>NC_031782.1:9183205-9206548 GCF_001522545.3 Parus major | reverse complement strand
GAAGGAAGGAAGGAAGGAAGGAAGGAAGGAAGGAAGGAAGGAAGGAAGGAAGGAAGGAAGGAAGGAAGGAAGGAAGGAAGTTAATAAACAATTAAACAATTAAATTAATAAATTAAAGGCCAAAGTAGAAGGAGATTAGATTGAGAGGGACAAGTTCACAGCAGACAGAATATGAGTTCTCTGGGTAAAGGAGTGGAAAGATAGCTGGAAGAATGGAATAAACATGACAATAAAATGTGCTGATAGGGTGAATGGGACATTGATCATGGGGAATGTAGATAGAAGGAGGAACAGATAAAAGAAGAACAATAGCAGAGTTAATAGATGAGCAGTGAATAGAATAATAGATGAGTAGCACCATAGAGAGGGTATCTGGTGATCGAGACTGCCTGCAAACACACAGACAGAGAACTGTGAAAAAGAAGATGTACAACACCTAGGGGAGTGGAGAAAGCATGGGGTCAATGCACACAAAAAATATAAAGGGCACAGGCAGGAGAGGGGAGTAGATATGGGAAAAAGCAAAAAAAAAAAAAAAGCACTTTAGGAGGAGGTAAAATAGTAATGTGGTAAATATATTAAATATAAAATTATTGCAGAAGAAAGAGATTATGCTGAAAAAAAAACAAGCTTGGAACAATTAGCAAGCTAACAGGTTGGACCAGATATTGGGTAGATAAGGAGACAGAGGAGTATTCATGAGCTGGGAGTGTTGAGAAACTAGCCTGATGCTATGAATTAGAAAGATGCTTAATGGAAGAGTAAATCCTGGACAGGATGATTGATGAAGAAGGATGTGGGAGCACATACAGATGAGTGGGTACCAGGAAGCTCATCAGAGTGGGTACAAGTGAGCAGAGAAATGAATATGGATGGAACAAGTAGGGAGATGAAAATATATAGTTTGGGATGTACTATGGAAATCCAGAGAGATTAATTGAAATTTGCATCGGATTAATTAGGTAGGTAAGTAGTCACAAGCGCTACCTTAATGAGTATGTATAAAAGAAACTGAAAAAATATCGTTAATCGTGGCAGTAGTTGCATTGATGTCTTGGGCATGACAGGCAAAATCAGAAGGGGTGAATACATTAGTGCTATAAGAAAGGATGAGGGTGATTAGTATATGTGAGATAGATTAGATATGTGAGACATGAATGTATGCAAAATAGGCTAAGAGGTCAGGTAAATGAGAAAACATGGGGAAAATGGATTATTAAGTGTTATGAAACTCACCTATGAACACCTACAGGAGTGTGTAGGAGGGAAAATTAGATGGACAGAAAGAGAACAGATCTGTTTGCACAAGAAATAAGCAGAGAGAGATTACATGATCAAGGCTGACATGTGACTCCCAAAACAATCCTAAAACTAACATTAATTCTAAATTCTGACACAAACTCTTAGTTTAATGTTTATTCTAACATAGCACTAAAGCAAATCTAAACTAAAAGTATCTGAACACAGTGGTAATCCAAACCCCTGGCCTCACCTGAAACTGCACCCACTACCTAATCCTAACACAAACTGAGATCTCCCACTGACCCTGATACCAATCAGATCCTACACCTAACCCATGCCTCATCCAAACCCAGCCATAAACCAAACATAATCCTAAATGCTGAACCAACCATATCCCAACTCTAAACCAGTATCTACCCAATTCCAACAAACCTTGTCCCTAACTCTAAGCCTTAATGCTGTCTCTAACTTAACCTTGCATCTTAGAGGAATGGGTAGAAACATGTGATACATTTTTATTTAGCTGATACTAAATTGTGTTACACCATAAGAAAGATCAGGTAAATATGTCAGAGCTGGAAAAGGTTTATGTATTCTAAAGTTATATGGTTTTGTTGCCAATGGGGCAGCAGGGGAGCAGGGTTGGCTAAATGAGTGGACTCAAGGTAGAGATGAACAAGTGAAATCTGTCCATCTAGAGGAGTTATGGCAGAGAGCTCAAAGGGTGCATGGAGATAAGTAATTCATAGTTTTGATTTCAGGCTGGAGATCAGACAGATGAAGATATATAGAATAGAGTGAGGTATGTAACCAGGGGGTGGACAGGTATTGGTATGGGATAGACAGGTGAGGAATGAGGTGTATGGGGGAGAAAGGTAAAACTGATCAATAGACACAGCAGGGGGGAGCCTTGGAATGAATATGTGTTCTGTGATGTTGGAGCTTGGGGGGGTGTGGGGGTAGGACAAATAATGGGGTGGGTCCAGGTCAGGAAAGCAGACAGGGCCATGGGCTGGCAGTTTCTGACTTTTTCAAATGATGACCCCTGCAAATGTGACCAGCAAAGGTGCCAGCCCCTGCCTGGTGAGGTTTAGCTCATGGTCTGTAGGTGGGTGGAGAGAGCTTTGTGCAGGGCATTCCAGCCCCAGGCTACATTCCTGAACCCACTTCTGGGATGCTCCCCAAAGCTGCTGCCTTCTACAGAGCAGGGAAGGGAATCTGATGCCTGTGTTCCCCAGACCCTGGGAGGAGGAATCAGGCTGCCCCCAATCTTCTCATCTGCCTTTCCAGGTTTTCCATCAAAGGTTCAAAACCTGTAAATGTTTAAAGAGTGGGGTCTTGCTTTGTGAGACCATAAGACTGAATTTGGGATCTGACTTAAAACAGGGACAGCGAGAGCACAACTCTCCAGAATGCTTTCAGCACTTTGTCTAACTTTATGCTTAAATTTAAGCATAACTTTTATTTGCTGGCTTTACTAGCAGAGGAGCAGGGTGCTGTGGTTACCCATGGACCACAGCCCCACTGCACTGCAGCCAGTGACAGATGTCCAGCTGGCCTCCCTGAAATCAGGGCTTCACCTCATGCCTAGAAGCATTTCACTAAGTAATTTCCTTGTGTGCTTAAATATTTTCCTGAATTAGCTCTTAAAAGAATGAACTCTCCTTCTAGACTTTCTGAGAAAAAAAAAATAAAAAAGAAGGGAGTGGAGGGAGAATGGGAATTTCTGAGGGCGCCCAAATGCCAAGAGCCAGTGTTTGGAAGGGATTTGGGTTCTCACAGTTTCACCCAGGCAGTTAGAGGAGCCTCAGAAGGAGCCAGAGCAGAAACTTCTGGTAGACACAAGTACTGGGTGCTTTCAAAGATCCCAGTATGTACTTAGCTGTATCTTCAGACATCTAAATCCCTCTAAAAGTCTCACTCTAAGTGTCTAAATCCCAGGTACCTAACTCACTTCTAAGAAAATCTCACACCAACACTGATTCAGTGATTTTTTTTTAATTTTTTTTTTAATCCCGTTCTTACTCACATAGAGCTTTTGAAAATCCCACTGCTAATCTCCTATACCCAGGCAGGTATCACTTTGAACCCTGTAATATAAATTGCTTTGTGCTTCTGGGGGACAGCCACTACTTTGTCCCTGCTCATACTAGGTCAGATTTTTGTTTTTTTGCATATTAACACGTAGGTTTTTTGTGACAGGGAAGGTCTGAAGCTGCTCTGTAAGACTTGAATTAGCAACCAGGAGCGAGTGGTGTTTTACATGTTATTCCAGGCAGGAATTGCAGGCTGCCATGCATTGTAGGGCTGCATCAGCAGAAGTGTCGGGAGGAGCTGGTTCTGGGCTCCTCATTTACATCGCTGGGGTTTGCCCCGGGCACCAGCCTTCACTCAGCTCCACTGATCTCCTGGGAAGACTTGTGAGCAAATTTGCTTGTCTCTAGCAGAGACTGAACATTGTTACCTGGCTTTCTGCAAGAAATTACTTGAGTGAAGACGGGGGGAAAAAAATCAAATACATATGTTCTTTCATTTTTTTTCTTTTATTTCCTATGAGAATTTTTATTTGTTGTGAAGTTATTCGGTAAATAAAATTTTTGCGCATATGCTTTCTTCATTAAAGAAATTGGAGTTGGGGATAAACAAATTATTTTTTCCTGCAAAAAAACCCATCACTCTGCAGAAGAACAGGCTGGCTGCCATTGAAACATTTTTGATAGAAAATCTGCCTGCAGCCCTACTGCTTAATCAGTTTGGAACAGAGCGTAGCCTGTAGCTTGTTAATAAGAGCAGCTTGCCCAAGCAGTTCACACAATGGTGAGCTGCAGAGGAGGCTTGCTCTATAGCTGTGGGTTTTATTTTGCAGCTCTGTTAATTAAAATATATTTTACTTTGAAGGAGGTTTTTACTGTTTTCTATGAGGCTGAGCAGAGAACTGTTCTCTTGGATAGATTAAAGGAGGGATATGAAGTATTTTCTTAGGAGTAACAACTCAGCTTTGTTTGATGGGCAAGCTGAGCAAAAACAATGCGTAGTTTTGTATTTTTGTTTGCTCTCAGTCTTTGTATATGGGCTGGTTTATAAGTTGTATATATTGGGTGTCTTGATAACATCAAACTAAATATTTCACATACAAGTTTGCCAGACTGAAACAGAAAAGTCACAGATTCTCATTTAATTGATAAGGTAATTTTTACTTATACAAGCATATACTAAAATAATAAGGCCTGAAACTGTGCCGCTGAAGTTAATGACAAACCCTTCATAGGTTTCATATAAAACCTGTATTTTTATTATCCCAGTTCCACTGACTTTTGTTGCAAGATCGTAGCAAAATGTTAGGGCATTTCTAGGTGTTATTTTTATTATACAAAACCCCATTAAAATCGGTACTGAAGCATCCTATTAATTTAAATGGGATTTTGCATAGTTTGCTGAGTTCCAGGCCACAGATAAAAAGAAGTATGCAATTCAGAATTAAACTGACCACAGCTTTTTATTAGAAGACATTTAAGCTTAAACGGACTGCTCAGGCACAAAGTATTTGTGAACTTCATCTGGTCTGGTGCAGCTCCTGGGCTGGTCTGGGACCTCTCAGGACCGTACAGCATTCCCGAGCGACCCCGAGCAAAGCTCTCCCCAGGCAGCTTTGCTTTGGAAATGCTAATAGGTAAGCCAGCACACCCAGAACAAATGGAAAACTCGATTCCGGTATTTCTCTGGCTCCGAGGATCTGCTTGCCTTGACAAAGGCTGCAGTCGGCAGGCAGGAGCTGGGTCCCACCGGGATGGAGCCGCGCGGGATGGAAGTGATGCAGCTTCAGGAATTCCAGCCTGAGCTCCACGCGCTGGAAACCACCGGGAGGAATGTGCAGGGCAGGGATGGAAAACCATCGCCTCCGGTGTGAGGAAACACCCACCAGCCAGACGCCGGCAAGGGGAGTTCAAAAACCAAAGTGAGAAGGGTGGTGGTGGTGAGCAGTGTTTTATACCGGGCATCCCCCCCGCCCCCCCGTGGGGCTTTGGAGACTAATGAACCATTAAATGACAGCCTGCCTCGGCTGCCCCCAGCGTGGGCACACACCTGGGCACCTCCAAAGGCACAGCGCTGAGGAAAATGTGCTCCGGCAAGGCAGTCCAAAGCCGTGCCTCAAACACTCCGAATACCCAAATAATTCAAGCTCTAACCATTGTTAGAGGCTGCTGGAAGCAGGGCATCCGTAAAAGTGCACAGGGAAGGTGAAGGAGCTGCTTTCTGCTCAGTGTCTCCTTGGAATTTTCCTTTCCCTGAGCCATAAATGTGTCAAGATGCCCAAATGTCGACCATCAGCAGCAGATCAGCTTTCCGTGATACAGTCACAGGGCGGGGGGACACTGGTGAGGGACAGCAGCACAGAAAGCCGTGTCCCTGGTCCCCCAACTCTTTCCTGCAGACAGTTTCGGGAGGGGCTGGGTGGTTCAGGACTTCGACAACAACTGAAACCTGGGGCAGGCTTTGGCAAAACGTGAGCGCCGCTGCTCTGATTTAGGACTAATGGTGCTACCTCCAGGAACAGGAGAAAAAGAACACCTAAAATCCTGGCCAAAATCCCAGCGGAGGGCTGGCAGATCCCCTCCTGACTGGAAACTGGGGGAAAACCAGTCCTTGTGCTGTTCTGGTGACACTCCGGTGGCTCTAGTGAGGGATGGAGTGGCCGGGGAGACTCGGAGCGCTCTGCTGAGCCCCCGTGTTGAGAACAAAGCCCCGGTGCAGCCCCTCAGCCTCGGGACGGGAGCTGGAGCTCCCGGGGCACAGAGAACTGCTCTCCTCGGGGAGCTCCGCCATCCACAGCCGCTCAAACAGCGCCTTGGGGCCGGGAAAGAGCCCCGGAGATAGCTACTCCTGCCCCGGCTCCGCATATTTCATCCATTCCTTATATCAATGATGGCATTTGGGGCAAAACATTAATAGTAATCGCAATGGTTAATAAATCGTCATCAAATAGTAAATAAATATCAATGAAATCAGAGGGGTTTATGCTTGTAAAAACTTAAAGGAGAGGGAGAATTAATCGAACAACCTTTAAAATTCAGAATATCGGGGAATTTGGAGAAACTAGGGAAAAACGCACCTTAGCGAAAGGGGACGAGCGGCTGCAGGAGAAGGAGCAGTGCCAGGGCTGCAGCCCACCGGGGCACTCCAGGCTGCTGGGATTAACTTTTTGGGGAGGAAAAAACCCGACCCACGGCTCGGAGCACTGGGATTCGGTGGGATGCAGCAATGCAGCGGCAAGGAGGGCTGGATCTCCAGTTCCGGCAAACAGCGGTATCAGTCTGCCATAAAATTGGACCTGGGGAGGGTTTCTCCTGCCGGGGTTGGCCCGGGGAGCGGGGGCAGAGAACGGGGCTTTTCCCTCTCGGGATGCTGGGGGGGACGCGGACAGACGGCGCAACTACCGGGGGAAACGGGGGGGGTGGTCCCCAAAATGCCACCACGGGGCTGGGGACAGAAAGTTGCTTTTCTTCTTGTTTAGTCGCTCTCTTAAACACAGCCAGAAAAGAACATTAAAAGCATTTCTAGATTTCGTTTCGGTTTAGTTTTTTTTTTTTTTTTAAAGTTTTCTTTTTTATTCCCATGCTCTTAATTTTGAAAAAAAAAATAAATCACAAAACATAACTTATAAAACAATATATATACTGCATCCTTATCCACAACAGCATAACTGAAACATCCAGCGTAACGTTTACCACAGGTGTGAAATACACTGGGAAAGAAGTACCGTGTGCATTTTATGTCTCTTTGTCATCTACAGGTAATAAGTATCGACAAAAATAAGCAACAAATATGCCTGCAATTAAACTTCATATGCCTTTTGTATGCGTATTAATAAAAATCATATTTATAATTTCCATGTTTTGTTTGATGGTTTTTTTTTCCAACAAGCACTTGTAAAAGTATCTATATTTACATAATAACACCTTAAGATAATAACACCTTAAGAATTTTTTTTGGTTCCTTGTTTTTCCTTCACATTTACAAAAGCAAGGAATGCTTTCAGCTTTGCTAAGAACCTTTCCGGACGCCGAGGCTCGCTGTTTCTCTAGCAGACAGGCAGTATCTGAAATCACTTCATAACAAGCAATTTTTCGTCTTTTTTCCGAGACTTTATAATCGGGGATTGTTTTTCGGTTTTACTTTTCAAAGAGAAAAAACACCCCCTGCATTTAAATGAAGATGAATGATAATTTCATTATCAGGATAAGACTTTGGATGGGGAAAAAAATGAACAGTTTTTGCATTGCTGAAGGGTTTCTGTGCTCTCTCACAACCGGGGATACTGCAGTCTTTTGGAAAGGATGAAGAGGTAGGAACCTTGAGCTGTTTAGTATCAGGAATGACTGGATTAGAGCTTCCAACTAAAGAAAAAACATCAAGAATCATGCATTTTAAAAACAGTTTATTCAACGGCCAAGGACAATGATCCGGCACAATGCAACGGTAGATATAAATATAACCTTCTATAAGTGGTTGACCCTTGTCATTATTATTTTAATAGTTTCATACCTAATATTTCAACCATTTTTCCCCTGCAGATTCTATTCTGCAATTTGGTTTTTTTTCTTCCCTCCCCTCTTCCCCCAACCATTTTTTTTTTGTTTCCGAGTGTGATTCTGTTTCTCAGTGGTAAACATTAACCAAACTCTTCCCGTGCGACAAGCGGCCAAGAACGGTCCCACCAGCTCTTACCACCGAGGCGTCCCCTCCTGCCGCCCTCCCCGCGGGGCAGCGGCCGCCCTGCCGGCTCCTGTGCAAGTTCAAGTAAACACATACAACCCGCATAATCCAGAGAAAAAAATTGCAACTCATCCATGTACCAAATTTCGGTGTCTCTTGCAAAAGTTTTCTGGTCCGTTTACGGTTTTAGATGGGGTTATTATTTTTTAAATTCTTTTTTTTAAAAAATATTTTTAAAGCGCTGTTTTGTTGGTTGCATCGTTGTTTTGCCTTTTTTTTTTTTTTTTTTTTTTTTTTTTTTTTTTTTTTTTTGTGGGGGGGGGGGGGGGGGGGTGGGTTTTTGGTGTTTTTTGGGGGGGGGGGGGGGGGGGGGTGGGGGTGAGTGCGTGGTTTATTTTATTTTTTTCCCTTTCTCACTTGCTAGGGTTTTGCTTTTAATTATCATCGGGTTTAATTTTTTTTTCTTTTTTTTTGTTAAACGTAGCTTTGCTTCTGCTTCGCTTTGTCGGGGGTGCTTTGTCGGAGGTGGTTTGTGTCAAGTCCGTCAACTGTTGTACTGACAGGCGTTTAAACTAGAGCCGGGGCTTTGCAAACTGCTGTAGCCGAAACTCGAGTGCTGCTTTGATTTCAGTCTGAGGCTGGCTAAGCTGGAGTTGCAAGTGTCCCGGTAGACGCTGTAGGGCGAGCCCGGTGGCCCGTAGGGACAGGCCGGCGAGGACATGGCCGAGTTGAGCGAGGAGCCGCTGATGTTGTTGATGTTGTTGAGGCCGGAGTTGGCCATGCCCGGCACGGCCGAGTGGCCCATACTGGAGGGCATGTTCATGGAGGGGATGCTGCTGGGCGCCGAGAACATGGACTGCGAGGAGAGGGGGCTCATGGAGTTGAAGAAGGTGAAGCTCTTGGTGGAGAGCGGCGCCGGGGTGAGGCTTTTGGTGGCCCAGTTGTTGTAGGGGTAGCCGGCGTACATGTCATCGTAGGGCTGCATCAGCCCGCTGAACTGGGGCACGTAGCCGTTCTTGCACAGGTCCATCTGCTGGTTCCGCT
Source organism: Parus major (assembly GCF_001522545.3). Classification (NCBI taxonomy): domain Eukaryota; kingdom Metazoa; phylum Chordata; class Aves; order Passeriformes; family Paridae; genus Parus; species Parus major. Next base: position 9,197,548 of record NC_031782.1, on the reverse strand, counting down.
CCCGCTTTCTCCACTTGGCTCGGCGGTTCTTGAACCAAACCTGCGTGGGGAGGGGGGAGCGACACGTGTCGGTGAGTGCGGGGCCACGGCAGCCCCCCACCCCACCGACGGTGTTCAGGGGAGCACAGGTACCCGCAGCCAGCGCCTGCTCCCCCCGGGAGCCCCTCCGGGACTCCAGAGCAGCCTCCGCGGCCCCGCACCGCCTGTCCCCGCCGCCCCCCGCCCCCGCGGGATGGGGTCCCGCTGCACAGGGTGCCTGCGAGCACGTCGGGCTCTGAGCATCCCTCTCAGTGCAGCGGGATGAGGCAGCCGGGATGCGGCAGCCGGGATGCGGCAGCCGGGATGAGGCAGCCGGGATGCAGCAGCCGCCTCTCTGCCCAGCAGCCCCTCCAGGCTGTCCCGGCCCCCGGCTCCCCGCCGCCCCTTTCCCGATCCAGGCGGGGAGCGACGAGACGGCCCGCTCTGATTAGGGCCGGCTCGCCCGGGCTCTGCCGCGTTTCCGAACGCTAATGCTGTGTAATAAAAGTCCCCTGTTACAGATCATAAAAAAAGGGATTGGATTAGTATGTTTAGGTTTAAAAAAAAAAAAAAAAGGAAGAAAAAAAAATCAATCCCTGCATCACCCTCGGATGGATGCAGCCTCTGCCTTTATATCTAATGAGAATTTACAGTCCTAACCGGGAAACAGAGAAGAGGAGCTGGTCCTGATGTTTGATGCGAAAAACCGGTTCCAGTCTCACTCTTATTATTTTTATATAATATATATATCGATTCCTCGGAAACCATTTGAGTCCCCTGTGATGGAAGCCGGGCAGCTCCAAAAATCTTTAAAAATTGGTTTAAAATCTGCATCGTTCTGCGTTCCGCCTGCGAGGCTCCCTTACAACATCCTCCCCGCCGCACCCCGACTTTCTCCTACCGAGCCGGGGCCCACGAACTCCCTGAAAACAGCGGGGCCCCGGCCCTGGACAGGCTGCGCTCCCTCCGGAGCCTGGGCGAGGGCGGGGGACGGCTCCTGGGGCCTCCCCTCCCGGCGCAGAAATGGCACAACTATTATTAAATACCGGGCTCAAGGATGGAAACTCCGTGGGGGAACGGATGGCGGAGTCTATTTTAAAAAATAACAATAATAAAAAGAATGTTGTATAAATAGGAAACGAAAGCCAACATGTTCAAAACCTGTAATATGCTCCTCGGAAGGTGCTTCCAGACAGGAATTTCCTGAAAATGAGGGTAATAGTTTTAATTATGGCTCCTAGACATTTTAAAGGAAGGCCCTCATAGCAAATTAAGGTTAGATTTGCAATCTGCCATCTCAGAACATCAAACCCAAACATCTCCACACAGAATGAGAACGAAATTATGTTAATTGCAACTCGTATTTTAGTTATATTTGCTCCCTGAAATATTCAACCAGTATTAATGCTCGGGCTTTGTTTTGTTTTAAACTCAATTAAGACAATGCTTTCAGACGCATTTGTTTCAGATGGGTGTTTACTTTTTAAATGTTTAAAGCAGATTCTCTGTAATCCGATTTGGCCACTCAAAGTTTAATTGCCAAGTTAAAAACAAAAAACTAGAAGAAAAAAAGAAAAAGTGGTTTTTCCATGCGGTGGGGTTCCCGTTTCCTCCGGTGCTTTAACCCACGACCCCGTGGTGTGCGACCACTGCCGAAACCGCTCGGGGAAATGTCTCGGGTGGAAAAAAGCACTTGAGATAGATCGCTAGGGACCGAACCGCTTCGGCCCGGTCGTTCTTTGCCAGGATCTTTCACTCATAAATCTCTTTAAGGAACTGCCGAAGCACACACACACATATATATATACATATACATACATACATATATATATATATATATATATATATACACACGTTTCTCTGCGTGTGCACCAACATTACCGAACCTGGCTAAGAGGGGGAGCGACACGTGTCGGTGACTGCGGGGTCACAGCAGCCCCCGCACCCCACCGACGGTGCGCAGATGCGCGCAGGGCAGCGCAGGTATCCGCAGCCCAGAGCCTGCTCCCCCCGGCCCGGCCAGCTCCTCCGGAACTCCAGAGCAGGCCCCGCACCACCTGTCCCCACGCTCGATTTCACATATATATATATTTATTTTATATATATATATATTTTATATATATACGCTATATGTATATGGTGGCATAAGGTCCGACGCGTGTAAAACTCGAGCTCCTTCGCGGTACAAGTTTGTTTCTTCAGCGCGTATTGACTTTGCGACCGCTCCCCAGCCCCTGCCCTTCGCTTTCGGCTTCCACAAACAGCTCGCGGCCTTGGGAGATGCGCGGCCGGGAGGGGCCGGCACCGAGACCCGCACCGTGCGGGTTGGATCTCGCCGTCCCGGTGCCGCAATAGCGAGGGGCGGTGGTTTGTTGGGAGATGGCCGTTGCGATTACTGGGAATAACCAGAGCAAGGGGAAGTTGCTCGGATGGGACCTTGCTCCATCCCCGCGCCGCGTTTTGTCCAGTCCGGAGGGTTCTTCCCCCCGCAGTCAGACCCTTCCCCACCCTGGCCTTTCGCTGCTCCCCTGCACCTCTCGCCGCCCACTTTACGAACCGTTCCGCAGTGCGAGGCCCACGGTCGCCACCCGCTCCGGGGGAATCTCTCCGTGGCCGAGAGCCGAATTTCTCTCCGGCCCGGATCCCAGTTTTGGGCATTAAAATCCAGCCCAGAGCAAACCATCGCAGCTCTCCCAGAAGGGGCAGTTTCCCCGAGCCCCCGCGCTCCGGCGGCCCCAGAGCAGAGTTCGCCCCCGGCAGGGCTGCAGCCCCTCTTACCCGGACTCGGGGCTCGGTGAGGTTGGTCCAGACGGCGATCTCCTCCCTCATGCTCATGTCGGGGTAGCGGTTCCGCTGGAAGGTGGCCTCCAGCTCCTGCAGCTGCTGGCTGGTGAAGTGGGTCCGCTGCCGCCGCTGCTTCTTCTTCTTCGCAGGGTCGTCGGCGGCCCCGTCCTCGTTTTTCTGCTCTCCGCTACGTTCTTTTTCTGCCAGAGGATCGAGGATGTTGGTGTTGTTTTGTTTTGTTTTGCTTTTTTGTTGGTTTTTTTTTTGTTTGTTTGTTTTTTGTTGTTGTTTTTGATTTAGTTTTTTTCCCAACACAGGCACACAAAGGCAGATACCCCCGCACCCAGCGCTGCCCACCCCTGCCGGAGGGATGCTTGGGGGCACCCACCCGTGTGCCGCTGAGCACAGCGAGCCCCAGCATCCCAAAGCGGCCTTTCCCCGGGCGGCTGGGGAAGGAGCACGGAGCCGTGCCGGGCCCGGGCAGGACGAACCCCCAGAGCGGCTGGAAGCAGGCCCGAAGGGTGACTGCATTTGAGGGGAGCGAGGTCCGCTATCACCGACCGCTCTGCCTTTCTACGGCACCTTCTCGCTCCCTCCAAACCAAGGTGCGATCTTTGCTCCATTGTCTTTGTCGTGCTCGGCCACGACAGGAAACTTTGGAAGGGCAGAGGTGGAAAACCCATGAGCAATTAATTGCAAAAAGCCCCTCTTCGCTCCCCCACTTCATTCTCTTTTCATAATTATTTTATTCTTGATTTTTTTAGGATTTTGGTGTTTATTTTAACACAGGGCTGAGCAAAGCCCTCCGCAAAAATCATTTCGGAAGAGGGGAAGGAAAAAAACATCCAGGAGGGTTTTCTCGGCCGGGATTTGCGCGGGCTGGGAGAAGGAATTCAATACCGGCCCTGCGAACCCCCTCTCCCCTTTCGTAAGGGGCTCTCTGGCTCTCCCAGTCCGGTTTGAGCCCGGTTTGTCCCGGTTAAAGCGCTCGGGGAGGGACTGAAGGCCCTGAACCAAAGCGCTCCCGGGCTGGGCCCCGGCGGCCGGGCCGTGCAGGGCCGGGGGCCGCGGCAACCCCCGGCCTCGGTCCTGCTGCTGCTGCAGGAAACCGCGGCGAATTTCTCCTTTAGAGATTTTTTTCCTCCTCCTTTTAAGCGTTTGTGGTGTTTTTAACCCTCTTTCTGAGCGTTTCCCTCCCCGCCGGCGGGCCCGGGGGCATTTCTACAGCCCCGACCTCTGCGAGGTAAGCGCGAATCTAAAAATAATTGCATGCTGAATCCAGAGCCCGGGAGGACTCGTCCTTGCAAAGTCACCCTTGAATCGCACCTTGCTGGGAATCCTTCACAGGCAAAGGGTGAGGGTGCGAGCGAGCCTCAGCTGCTCAGCCGACCCCCAAAAGGGGCCGATGGCTCTGCGAGGTTTGCAGGGCAAGCAAGGCCTCTCAGCACAGAGCCCATGGCCCCAGGACCGCTGGTCCCCAGACCGGCCGAGCCGCATGGCCCGGCGGCGGCGGCGAAACAGAAACAAAAATATCCCCGCCAAAAGAAATCCTCCCGCTCTGGGCTGCGAACAGCTCGGATAAACCGGGCCGAGAGGGAGCGGGGGGCGATCGGGAAGAGCCAGAGGTACCGATGGGCTTTGGCAGTGGTCCCCTCGCCCCTCTCCCGGGCTTCCCTAAAAATCCGGCCTCACCGCAGGGCTGTGGTACAATTCCAAATCGTAAGGCAAGGCATCTTTAATCGGATTTTGTAACTATGTTTTCCCATTAAAAAAAAATAAAAATCTGAAGGTATTTTGCAGGTTCTCGGAGAATAAAAGCAGGCAGCTCCTCAGCCCTCCGGCAGCACCGAGGGGTCACACACAGGGGTAGTGCAAAATGGAGCAAATCTCCCTCTCTAATCTCCAATAATCCCCTCTAATCTCAGTGTCCCTTCCAGACGCCGGTCCCTAACTTTGTTTGCGAATCAGGCCGGGAGGCACAACCCAAACCCTCTTTATCACCGAGTGCCACTTTGGGACTGACTCTTACATTGCACTCTCTAGGTTAAAACTCCGAAGAGCAACAATAGCTATTAGAAAATTAAAATTATATAAAACATAAACTCTCTCTGAAACAGTCTTGCTGGAGAAGGAATATCATGCTTCTTCTGGAAGCTTTTGTTCCTCTTTTCTACCTTTCCCTTGTCATTCTGAAAATGTTGTTATTTTAATTAAATGCAATCTGAGAGAGCACAGCGTTTCCTGTAGCCCTCGCACACGGTGGTCAGGGCATGGGGATCCTTCTCCTTTTCTAAGGGGAAAGTTCTCAGCCTCCAAGCAAAACCTCTCCGCGGCCGCGCACATCCCCTCCGCAGCGGCCTGCGCTGCCTGCCTTGCCCCCCCCTTCCCCCTTGCCTCTCTGGCTTTGCCTGTCCTTTCTTTTTTTTTTTTTTTTTTTTTTTTTTTCGCTGACAGAGAGATCTTTTTCCATCTCTGCACCACCCGAGCTGGAAAATAAACCCGGGCAAAAGCTGACATTATTTCAGAAACATCCGGCAAAACTGTACTCCCTGAAGAGTCCCTCCTTCCCCCCGACCCCATCAATTAATAACCACAGTTTTTAATTTAAAAACAGACAGAATAAATAAAAGAGAGCTGCTCCCGGGATGGGACCATGGAGCCATGTGTCCCCCCCGGCGGGCTGTCAGCGCCGGGTACGGTGGGGGCGGCAGCTCCAGGAGGGCCCCTGCCCCCCGTTCCGACTGCCGGGGCTCAGCTCCCCGCGATCACCGGCAGCTCTTGCTCACCCCTGTCCCTCCGTCGGCTCCGTTTCGGGGGGTGCAGGCGCAGCACCCCCGGCCGCCCGCGGAGGGAAGGCGCGGTGGGGAGGGGGAGGCACGGCGGGGGGCGCGGGGAGGGGGAGGGTTACCTGGCACCTCCGTGTCGGAGGATTCACTGGCTGAGTTGTCGATCGGGTCTCTGGGTTCCGAGGATCTTTGCAAATGGAAGCTGGAAGCCATGTCATGAGAGGGTTGGGGTCTCAAGCTCTCAGGCAGTCTCTCCAAATTCATTCCACCTTTAAAGGAATCCATGGCAGGGGCGCCGGGCTGCCTGGGGGAGTTTGCAGGTGTTTATTCCACACGGAAAGGAACAAGGAGCTTTTTTTTTTTTTTTTTTTTTTTTTTTTAAATGAAAACATGAAACTGGGTTAATCAAACTCTGTAAGACATAAAACAGGTGATGTTTATAAATGAAATTTTTGAGTAAATGCTGGTAGTCTACCAAATATATTTAGTTTTTTTTTTTTTTTTTTTTTTTTTTAAGAAGAAAAAAAAAATCAACAAAAACCAAAAACAAATCCACTTATTACTAACAGTATTATTTTAAGGGTGTCGGAAGCAATCTGGGCAGCGCCTGGAAGGCGGTTGTCTCTGCTGGGGAGAGGCACGGCGCTCCGGCCGCATAGGCAGGGAAATGGTAAAGATCCCTTATAGAGAAACGCGAGTTGCGAGTTGGACAGTTTAAAGCTAAAGAGATTAAAGTGACCTGCCCTAGAACAAATGCCTGTAGTTAAACGGGGCTCCTCCCCCTGAAGGTTAAAACCTCCCCGTCTCGCTCATGCATCACTCCATCTAGCGCTGGCCCAGCCCGGCCGCGCGGGACCTGCCTCCGCTCTCCCCGCCATCCGCGCCCCCAGCGCGCCCGCGGCCAGACCCGCGGCCCCCTGCCCGGCCCCCGCCGCCTGGCCGCGGCTCCTTCGGGGGTGCCTTCCCTCCTCCTTCTCTTCACCCGCCTCCTCCCCCAAACTCGGTGATGTATTAAAAATATTTCACAAACGAATGGAAAAGCGAACAATTCTCTGGGGATCCCCGCCCGCCCCCAGCACCCCATCAGTTCGCCCCCCTTTGTAATCCCCCACTACCCGGCAGCGCGCAGGTTGCGCCCCGCGCAGCACGGCGTCCCCACGGGCATCCCCACACCCTTCCAGGTTGGACCTCACGGCCGCGGAACCTCCGCACCCAGCAGTGGATGCGCACCCGCGCACTCCCCAGTATCTCTGCGCGGGGCTGAGCCACCCCATCACATGTTTTAGTCCCACCAGGAATATGTTCCTGGAGGTGTGCTTGGGCTGTGGGCTCCGTCTGAACTGGTTTTAACCTTTCTAAACATTATTTTCTAAGCTGCGGGGGTTATAAAAGAGCTGCCCGGGCCTTGCTTGATGGCCGGGGGAACGCAGCTCGGGGAGCAGCGGCAGTGCCGTCTCTCCCATCACATCATCTTTCAGCACATGATTAATAACGAATCATTTTCCTGCTGCAGCCGAACTCGCGGTGACCCTCGGGAGGGGTCTCTGTGACTGTGCCAGTCCAGGGACCGGGGCAGCCGGCGGGGAGGGGGTGGGAGACCCCCACCGTTCCTCGGCAGACCCCATCTCCTGCAGCGGTCACTTGTGCACCCTGTCCCGAAGTAGGGGCTTATGGAGCACGGCCGGTCCCTGGAGCTGCCCACGCAGGCCGGGATACGGCCTTAGACCTCCTGGATAACACCTCGGTGTTTTGGCGTAGTGGAAAAAACTACGGGGGAAGGAAGGTGGTAACCGCGGGTACCAGGGGTGAGGGGAAAGGGGAGAAAGGAAATGGGACGAAGACCCTGCCTGTGACTGCCTAGGGAAGCGACCCTCTCTCCTCTCTACCTTCTCGGTTCACTTTAACTGATCTATCCGGACACCCTATTTTGCTTTCAAATCAAGTAAAGATGTGGGAAAGAACTTTTGAACTGTTTTATGGAAAAGCGGAGGGAAGCAGTGCTCCAGCCGCGCAGGCTTTTTCCGACCCCGCCGGAGTGATGGAGCCGGGCCCGCCCCACCGGCAGCGCCCCGCAAGGCCCGGGGAGCCCCGGCGGGGGGAGCCCAAAGCTCCCAACCCCTTCACCTCTGGTCTTAAGCACCGTTCAGGAGATGCACATGTGGGTGCTATCAGGATCATCTCTCCCGAGCTCTTTTTCTTTTTGTTGATTTTTTTTTTCTAGTCACATCTTGATGTCCTTCTGCCTTTTTGCCACTCCCGGCTGAACTTCGCTCAGGAGTCTGCAAACAACGGGGAATTTCGAGCACCCGAGGTGAACCAGACAACCTAGGGGCTGTTTAAGATGGTTTAAAACGCAAATATTTACCAGGGTCTCTGGGTCTCGAGGGGCTCAGCTGATGCAGAAGGCACGGGAAGGATGGAGACCTCCTCCCGTGTGAGAAGCAAGAGGTGGGAGCGGCCTTTCTCCCAAGGTGGAAGGAGGTGAATACACTGCAATTGTGCATCGTGTCTGAGACTCTTCACCGTCCCCTTTTTTCCCCTTATTTCCGTGGGCGGCAGCCCGGGGTCGGCCTGCGGGGGCTTCCCCGCCCTCGGCGGAAGGGGGACGGGGCCCAGAGTGCCGTGCTGGAGGGAGGCGGTGGCACTCGTTGACCTTAAGGGTCTTCTTCAACCTTGATGTTTCTATGATTCCACGAATCTGCCAACAGCCCGGCTCTGCTCCGACTATTTTAAACCCGCTGCTCACAGCAGCCTCAATCAGAGGCAACGTATTTTTCGTTCCTTTTAATTTTCCTTTGTGCTTTTTTTTTTTTTTAATCATGAACCTAATTACAGTTTTTATTCTGTACTATAAAATCTCGTTTTAAAATATTCGTTCTTGGTTCAATTCCTCCCTGCTAGTCGCAAAGATAGGCTCTGCCCGGGCACCGGCGTGATTCTGCCGAGGCGGCGGCCGCGGTAATGCTGGGTCCCGTTGTCTTCCCAGGCGATGGCAGGCCTCGGCTCCTCCTGGGCTGGGTGTCACCTGGGTGTCACCGGGGCAGACGTCCCCTGATGCGGGCCTTAAACAGAGAGTAACGGGCTGGCCCTCGGGAGCCGGAGCAGCTCCCGGTTCTCTCCTGACAGTCTCCAGGAGTGTCCGCGCCCGGGCCGTGGTGTGGGCGGGCATTCACTGCACACCTGAGCACGGCTGGGCTGTGGGAGAACATATCATGGATCTATCTAATCGATATCTTATATTTATCTATTCCATACCAGGTGTCTGTCTTGTCTGTGTGTCTCATACGTAAATCATACATGGATTTAAGGCGTCCTCTCTGCGCTCTCTGCAGCGGGCACAGTCCTACAGCACAGAACCAAATCCTCCCGGTCATTGCTGCCGCTGCTCGCGACACTTATGGCACGACAGCAGAGCGCGTCCCCAGGGCGGTCACCCCCAGATTTGCGCCTTCTCCTCTTTGCTCCCGTCCAAGGGCGCGCTGCTCGGGATGCGACAATTCCTTCCGCTATGCGCTACGTCACGGCTCCATTCGCGTGACGTCATTCGCTGCATCCGTGACGTCACGTCTCACCTCGCAGCCAGCTCTGATGTCCTACCCGGAGACGCCCGCTCCTCCCGAGACCTGAACGCGGCGCGGCGGCCCCGCTGGCCGGGCAGGACGGGGGCACTCGGGTTCCCCCTTCTCCCAGCGCCCCGCGGGGGCTGAGGAGCTGCGGGAAGGAGGGGCCGCGGCAGCCCGGCCGCAGAGACTCCGGCAGGACATCCCCGGGGAGCCGCGACCTGCGTGGGCGTGGGAAGGGCCGGGCAGAGGCGGAGGGAGGGTGGGGCCGGACCCGCGGAGCTCCAGCGGGCACCGGGGCTGCGGGACAGCTTCGCGTGGGAATGCTCCGCGTGGGGTGGCCGGAGAGCACCGCCGCTCCGCGATCCCGGCACCCCCGGCTAGGAACCGCGTCAGGGATCTAGAAAATGCTGGAAACCCGCAAATAAAACCGCTCTGCTTCCTCCTGCTATAAATAACCCCAGAACTAAGGATGGCGCTTAGAAATAAATCAGCGCTGGCCACGCCAGTGACAGCCCCATGAACAAGAGACGCGTCTGTCCGAGAGCAGGACTATCACTGTCCCCGAGGGGACAGGGCCGTTTACCGCCAGGTGTCTGGAGGGGGTTCCTGCTCTCGGAGACGGGCTCCCATCCCCGGCTGGTTGCGGTGGTTGCAGCCAATACCAAGCCACCTGGGCCGTATATCAGGTGGTGAAGTTCAGTCTCTGCCAGCTTTTCCTTTTCAGATTTATTACCGTTGTATAGACTCAGATTCAGTCTATAAATTATTGGGAATTGTTACAAAAATGAAGACGCCTCCTCTCAATCGCACCTCTACCCGAGAAGAGATGGAAGCCTTCTGAAAAAAACAGATGTAGTGAGGCAAGAGGGAAGGGAGAAGCCCTTCAACTCAAACCCTACCAAATTCAGTTCAACCAAACCGAGCCAAACGCAGTCCAAAGAACTCCAAACAAACTCAGTCCAACCAAACCTAATCCAGCTCAACCTAACTCAAGTCCACCAAACCAAACCAAACCAAACCAAACCAAACCAAACCAAACCAAACCAAACCAAACCAAACCAAACCAAACCAAACCAAACCAAACCAAACCGCAACGAATGCAACCAGACCAAGCCAAGCCAAAAGCAAACAATGCAATCCCAGCCAAACCAAGTCCAAACCAAGACCGTCAACCTCCCCCGGCGCCCCCTTCGCCGAACGCAGGAGACCGGACTTGCTGCAGGAAAAAAACTTTTAACAATGGAACCATCCAAAAAGTGCCCCGCGGGTACGCGGCTGCTGCTGCTGCGTGGCTGTGACCCAGGGGATGACCACGCGTGATGCACGCTGGAGTGTGTGCAGGAGCACGGAGTACACCGCGGGGGTTGTTACGCTGCACCGTGGGGGTTGTGTCCGTCGGGGAACTGTTCCGGGGGTGTCCTGCCCCTAAACACCATCACCCAAAATGGAAAGCATGACCCTTACAACGAGGTGGGGATCTGCGTTTATGCCCCTGCGCAAGGCAAAGCTCTGCTCTCCCCTGGCCTGATGGGAAAATTAAGCAGAACCGCAAAACGGCGAAAGGAGCCCCAGAACCCCCCGACCTCCTCCGGACCCAGAGCCCCGTCCCCCACGGGCGGGGTGGAGAGGGAAGCAGAGAGAGGGAAGAAACCCAGGCCGAAGTGCGTGTTAAATCGCTCAGGAGGGGAAGGTGGAAAATTACGCTGGCTCCCGGCCGGCCTGTCCTCTTCTGCGCAGCCAGGACAGCAATTTTCCTAAGAAGTACAGCAAAACGAAATCAGCCTCCTTTTGGACTCGTAGCCTTCGTCCCTCCGTATGTCGGCCAAGCCTCCGCCTTCCGCGGGAGCGCAGGGCCTCTCCGCGCCTCGGATGCTCCCCCTGGCCTCCCACTGCCTCCCTGCCCCATCCCGCTCCCCTCGGTTCGGCCGACCCTGCCCCACCACCTGGGCTCTCCCCGCCACTGAAACACGACGGGAAACACACGAGGATGTGTCTGGCCCGGGACATTTCCCGGGGCACCTGGGATTCCCGGGGCTGCCTCCCCGCCCCGCCATCCGCATCCCGCTCCGGGGCTCCCCCGTGCGCGGCGGCCAGCGGCAGCGCTTGAAAAAACTCGGGATGAAAAAGTTGAAGGCTTAATGTTTTCTGACAGATACAAATGATACCCCAAGGCTTTCCTGAAATGCGGCGACTGACGGCTGGAGAAACGGTTTTCTTATTCGGTTTTCTGCAGCTGGAAGCTGCCGGGGGTAGAGTGGGATGGTGCTGGTTCACTTCGGCCGTCATTCTACCAGAACCCCGAAAATAAAACCATTTTGTAGTTGTCCGACCTGGGACAACTTCTTTTACCCCCAAACCCCTGGCGGCACAGTCTCACCCTTGCCAGGAGCTGCCTTCCAGCCCTCCTCGCATATGTCAGACCACAGGCACTGAACTCTTCTCCAAGAAAATATGAATTTGCTGATAGCAGCGGTTTGGATTTATCTCTGATAAACCTGATGTGAGTGCGAGAGTGTCATTGCACTGCAATGACAGCGTCGGAGGATGGACAGCTCAGGAATACATTTTCTTTTTTTTTCCTAGGTGGGGGAAAAAGAGGGGAAAATCACAATATAGCCACACAATTCCCTCTCTGGGCAGAGCGAACATGCTTTTCTGATTAATTGACAGAGGAAGGGGCACCCGAGTTTGTTAGGCAGCCTGCTCATATTACTCTGTGCATCTTTAGATCCCGAAATGTGGCTTTTTTTGTGGGCTCAAAAAGATGCCTCAAACAGGATAATCAGAGGCCCGAGCACTCCGTTGGCATTTGTTGAAGACTCCTCTTCAGGAGAAAAAAAGACGCTACATTTAGAATGAACGACATTAGGTTTCCTTGTGGGTTTCCCCCACCTTGTTTTGGGCGAGCAGCCTCTTAATTGCTCCAGCAGTTGTATGGGAGAAACACATTTCCCTTCAAGAGGACATTTCCTGAAGGGCTGAAATATATTAATAATGCGTTGGACTCTTTAATGTGCTTAGAACAGCAGCGAATCTCTGCAAGTCCTACACATTTCCTGCCTTAAAATGCAAATTCAGAGAAATAATTAACCTTTGAGCATATTCAGTTTATCTTCTATATTATTTTATTTCTCCTCCTTTTATATTTTTTTTCTTCTAAATTTTTCTCTTATTTTCTTTCCTTCTCCTCCTCGCCCCTACCCGTACATATATATATATATTTTTTTTTCTCTCTTTTCAATTTTTCCTTCTGACTTTTTTCCTTATATCCCCCCAAAGGGCTGATCTCTCCCCACTGCTCGGCAGCCCCGCGCTGCTCCCGGCGCAGCTCCGCTCGTCTCCACTGCCCCAGGAGCAAACAGCGCCCACAAAAAGGCATGGGACACTTTTCCTGCCAGTTCCACTGTGGGAACGGCCGTATCTTAGCGGGCACATCTCGGAGAGAGATAGGAACACACCGCCTTCCAGAGGGCTGTGCTAATCAGCGCGCCGGGTTAGATATAAAAGTTCAGGGCAAATAAAACGAATTAGTTTTATTAGCACGTTTAGGAGGCGGTCTAACGAAGGAATTCGGCTTTACTAGAGAATGTTTTCTCCTCCCCTTTTGTTATTTAAAAGCAATATATATCCGAGTGGTTCATCACGGGAGGGAAATAATGAATTGTTTCATCAGCGGTCATTTTCTGGGAGAAATGGGCTCCCTAATATAAGCCCGATAAGAAGGGGTTATTTATATAAATATAAATATAAATAAATATATATATATATTTGGAAATACACATTTTCATAATAACACATGCATGAACAATAAAACGCGCTGTAAAAGAGAGGTGGCAGAGCCACCAGGTTATTGTTCGGCAGTGGGTTTCGGGAGGAAGAATCTGCCTCGGTCTCAGGCGCCTCTAACTCGTCTAAAACTTTCCCAGGGAAATGTGGCCAGGGCTCCAGCGCGGGATTTCCAAGGACTTTGCTCATATTTCAGGCAAATGAAGGATTTTTGGGGAAGTTCTGCCAGTGAAGTAGACCTCAGGAAATATTTGGAAGTCAGTTTTTATATAGGCGGCTGGAGCTGGCGCAGGGAATAACCTGGAGAACATGGATTTTGGTTTGTTAAGTGGAAAATATATATATTTAAATTGTTATTTAAAAAAGCAAACAACATCTAGGTTCTTGATTCAAGCACTACGTATCATTTTATGTTCAATTCGTGACTCGGACTTTGTTTGCAGTGTGGTTGGCAAAATTTGGGGAAAGGGGAAATAATAGAAAATGATAGACATAATAGAAAACTCGCTCAGTGTAAAAGTTTTTAAGGCGAGACTGAAAACGAAATCCCGAAAGATAACATCGGTGGGCATTCCTCACGTCCATTTAAGCGGGGTTAACAGGCGGAGAAAAACCATTTCTCCCCCAGTTCCAGGACTTTACTCCGCCACAGGAGCTGTGTGGAACCCGCGGTATATGTACTTCCCAAAAATGGTGCCTGTTTTTAAAATTAAAATAAAAACAAAACCAAAATTACCCAAACCAAAAAGAGGAAAGCACGGGGGTGCAGAATATTATTTTCCTGAAAAGGAAAATTCATCGACGGCCCAGGGTGTCTCCCCCCGCCCGCCCAGCGCATCCCCGGCAGCAGCCGGCTCTTCCCCGCGGCAGCGCAGCCCCGCTGGGGCACCGAGCAGCCCCGGCCCGCATCACTCACAGCCCCGGCTCGTCCCGGGGAGCCCCAGCCCCTCCGGGGCCGCCCGAGGCTCCGGGCATCCGCCGCTGTCTCCCCCGGCCTCCCCGCCCAGCGCACCGGGGACGAGCCGCGGAGTGCCCCGAGCAGCAGCGCCGGGGGCTGGGAACGTTTCGGTGCTTTTGGAAAAAAAAAAAATTAAATATATATATATACATACACATAACAAAATTATAAAATGAGGTAACCCCTCTGGAATTGCCTTTTCCAGCGCATTTGTCAGAGCTGACGAAGCGCAGAGGTCCCGAAAGAATTTATACACGGTATAAAGATGTCAAGGACTGCGCGGAGAGCGGAGCGGGGAGCGCGGGGAGGGAGGCGAGGCTGCGCTGAGGGGCCGCACGGCCCGGCCCGGCTTTGTCTCAGTCCCGGAACGCTCCGCGGCCCCGCGGCCGCCGGGAGAGCCCCGCGGAGCTGAGGGGAGCCCGGGGGCAGGACGGCTCGGCGGGCGGGG
>NC_031782.1:8922384-9183078 GCF_001522545.3 Parus major | reverse complement strand
GCGGGCGCTGTGCGAGCCCCGGTCGCCGCTCCAGGGTTTTCTTGGGAGATTTCCCCGTCTCCTCCTGACGTCAGCCCCGTCCCAGGGTGCCGCAGACGGGGGAGGGCCGGGGCCAGCGCCGCCCGCACCGGGAGACCGGCGGCGCCGGCCGCCCCGCATCTCCGTCCTGCCGCCGAAGGCATCCCCGAGCCCGGCCCCCCGAGTCCCGCCGCTCCCGCTCGGCCGAGCCTCTCTCGGGGGGGCGGCTTCGTGCTCCTGGCTACACGGCCCCTGCCCCCTTCATTTCCTCCCGGTTAGGGCTTCTGGCCGAGGGGACAGGGACAAGGAATGGCCTCTTCTTTTACTTCTTTCCCCCCACTCCTCCCCCCCCGCTGACGTGCTCTCTTGTTTCAGGACCTCAGTGTGGAACCGGGAGCACAGCGCTGAACACCTGGGGGAAGGCTGCGGGCAGCAGCCGGGGCTGCCCGGGCCGGAGGATGCAGGGCTCCAGGAGATGCTTGCCCGGGTGATACCGACGCACTGAGCTCACTGCTCGTTCCCTCGGCCCGCTTTCATTTTCCAGGGATGCTTCTGGAGTTCCAGACACTGCGCTTCTCATACCTACACCCTGGAAATTTGCCTCTCAAGAGAAAAACACAAAAGTCATGCAGTGACCAAGCAAACGGCAGTGGGGGTGTGCCTAGGGCTTTCCTAAGCAGAGCGGGTCACACACTCCTACACACACAGGGTATAACTGTAGCTGAAGACTAAGGACAACGAATATGGAATGGATCAGAAAGATAAATAGCATAAAATCACAAACAGTCCAGTCCCACACTTGCCATTTGTTATAGAGAGAAGAAGTAAATGGGATTCACATGTCGAGCATTAGCTGGTTGTTACTCTGTAAGATAATATTAACTTCAGTGCTTGCTGGTTTACTCCAGTTTTCCAAAGGCAGTTCCAGGAGGCACCCAGCCTGTAATTTAGGATGGCACATACTGTGTGAAAGAGGCTTTGGCACTGGGGCCTACCAGCACATCAAGGTGATATTAACATAATAAAACTTTTGGAGAGGGAGTAGGAGCTCATAAATTAATGCATTCTACTGTTTTAATGCTGGGAGCTAACAATGTGTTTCCTGTTCAGCTGATCATCCCCTCTGCAGCCTAACAGCTGTTTTAAAGGTGCTGTGAAACTGAAGAGGGAAGATGATTGTCTTTAAATCAATGTTTAATGACGTGTTATTAGGAGAAAAGTCTTCCTCCAGCAGATGTTTACATGTTGAGGATGGAGGGGAGCTTCCCAGGCTGCCTGCCTGCCTGCCTGCCTGAGAAGCTCGGGAGACACCCTGTGTCCTACCAGCCTTGCAGATGGCCCAGAACCGGGGCACAGCTCACTCAGCACCAGGAGAGGCTTTGCCCTGGTCTATGGGTGGGTGCTGAAGAAATTCTTCAGGGAGGTTGGACTAGAGGACCTCCAGTGGTTCTCTCCTACTGTACCCAGCCTGGGATTCTGATTCAGAGAAGGTTTTCAAGTAATTTGAGTCATGACTATGAGCAGGTGAATACGGCAAATACTGAGAGCATCCTGCCCGTGTTTAGCCTGGGTTTTGGGTGTCACGATTCTTCTTCCATGAAGATCGGATATGGACGCTGGAATATCCCTCAGCTCAGGAGCCTCCTTCTGGAGGGACAAGCTCAGAGTGAACCCCCTTTTAGAGGGGATCAAAAGACCTCTGGAGAAGCAAACAACTGTCCAGAGACCACCCAACAGTGGAGCTGACTTGTGGCCTCTGGGCTGCAAGGGCAGATTGCATACAGATTCTGCCACTCCTAGTCTGGGAGACAGTCCTTGCTGGAAGTGTATTATGGGTTGGAAGCCTGACTGAGCTCAGCAGCCACATAGGTCAGTTGGACTGAGACATTACACTAACAGCATGAACAGCCAGCTTCAGGTAATAAAAAAAATAAGTGTAGCTTTGAGGCAAGATGTAGGAGTGAACTGAGATAAGGTGGAAATAGAAGGTATGAGTATAAGCAGGTGCCTAAATTATGTTATTTCCTTCATGCTCGATTCAGAGGTGGATTAATTAGTCTCAGTGTCTGCTTTTCTCAGCTTCCAGAATCAAAGATGGTCATTGCAAAGCTTCTCCCCCAGAGAAGACATCAGGTGAATCAAGGGGTGTCAGTAACATACCAGAGCTTGTGCCCAAAAGACAACGAGGAGTGTCCAGTGCTGCAGGGGGTTGGGGGGGAAGGACACCTCATCACCAGGTGACCCTCCCAATGCCAACCAAACCAACATCAAATCACCTCCTAGCCAAGCCAGTTTCCAAAAGTATTTCCACAGCCAGGGTGGTATTCTGTGTGATGGTGGTACAGATTGTTCCTACACAAACAGTAGAACCCTCTGCAGTTTCCTTTTTAAATCATCACAAATGTTCATTAAAAGAATGTCTCTCCATATTTCCAAATATAGTGAAGAAATGACTCTCCAAGCTCACCCATTCCTTTATTTGCAGCCTTCCCTGTTAGTCCATCCTTGGAATAGTGTCTAAAAGGCCATATTGCTTCTCTGGGAGAAACTGGGATGTTTGGAACATTACTGGATTGTAACATTTCTAAACTTCCCAGAAGAGGCAAACTGTAAAGGAATAAGCTTCTTTCTGTGCACGCACATTTGTTTCAGAGCCAAATGGAAAGGAGAGCTCAGAAAAAGAAATGACAAATTGTTTGGAAAATATTGTCCTTCCCAAGGCAGACCTAACCATATGGGGGGAAGGGAGTCAATAATGAATTTTTCCCTCTATATATGAGTCCAACAGCCCTCCCATTCACTCCGCTGGGAGCTTGGTGTGAGTCAGGCCTGCAAGATCATCCATTCAGGGCAATATTTCCAGAACTTCAGTCCCCTCCCTGCTTCACTCTTATTCCCCACTGAAAGAAATCTACATCTCAGATTTTTGGGAAGAGCAGCGGGATGAGACCCAATGCAGTCCCTGTTTCCTCCTAACCTCACCCACAGCCTGACATTGCTGATGGAAAAGGTGTCCATCGTGAAGGAAAAGCAGAGCAGCTCTGTCACTTAAAAAATAAATCCATGAGTTTATGCAAGGAAAATTAAGTATGAGGACTGGGAGAAGTCCTTTTTCCAGCCCTGCCCAGTCTCCTGGTGTGATTCCAGCAAGTTGTATGAGGTTTATGTGCCTGCAACCAACTATGCTGACCTCCCGCCAGGACGTGGGCAGGTTAAGGCAGGAAAAGGTGTTGGACAAATAGAAGAAGCTATACAAGAGCAGAGTTTATTGGCATTTTGATCATGCTTATGAAAGGCTCTTGCAGCTGCACTGGATCAATAATGCTAGACTCAAATTCTTTGTGGAAAAGATGAGGTGTGCATCACTGTCTTGTGGTTAGATGGAAACAGAGAAAGCACTTCTTGTGGCAAGGAAATCCCTTCACTCCTTTTAAATCACTGAATTTATCATCATTGCCATATTTGAGAAGTTAACACACGTGATATTTATGCACCCCCAACTACTAATAGTGACAGTTATGCAACAACAATGACAACAACAACAAGCAGCAGCAATTGTGTAGTCATCAATTAGCAGCAGCCAGAGCCTTGAGAGATGTTGGAAAATAAGTTTCTTTTGTGTGTGTGGTTGTGTTTATTCCCTGGTGACATGCTGCTAACAAGCTGCAAACCAAGGATCACCCACAACAAACAGAAACAAACAAAGTTTTGTAGAGGGTGGTAATACTTAGCTTAATTCTCTTTAAAAATAATTATAGCCCTGTTTGTGACAACTGGAAAGGCCACATTTGCTCCAATAAAACTGCTTGTTATTCTTCAGGATGACATCTGGAGATGTTTCCTTATACAATGTAGATGTTAACGGGAGTAGATCTCAATCAGTGAAATATTGATGTATTTCTCATCTTTGCACTTGCAGGATTTTCTATTCTGCACCTTGTGGTCAGTTGTTTACTTGCCAGTGAAATCCCAACATGTTTAACAATGTTCCAGAGATCTGTCACAGGACTGACTGCCAAAGAACAGAGTCTTGGGGATTTGGGCATTAGAGAAAAGTTACTTAAGGTCTAGACATCGATCCAAATATTCCTGCTGCAATCTATTCCATGCATTATGGATTTTGGGGAAGGTGATAAATGCCCATATACCTTCAAATTAACCCAGATGCCTCCTGTGCTCTCACAAGGTGTTTGTTACCTGTGTTACCTCTGACTCCAAATACTGTGTTGTGCTTATTATGCACCTATGCTTTGACAGCACAGCAGTGCCTCAGCTCATTCATGGTCTGAATGCCACACTGGATCTGAATGTGCCCTGTATTAGACCCTGGCATCTACTCAAAGCAGCTTCTTAGATCTTGTCAGGAAAAAAAAACAAACATATAGATATAATATAGATACTCAAGCCTACCTTCAGTTGAGATTCATTTAGCTTTGGTTGTAACAGGGTCCAAGTTGATACTCACAGGTAAATTAATTCCTGAAGAGATGCTGAGGGCAGAGATGTGCACTACACATATCTGTCACTGGGTATGTACTTTATTCCTCCTTCCCCAGAGATTGGCTTTGGGCCAAGATGAGAAGAAGGAGAGGGGACTTTGCCCCAGCCAGTCTTGATTCCTGAAATTAAAGAGTGGAACAAGACTTTCTTAGAGCCAGGACCAACCTCCTCCCCTGCCCCATGGGACCTTCTCTGTCTTATATTATTATTGCTGTATCTATTAAGATTAATGACTTCCAAGGCTGTTCTAAAACTATTTAAGTGCCTGATGATCCATCTGAAACTCATCTCCAGACTCTGCACAGGTCCCAAACATTAATCTTTATAGGTAACTATGCTGGCTTGTGGGTGGAAATGAGGTAAATGCACATTATTTGGCAGGACTTATATATGGGATAGAGCTCTCTGGCAGCAGACACAGGGCCTCATACAAATGAAAACTGATGGCTTAATATTTTGCTACATTTTGTCCTCCAAGAGTTATTGCCTTCTAATTGCAG
Organism: Parus major; assembly: GCF_001522545.3. NCBI lineage: Eukaryota > Metazoa > Chordata > Aves > Passeriformes > Paridae > Parus > Parus major. The sequence goes on along the minus strand of NC_031782.1, from coordinate 9,178,060 downwards.
GGATGGATTGAACTGTAGAGTGTTCTCCTGGGAGAGGTGGCCATGTGTTAGTCTTGAGCTGTCACCCAGGGACCAGGGGCCAGGGGAATCCCCTGCTGTTCTCACTTCTTGCCCTGGCTGTGCTCAGCACCAGCACATCCCACCACAGGTGTCTGAAGATGGGGTTAAACACAGGCTGGAGTTCCACTAGAGGCAACATTTCTGAGGGAATTTGCACTTTCTGTGTGGTTCCAGGGAGGATGCAACCAATTGCACTAATTTCTAAATATGCATCTCATTATTCATGGACCTACCATATGTAGCTGTATTTAGATGATTTTTAATTGACAAAACCTCTCACCAGGGTTTCCTAAATTCAGTGAGCAGAAAGGAGAGGTGACTTCCAGAGGGAGCCTGAGAGTGTCCAGAGGAGCTGATGTGAAAAAACATCATTTTTTTATGTCTTCATGTATTTTACAGCAGAACAAGGCACAAAGGTGAGGATGGTCAAGGTGGATTTGGCAATTGCACAAGATAAGACTTGCTGGATCTTGTTACATCCAAAATCCTTGAATCTCAGGAGCTTCCTCAAACAACTCTCCTTTGCACTCATGGTGCTACTCCTGCCATCCCATCCTGGCTGTCCTCATGCTCCAGAGAACACCATCCTGCCAAAGATCACAGAATCATGGAATCATGGAATGGTTTGGGTTGGAAGGGACCTTAAAGCCCATATGACTTCAAGTTTGGGTGCAAATATTTGCTGCTTAGAAAGCAGATGAATCATCCATGTCTGTAGGTTAAAAACACATTTAGTGTTTTTGCTCTCCTGAGGAGGACATTTATAGAAGAAGACTAACCTGGAACTCTCAGTGACTGGGCTGACCACAGCATAATTACCAAAACTAGGTGTAAGGTTAAAATGAAACACCTGCATGGAAAATATTTGCAGAAGAGAAGTCCTTGTTTGCCTGGGAGCAAGAGAATGAAAGGCATTCATCCAGCTCAGTGAAATACTGTGGGATCTATGGGTGGGAAGTGCTAAGTATTGCAATTATTATTTACTATATATTAATATTTGTTATTCAGGAGGATTTGTGTATGGAGGGAACTTGGAAGATCTGGTCTGGCTCTGTGTGTGCTGCAGCTCTCAAGGGATTTTTTAGTGTCTACCACAATTATAGATGAGGATTGAGTGAAACCTTGTGGTTTTGCTCTGCAAAACATTAAATTCAGTAACTGCCCATGTTTTCAGGGAAAAAAAAAAATCAGAAAGTATTTGAATGATATTTCAATGCTATGGCTGGAGTGAAATATTTTTAAAAAGGGTCACATGTGGCTACTGGGGAGAAGTATAGGCTTAGGCTCCTGGTCATAAAATCAAGCACTGCAGATGAGGGTGTCAGGTACTTCAATTGCCCTGTTTCCCCCAGCCTGCAGAGAAAATCCACCTGCATGTCCTGGTTGCAGAGGTCTTTTTGCCTCTGGGTTGCTCACAGTGGTTGATATTTTATGTGAAGGTGTACCTGGAGATTTTCTTGCTTCACCTTTTTGGTACCTGCAAAAGAGAAAAGCAGAACACTTTCCTATGAACTCGGGGAAGCTGGATTTTCATGTTTTGAAAGATGACACATCTTTCTTGGTGAACTGCAAAAATTGCCAAAAAACATTTAAGGTGTGTTTGCACAGTTGCTTACTGTACCTCTTTGGATTAGTGAGTACATTTAGATGTTTAGCTTTAAAAACCAGAGTTTATTCCTCTTCATTCTTAAGTAAACACTGGAAGTTCAGATCCTCCAGGCCGGATAAGACCTCTGGTTCATCAAGTCTGGCATTTTGCCTCTGGCAGTGACTCACATCTGATAGTGAGCACAGTAGGATGGGGGATGAGGGATGGATATGGGCTGGATGCAGGGACCAGCTGGGTACTGCATCCTCCAAATCTGCCCCTCCTGGGCAGCAAACCCAGGTTGGGTTTCACATTGTTACATCTTCATCAGTTTTAAAACACTATGAAATATTAGATATGCTTCTTCATGAGGGCCTCATTGACTTCACCAGCAGTGCCTGCAGAACTGCTGCTGTCTTTTGGCCTTGGCCATACCAAAACTCTGCCATGAGAAACCTCCAGTTGTTTCTGTTCTTGCTCTACCTGATGTGCTGGGGTCCTTGGTCACGGCTCACTCACACAGAAATTGCTGTTGTTAAAGCTTGCAGGTGGGGAAAGCATTCCACAGGTTCACTTCAGTGTTTCTAAGTGCTCCTCCCAGTGCTACGGTGTGTCTGAGCTCAGCTGCGGTTTGGTTTCTTTAAACCTCAACCCTTATGTGACATATAATAACTCTAAACTGCATTACAAGCCAAGATTACAAGGTATAACATGAGGTGAAACAGTATATGGGAAATAAGGATGCATGAAAGATTTTGTACAAAGGAAGTAACCTACTGTACATAAACTGGGTAGTTGCTCAGGGCAAACCTTTAGGATTTGATGAATTATTATCACTGAGATCCAGTGTTAAAGAGTGTTTATTTATTATAGCTCCTTAGTCCTCCTCCTCCCACCATGTCCCAGCCTTGGGGCTCTGAAAATCTCAGAAATCCCACTTCTCCCTGTCTGCCTCATCACCCATGCTCAGCATCTGGGATCTCCATTTAATGCTGGAGCTCATACCTGTGCTGCTCTCCTGCTGTCCACTGTAAATAAACAGGAAAAACATGGTATGACTGAAGCTTTAACTCACCTGTCCTCAGAAAACTTGTCCCCTCATTCTCCATCCCTGCCCTGTCACCACACTGGCACTGCTGAGGCTGAGGAATTGTGCCTGATGCATTTCTCAAGAGCTATGAAAGGTGATATTGTTCTAGTTCTGTCACCAAACACTGCTGCTGAGCATTTCCAGCCTCCTAATTACAAATGTAAATGCAAAGAGTCAGATCTCTATGGATGGCTTTTCTGTGCTGCCTTCCTCTTGTTTGGGTGACTGACTCTTCCTCATTAAGGTCTGAATAGAAACCTTCCCATGAGAATGACTGGAAATCCTGTTTTCTGGACAAGTACAGATTTTGTGGAGTACAGGAACTTCTGGGATTTGACTGAAAGAGTAATTTGATGCTGTCAGTCCAGATCTGTCACATGACAAAGCAGAACAAGAAATTTTGCTGCAAACTTGCAATGCTTCCATTCCCTATTTTCCAGCACTTCATTTGGGTAATTTGTTTTACTTTTATACATTTCATGTTATATAACTTCAAACTGAAAATCAATACAAAATAAACCATCTCCACTTTTCTTTCTCTTTTTCTTTCTTTTTTTTTTTTTAATTTTTTTAAGTGCAGGTTGTATTTGTTTTGGTTGGAATTTGGGAGAAGTGACTGTGCCCTAGAGGCAAGAGGTGTGACCAGCAGGGCAGGGTGCATCCCTAATCCCCTGACTGCAGTGACACTCCTGGCAGGGCTGGGAGCCTCTTTGTCTCTGACAAAAGGAGCATCACGTTCAAAGCATGTATTACTTGATAAAGTATTCCTCCTGTAGAGATAGAAAGGAAATAACCTTGGAGGCCAGAGACAAAAATTACATTATCCATTATGCCTGGCAGAACATAGCCCAGGCTTTAGTCATGGGTAGTCATAATCTAAACTGCTGTCCTCCCATGTCTTCCCTGGGAGGATTATTCAGCAACCCAACAAATTTCATCATTGGGAAATCTTTCCTTTCCTAATCTCATCCCATTACTCTTAAATATGCACTCTATACAACTGCAGATAATTTCTCTCCCTCCTTGATGTTTACAACCTCCAGATACTTTTAGGCTCCTATCATGTCCCCTTTGCTATCCCACAGCTGAATGAGATGTATTTGGCTCTGCTTTCCTCTCCTTAGAGCTCAGCCTGTGCTATCACAGCAGCATTGATCACAAGTGCTATCACCACGGTCCTCTGCTTTCCTCCAAACCTCTTTCCTCTTGCCTGCCCGTGTTCTGCCATGAGGGTCTCTGGTTGGAGTGCATTTCACAGAGCTGGATCAGAGGGCTGTCCCTGTGGTGTGTCCCTGTGTCCTGCAGGACACACACTGGTCCCCATCATCTGGCTGGGCTGTCATTGATTCTCCTTTCCCATCTCCTGCATCTTCTTAGACCCAGCAATGATTCTGACTGGATTTGCCTTTCTTCTCCCAGAACTTTCCCCAGCTCCTCTCCATCCCAGGGAAAAGAGAGACAGGAGCAGCTTCTTCTCTCTTCTCTGTGCAGCAGGACTTGCTGAGCTCCTGCAGAGATGCCATCGTGCTGTTTCATTTTCTTGAGTGTCTTTCCAGCCAGAGAAGTTAAACCCCAGTGGCTGTTTTGGGGGTTATTGATGTCGAAGCTGGGGCAGAGTCCCGAGGTGTGTGCAGCTGGAGAAGCGCTGCCCAGAGGTGCTCCCCGGAGCCTCCCCGCAGCTTGCGGGATGCTGTGAGGTCCGGTGTCCCCCTTTACAGCACTCCCATCATCCATCGGCAGCCGTGAAACCCGAAACGCCTCCTCGCAGCCCAGGGCAGGCTGTTAATTCCTCGCAGTGTAAATTCCCACTCGGAGCTGTTTCCTGACAGCGGGCGGAGGGCGGGCCGCTGTGGGATGCCTGGCCGCTACAAATTAGAGCGCTGAGTGGCAGCTCTCGCAGGGATGCTGCTCCCTTCTCCTGACACGCTGGGCTGCCTCAGGCTACAGGCTCTTGATCATCATGGCATGTTCCCCTCGGTGTCCCACAGTTAATTATTTCTGTGTTGGGTTGCAGCTATCATCTTCCCCTGGCCAGCAGTGCCTGCAGCAACGACAAGAGCAAGAGCAAGAGCGAGCAGCTGACTGGGAGCCCTGCGTGGTGGCGGTGGGGCAGCTGGCTCCATGGAAGCCCTTTCCCTCCAGGATTGCTGTGCCAATGCTGGACTGGAAGTCTCAGCAGCAGGATTTCTGCCTTCCTTCTTCTTCAGCAGGTGAGGAGGATCCAGATGCGCCTCACCAGTTGGTAGGAAAGACATGCTGGAGCAGGCAAATGCTCAAAGGCAGTCACATCTTGTGTAGCCTATGGATGATGATCTCTGCCTTCCAGAAAGTGTCTCTGGAGGTCAGATTCTTGTGTCTTGCATGAAGGGAGTGGGGAGCTAGGCTGGGAGGGGACATTGAGCCCTGGCTCAGAGCAGCAGCAGCAGTCAGGTCTCACTCACAATCACCCTGGTCATGATGGCAGAACATGATCTTCCTCCTGAAGGCACAAACCAGCAGGATCAGATCAGGCTGGAGCCCTCTGGCCCAATAAAACCAGCCTGGGAGGACTCAGTGCAAACCACCACTTGCACATGCTTATGTGTGGCTAATGCCTGTGGTCACTGTGCTGGAGAGGAGCTCCCTCAGGCAGAATCCATTCTGTCTGCCAGGACCTCCTCTTGAGGTGGGTGGTTACAAACACATTTGAAGTGGACCAGGCAACATCCCCTCCATCAGAGCTGCCCCTTCTTGTTTATGTGGCAGTGACACTGCTCCTTGCATTTCACATCTGTGTGAACCCCAGACAAGGTGTGTCCTTGGAAAACCCCATCTCACAGCTTCCCATTGCTAACCCCTCCAGCAAGGGCAGGAGCTCCCGGCAAGCCTGTTCATGCTGAAACACCCACCAAGGGCTGTGCATCACCAGCTGTCACTGTCACACAGGGAGAGGGCAGTGCCAGGGGCACCAGGCAGGCACAGCTCCACGGGCTTGCTCTTGCATGGTGTGGAAGAGGAGGCTCACAGCATCTCACCTGCCGCTCCTGCAGGCAGGTCTGCTCTCGGGCCAGAAAGCATTTGCCCTTCAAAATATGCTTTGAATAGCACGAAACTGGCACCTCCTTTTAATTAAGAAGTTTGGGAGTTATATTGACAGTGTGAGTCATGCTGCCCTGTGCTTTGGGAAGGCTGTTGCCCGTGTTACACACACAGAGGCAAACACAGGTGGGAAGGACGGCTGTCACGCTTACCTTTTCCTCATTTTAGCAAATTAACATCATTAAGAATACAGACAAGTTAATTGAGAGTGATTTGGGAAGTGTAACTTTGTATATGTCTATCTGAATTTGCTGCAAGCCTGTGTATTTTAACAACCATCATGCTGTCACTTTTCTGTTTGGTTATTTCAGCGTTATAGTTTGCAAATCAGCAGCTATTGACAGCTCTTAATTCTCTCTGTTTTATGTATCTGGATCTGACTAAATTTGAGACTTAATTTATGCTTTTGTCTTTGTCGGGAAAGTATTTCTATTAATTGTGGGTAATTTTATTGACATCAGGCAGTTTTGTACAGAAATTATTCAACATTGCATTTGTGCTTTTTTTTCCCAAAGGTTTTGCTTAGCTGCATGTTTGTACAGCAGAATGCTTCCTGCTTTTTTTCCTTATACCTATTCTTTCAATGAATAACATTTCACTGTGATCTGACAAGCTCATACTGCTCCAGTGCAACAACTTGCCCATACATATTGTGGTGCTGTATTAAAGAGCTCCCTCATTATTTCAGTGCAATGTGTATCTCCAGCATTTGTCAAGGCTTGTTTGATTCAAACTTGTTTGTCTTATCAGGAGGGAAAAAAACCAACCAACCCTTTAGAACTGTCAATGGGGACAATTAATAACATTAAAAAAACAAAAAGAATAATAGCACACCATGAGGAATGCCTTGCTGTTACGGCACCAATGAGGAAGTAAGGATACTGGAGCCAGTTTGGAAATGAGCTCTGTGCTTGTTCCAGGCTGACTGCCTGCCCCAAACAGGAAGAGTCACATAAGAAGATGGGCAAGGGCTGGAAGCACCAGGGATGTGAAAGCTCTTGGGTGCCCTCCCTTGGGGACCAGCACTGGTCCAGGCAGGACTAAGGTCATCCCTGCCCAAGCATGTGGATGGCTGAGAAGTGTGGACTTCTCTTTAGTGCCATTTCTATATAATGGAATTATTTCATGAGTCATTTGTCCGGAAAACTTAAAGTCCCAGTGAAAAATCTCAAGTGGTATTAAAAAGTCCTCAAGTGGCACCATCTGCAGGGCTACTTGGAAGACGTAAATTAATAATTTAATAGTTGTAGTATTCCTTATTATAAACTCATATTTTTATCCAAAAGTAGCTAAAAAACTGAATTTCATGCTTGTTGACCATTTTGTTTTCATGCTGACAGATGGATCAGAGACAAGAATTTCAAGGCTTTTACCTACAAGGCTCGACTCTTATCTCTTGTACGAATTTTGTATTGACATAGTCTCATTCCCAGCACAGATGCTGTAGAAATTACACAGGTGTCAATTTTGCTGCAGAAAACTTCCATGAAGCTATGGTAAGTTGAGGAGGATGTGTCAATCTTCTGTGGTGGTTTTACACCTGCAAAGCCCCCAGATTCAGTTGCTTTCCAGGGTGAGTGTGTGGACTGTCACATCTTGCCTTTTTTTTGCCTCAGGAGCCCATCAATAAAATGGATGTCACCGTATCCCGTTTCAAAATGCTCTGTGGTAGCTGTTGTAGGTGTTGTTGGTAGCTGTCAGGAGTAATTCCAGGCATCTCTTATACTACATTAATTTTGTTATCAGAGAGTAAAAGGACACAGATTTTATTTCTCAGGATATACTTTAATTTCTTATTGTTTTATTTGACCCCCTGCCATGACCCAAATCTGATCTGTCCTAGTGAACAGGACCAGTTCTCATGTCAGAGGATTCAAATGTGTATGCATTGCATTCTGAACAGCAGAAGTTAAGCGAGATGACTTTGCCATTGGAAAAAAACAAGTGTCTTTTGTTTAACACTTGCTTTGCTCTTGCCATCGTGCAGTGCAAAACCAGGAGTTCCCCTTCCAAGTGAATTTGAGTTACTCAGTGTAACTCCTGGTGTTTTGAGTCTACTCTGAGGAACAGGAGACTGAAAATGAAGACACATACTAACTGAGCTTTATAAATTTTCATTGAAACCTCTTCTGGACTTTTAACCTGTGGACTTCTGTGGAATTCCTCATTTGCACAGCTCTGTGCTCTGTGGAAGCTCACAGAGAACTCTGAAGACAATGGGTCCCTTTGTTTTCAAGGAAACAAGTCCCTAAGAAGAAAAGGAAGATCAGCCTGTGAGTACTAGGCTAATTCATGAAAAATATTAAAGTATCTTGAACCAGATATTGCCAAAGCATGGAGCATAAGCATGTGCATGGCTTCTTTTGAGCCTCTTTCTTTTCCTTCCTTAGCCAGCAGAGATTCCTGGCAGGGCCGTTTGTACTACTGATGTGGTGCTCTTCTACTCCTACTAAATGGACCAGAGTAATTCCCACTGCTCTCAGCATGGATTGTTTTGCCAGAACTCTGTTCACTTGGAAAGCTTTGGTCTTACTGCACACATTCAGCACACACTCTTTTAAGTGGTTTTCAGTACTCTCCATAGAAAGAGGGGGAAAAGAATGATCCTGTGGAAATTTTGGAAAGAACTGAGTATAACCTTGGTGTTCAGCTGACATTCAAGATATTCAGGGCAATGTTTTGCTTTTCTTTACTACAGCTCCAAGCTGGTGGACCAAGGCAAAGATTGTCTAAGGTATTAGATTGGACTCCTTGTTTCAAAGTGCACCTCCACATTCAGGTCCATCTTTTCATCTGTATTTTCCTTATTGCCCTCAATGTGTGTGGAGACCTGTGTGAAAGCAACACCTGCTTTTATTCCTTTTCTACTATTTCATCCCATTAAATACATTCTTTCCTGAAGTGTTCCATGATGATGTGGTTCCAAACCTTGACACATGGGTTTTACTGGGTTCTTTGCACATGTTCCTGGCAATGATCTGCAATCCCTAATTATAACTGCTAGCAGAGGTTCAGCACAACTCAACACAAGACTTGAGCCCCAGAGCTGGTCTTTCTGCCTGGAACTGTGATTTCATGGTATTTAATTTCAGTATGACTGCCAAGGGTTTGTGCTTCTCTAAGGTGAGGTTTGTCCCCATTTCCCCACGACCACCCCCCTTGGAGCCACTAGGTCCACAAGATCCAGCCTAGGTTAAACCAAATGAAGCATGAGAAAAAATGGAGAGTACCATGACATTTTCCCCCAGAATCTTGGGACTGGAATGACCTGGGAAAAAGGTGTCCCAGGGAGGTTGAGCATCTCTCTTGCAAAGAGGTGGCATTGCCTGGGGCACCTCAACTGGGATCAGCTCCCACTCAGCAGCATTAGTGCCAGTGCTGGAATACCCAACCCTCCCTCTTCATAACAAGCCAGAAAATTTCCACTATGCCCCATGTGTGCTGCAGCCCTGGTAGGGAGCATGGTGATGGTGACTATTGTGTCAGAGCTCACAGAATCTTTCAGGAGTTCTGGGTATTTGGGCTTATGCCCTGAGGAGCATTTCCATTGCTATTGCTTCTTTTTGGTCTTGCAGAGATTTTGCTGTATCTTTTTCCAGTTCAAATCCCTGTTTCCCTGGGGAATAAATTGCAATTACTCCTTGCTTCCTCCTGAGTTTCCCTGTGTGAACTTTGAATTTTATGGGAGACATGAGCAGCTGCCATAAAATCTCAATCTCCTTTGTCCCTGAATAGCATCATGCATGCAATAAATTGCACATCCCAGGTTTTGGAGCTTTGATGCTGTAAGATGATTTGTGCCTTATCTTCACAGACATCTAGATCAGCTTCACCTTCCTTGGGAGGTTTGAATAGCTGAGGCTGTCAGGCTCCTGTGGAGGATGGCCCAGCTTTGGAAGGGGCTGCTCTCAAGTTCAACAGAGCCTCAGGCCAGGCTCTGCTTAGGAGGCTTAATTCCCTTTCCCACTAGACCATCTGATTATGAATAACTGTGACTGAATGTTGTATGTCGAAATCCATAATCCCCTGCAAATTGTTTAAAGTCTTGTCCATTGAACTGCAGACCTTTATCAGACAGCAATTTATGGGATTCCATGTCTGGCAAATACAAATATAATGTGTGCTGGGACATGTTTTGGTGTCAGATTCTCTATATTATTGGATAATATTATATAGTTCCAGGCTTATGTGAGTAATAACCCAAATTAAAATGTGGTCTTTGCCAAAAAGTGTAAATAAATCTGGTTTAGACAGCTCAAGTATTTCCTTGTCAAGCTCTTTTATTTTTTAAGACCCCATTTTTATTTTACAAGTTGCTCTTCTCCACATTAATCCATGAGCAGCATGTTGAACATCATGGGCTCTCCTTTCCTTTTCCTCTAAGAGACAAATGGGATATAACACTTCCTTGTCCAAAAATCCTTGTGTTGGATGATGTGAATGAAAAATTGTGAAGTTGCGCCATGCTGTGAAATAGATTTTCCAATATTTTTTCCTTTCTGCTGAGGTTAACTTTTCTGTGTTGGGAAAGATGTCTAGTCTGGGGAAGACATCTGATCTGGGCAGAGGTTTGTGGTGCAGATAGCCTCAAACCAGACCTACACAAGCTAACAGCAAGCCAGAGGCAGCACAGCAGGCAGTGTGTTGCTGCTCCAAGTGAGATATCCTGGGCTCGGGGCTGCATTAACAGAGCCATTGTGCTTTTGGTACCCAAGCAGTGTGCTCTGGGCAGTGTGACAGGTTTTATAGAGGCATCAGACTCACAGATCTCAAACAAAGTACTTAATTTTTAATATATTTTTTTTATTTTTTTTTTTAAGTGGAGACATGCTAACATGCTTAAAATAATGTTTGCAGCCATTAGGCTTTATTCACAAGTAGTGCAGATCTTGGGGTTTGCTTGGAATGGAATTGTGCTAAGTATAAGGACTTATTGCCTGCCTCACACTTGGATGCTGTGTTTTATTCTACCAGTAAATAATGAGGGCAGCAGAACTGCAATTTAAATTCTTAGAGAAATTTGGTCCACTCTTACTGGATGTCTGGACTTGGAAAACCAACTTATTTCCTTGCACCTAAAAGGTGTTCAAGAAATGAACTTTTCTAGTCATTTCAGCTTGAAGAGGTGGCTCACATGAGCATTTCCATGAACTTTATTCTCTGGAGAAAAATGCAGCTAGAAGCTGAAAACAAAAAAGAAATAAAGTAAAACATGGTCAAACATGCTGTAATTATAAACCTGAGTATTGCTGTAATAAGACTTAAACCAGCTCTGGTTCAATGTGAGAGAAACTGGAGTGAGTTAGAATGTGTGGTGTGGTGGTGAGGTTGTGCTTGGGGGGAAATGAGAAATCCTGCAGGATCATATCTCTGCAGGGAAATCCCACCTCTGCAGGGGTGGCATCTCTTTTCTCTCTGATCCCCAAAACCGTTCTGATCCTTCAGGACCCAGCTATGGGGATTTTTGCCTTGCTGTGGACTGAAGTAATTCTCTTCACTTGGGTTCCTGCTGGTTGGGGAGGGTATATTTTTAAATGGAGTTAGTGGAAATTTTGATTCAAGGCTTTCTGAAATCCCTGGAACTGAAAGCTTGAAGTTCAGGCTGTTGCATGGTTTCCCTGGACATGTCTTCTTTTTTTTTTTGCCTGGAAATTTTATACCAGTGGAATCGGGGGATTTTACATCTTTATGCAGGATTTCCAGCATCTGGTGGCTGGCTGGAGCAATAGCTCTGCCTGCCTGTCACAGCCAGGGCCCCTGAGGCATGGCAGTCCCATGGCTGTGTGGGCTGTGTGTGTGTGTGTGTCCACCAGGACAGCCTCACCCAGAGCCTGCCAGGAGCTGCAGAGCACACAGCTCACCTCAGAGCTAAAACAAGCTGCTGCTGTGTCACAGCTGTCTGTGTGACAGGAGGGATGGTGCTCTGAGGGGTGTAGGTTACCCGAGGGAAGGATGAGCATCAGCCATGGGGCAGTGTCACACGGCAGAGTGACAGAGTCAGTGACCTGGGCATGCCTGGGTCCTTCATTCTCCAGCTCACTGTGTGTTCCAGCAGTCCAGGGAGTGCTTTGTCTTCAGGTAAACTCTCCAAGAGAAACAATTTCCTCTTTAGCCTCTGAACAGTAGCTCTATCTGAGGGAGATAAACCAAACCAATCAATTAGGGATAAGAAGAACACCAGTTGTTAGATAGCTGATGATGAATTTTCACTGGGCTTGGCAGAAGCCTGTGATATTGAATCCAACCAAAAATTGACTCCATGGGTGCTGAGACATGGAGTTTCCTCGGCTCTTTGGCTCTGTCCTCATGAACTGATTTCAGCTTCAGCCTAAGAAGATGAGAGAGTTTTCCAGTACCTCCCTCAGCTCTGCTTCTCCCAGTGTCCATCCCTTAGTCCTGCTGCCATTTCATGGCACATGATAAAGATCTTGAGAGCACTGGTATCCTGGAAAATCCAAACCTTCTGTTTGTCTAAAGTATGACTAAGTTTTCTATTTCTGAAGTATTTTAATTTTCTTTCCCTTGTTCACTGGATTTCTTTCATTTTTTTTAAAAACACATTTCCAAGTCCTTTGCAGAAGCATAAGGAAAATGTTATTTAAATGTATTTAGACATTTTTGTCAAAACTCTGTTAATTCTGTGAATTTGACAATCATTTCAATAAATTTTTCATAAAACTAGGAAGCTCTTAACCCCATATATTCAGTGTAATGAACATATTTTCTTCACAGGGTGTTCTGCTGCTTAATAAAGAGTATTTACTTTTTCTTTCCCCTAGACCTGACTGGTTGTCTGTTGTGTGGAGGATGGTATAAATGGATGGCTTTACTAATTCATACCCAAGGAGTAAGCAATAGAAAGCAGTCAAGATCCAACCACCAGCTTTGTAAATGTGAGGCCTTACTTTCTTTTCTTTTAACAGCAAACTAGGGTGTGCTTTCAGAACCAAATGGCACTGGTTCATTGATATTTTTTATTTGGAGCCCTGTTGCACATTTTAGACTCTTCCTTGCTGAGGATCTGCCTAAAGCAGGTGGTCAAAAGCAGAAATCCCTGTTGAGAGCCCTCCTTTTCTGGTTATGTTTCCTCCAAACCCAGCATGGATGCTCTTATTTGTATTTAACACTTCAAAATTTGAACAAACTGGAACAACTGATCCTTACCATTTCTTCTTTCCTCAAAATAGTGATAAAAATGTTTTGAAGGGGCAATAAAAATTGCGGTTGAAGTTTATTTTTGCATTGGGCTAAGAAAAAGTAGAAGTGAGCCAATTTTCATGCAATTTCAACTTCCAGGACAGCTTTCTGTGTAAAAAATGTATTCCATATCCATGGTTCTATGAAGGGCCATTCATTAAACTTTTGTGGGACATGAGCAAAATCCAGAGAGCTTTTCTAAATATGGGAAATGCAAACTAACACACTGTTTAAGAGAGACAATAGAAATCAATTTAATGAGGTAAATCTGACCAGAGATTAACTTTGTTCAGGATATTTTCTAATAGGAAAGAAGCAGTGGGGTCATCCAGATCCCTTTGAAAATTTATTGCTGTGCTCAGGAATTCCTTGTACATCCCAGGACTGGGAATCTGAGCAGCAGGCTGTTGTGGCAAGTAAAAAAAATAAATGGTGCTATCTTGATAGCCAGATAACACAGTATCTGCTCACATAAAGTCATTTGGAGAATATTGTTTGTGAAAACCTCTTTGCTTTGGATCCATTCCTTCTTCTTTCCGTTTTCTGATAAAAAATCCTAAACACCCAGCAGTTAAAGGCTGCCATAAAACTGAGAAGAAACACTGACACTGGTGCTTTATCATGCTCCATCTGGGAGGCGAGCCAGCTCTTCCTACTTCAAGTTTATTTCTCCTACTCTGCTTTACCTCAGATAATGTCTCATAAACAGTTAAGAGGGTCATTTGTAAATGTCTTGGAATGGTTATTGCTCTCATATAGGCTTTGGATCTTTGTGCTTAAAGTGAGTGAACATCAAGGTAAAAATCAAAACAAATTCCCAGGCCTGGAGCAAGGACTATTTGGGAGTGCCTCCTGTTCCTAGGACAGAAAAGTTGCTATTTTTCTCCACCTTAGTTTTTAAATTTTAAGTATCACCTCTCAGATGAAGTGATGTTTGCTTGCCAAGCTTGGTGTATCACTGAACAACTTTTAAACTAAGGACCAGAACACCTAAAGAGAGCTCGGCTGGAGCATTTTAACAGAATATGGTCCCAAACAAGTGGGTTACTAAGCAGCAAGTCTCTGGGGGAAAACTGCTAATTTCAACCAGGATTAGATTGTTAAATGAATGAAACCCCTGGTAGCCAGCAGCAGCAATGTCTTTGTGAGGGCTTGGAGACTTGTTTTCTCCCTCTCCTCATTGGTGCCTTATTCACGGGTGCTCCTTTTTTGGGAGAGGAAAGACCCCTGCCTGCAGGTATTACTGGCTGTCTGTAGAACCCAAGTGCCTGTTCCAAGAGCAGTGGGTACATGATTTATCTTAATATATCATTACACATTTATCCCCTGACCCTGTCCATCAGTTCATGATCCCCAAGGTGGGGATGCCTGGGGAGCCAAACTGCAGTGCCTGAGCCGTGGGATGCAGGACAGGGGCAAGGAGCTGGTACAACACAGCCCCTCAAACTTTTGATGTGCTAGAATAGCATCCCCAAGCTCTGTTTTGAGCAGAGGCAGAAGGACTCCATCCCCACACTGCTGTGTGTGTCAGACCATGTGGTGAAAAATGGGCCTTTGGCTAATTTCTTGTGACTGTGTTTGAAGAGGCAGCTGCGTAAAAAGACATTTACAATAATCTTTCATGTTCTCCAAAGGAAAAGAATCCACCTGTGTAATCTTTCAAGTTAAGCTTCCCTCAGGTCTTGTTTAACATTATGAATATGGCAGCTCATATAATTTTATTATCTGAACTAAATATTATTCCTTCTCTGTCTTCCTGATATTTCTCCTAATCCTTATCAATGAAACTATTAAGGTATAATGATTTTACAGGCTGCTGCGTCTTTGTCTTGTTCATTTTATTACTTCAGCTGTATTCTCTTCAAATAAATTAATTAATATCACAATTAGAAACCCAAAGCAACATTACACAACCCACACAGCTACATCAGTCATGAATGCAGAAACAGAGATGATGAGATATTTACTTGTGATATCCTAGCTCTGAAAGGATTCCTTGGAAAACAGCAAAGAGAAGAATGTGTTGAACTGGGAGAGGAAACTGCCATCTACTCCCAAGTTTGATTGGAATTATTAGAAGATGGGCTATTTGGAGAGATTCTGCTCTGAGCATGTCTGCTGCTTCTCTGGCTGTAGGAGAAGGGAAGATAATAAGTTCCCTGGATTTATTGTGTATGGACAGGGTGGTGGGGTGGGGCTCTGAAGCTCTGGAGAAGGCTGCATGCAGTTGGAGGAATCAAACTGCAGGAAATGCAACATATCAGAAATTTTTATTTACTGTTAATACCAAGGAACTCTGAACTGTTTTGAATAATGAGATGTGAGGCTGAGGCTTGTAGACTCAAACTTCATCTCTTTGCCTTCAGCAAAAGGGGTATTTCTGTGTCTTGACCCTCCATAAGACAGGAGTGATGAGAGATACCTACTTTAGGCAACATTAGAGATTCCAGCTGATGATTTTAGTGCACCCTGCAGCAAACACTAAGTAATTACTATGCACTAATTTTTTTCAGCTCCCTGTAGTTTCTGCTCACTCGGGTAATTTTTGACTGCTGCACTCCGTGTGGTATCACTGCTAAAGCTGGTATGAGTGGATGTGTCCAGATCTGAGTTTAGAGAAGCAAAATCCCTTCTTGTATTGTGCAATACAATATATGTCATTGTAGGCAGGATGTATTAGTTATCCTTTGATACATGGAAATAAATGACCGTAAAGCTCGCTAAGTCACACTGTATTGATTGTCTGTGTCTGCAGAGATACCAGTACTGGATCTCAGTGATTTAAAAACAAAATTAAATGCTCCAACTAATTATAGTTCTCTGCACATATAGTTGTCCCTGAGTATTTGCAGCTGTCAGGTTCAAATATTTCTAATAACTGTGGCTATGACATTTGTTCAACAGATGAGGTAAGAATAAAAGATAAAGGGGCAGCAGCCCAGTTTGAGGAAAGGAGATCAGATACAGAACTCGATGCCATGGAGCATTACAACACAGGTTTGAAGGTGGACTTCAATGCACCAGATTTTACAATTATGACTAAATAGCAGGTGGTGTGGTAGCAACACTGAGAACAACAGGGAGAAAACCCATGTGGAGGAAATGCTGAGAAATATGTGTTACCCCAAGCCCAGACGTGAGAAGGCTGAATGTTAAGGTTCCTCTTAAGGAGGGGTTTAAGGTCCTTGAGGAGTTTGTGTCATTTCTGTCATGTTTTCCCAAGAAGGAGGGCAGCAGTGTACAGGTGGATGTCTTACTCTAAAATTCATAATCACCAAATCATCTGTGCAGAAGCCTTCACCTCCTTCACCTCTGGGCTTCCCTGCAGCACAACCTGGTGTTGGAGTGCACTTCACCCTGCACCATTCCTGCATTTGTGCTCCTTTTCCTGAAGAGTTCTTCATTATTTCCAAGCTGTGCTTGGAGGTTTCAGACTTGGAACACTCTACCTGCGTCTTGCATAGCTGACTTTTCTCTTTTTTCCCTCATTGCAAATAACTTTCTAAACATTTCTGTTCTCAATTGCTGTAATATGCTGCGTGTAAGACATGAGATACCAACAGAAATCTACTTTTTCAAAGGTTTCCTTTCGAGAATTCCCTGTGAATTCCCATCATGACATTGTTGACAGGAGATACCTTAAAGAGAAAGCACCACAAGGAAAAACACATGTTTGGTTTTGTTTTTTTTTCTTTTGTGGAGGGGAGGAGTGGAGGGGGGAAAGATTAGTGGACTATTCTCAGTGTGTACGTCTCAGATCTGTGATCTTTGCTGCAGAATGCAACTGTGCAGATCTATCAAGTTCAGCCATGCTGGGGTATGCCACACAGGTGGATGGTTTAATCTTGACAGTTGAGCTTCCAGCTGAAAGGAGAAAGAAAAAATGAGATGAAAAAACATGCTAAAACCTGTTCAGCTCCCAGACAGTCTTTGGAGCTGTGCTGCTGGATAACATTGCTGCTGGAACAAAGGCACAGCAATGGGTGGCTCTTTCCATCACAGGTACTGTATTGGTTTTCCTAAAGCAATTGTGAAATAGCAAGGACCCTCCCAGCTCACAAAATAAAGGAGGTGGGGTGCAGTTCTGCTTTGATGAGGAAAAAGCAGTAACATGGATATGGCCTTGGAATGCAGCTGAGATCCTGGAGCAGTGTGTGTTTCACAGGCAAATGATGACACTCCAAATCTGTACATTTAGGGCTGTATCTTTAAAGCTGCACATCATGCACCCACAGAGTTTTCATTTCATTTAAATAGGAGGAAACATCCTTTTCTCAGGAGGAATATTTGAGAGCTCAAATATTGCTCACCCACTAGCTTCACACTCTGCTGCCTCTGGAATGCATCAGGTTTGGGTGCAAGTTGCATTTCTGCTGCAAGCTTCCAGATGCATGTGTTGAGTTAGCATTGCTCAGGTTAACATTGAAAAAGGGAAATGTTAATGAAATGCTTAAGCACATACCTATGACACAATCTGAAACAGGTGGGTGTGGAGCCATTGAAGGGCTTCTGCTTCACTCAAACCATATGTGAAACTCCTGTTGCCATCCTAGGAGCAATGATCAAGGGCAGGAGATGACTGCTAGTGAGCATGATTTAAAACTGACTTTAGAAACAGTAATTTATGCTTTGGAGCCTCCTCAGATGTGTACCCAGTAGGAAATTCTGTAGTTACACCTGTTTACACATCTTTCAGCTCACTGAGATGCTAATGAGAAACCCAGCCATCGCGGGCACAGGGAGAGACTGGAACAATTACTGAGCACCAGAAAGAAAATGGGCTCCAGTGACTGATTTATCAGCAGGCTTTCCTAAAGGACAGATCATTCACACCAGGAGTTTTGAGGAGCCACTGAGCTGCACTCAGATTTTGTGGGACAAGGCTGGAAACTGCATCCAACAGGGCTGGTAAACACAGTGCTCTGGAGCCAGGGACTGCCCAAGACAAAGACCCCTTTCACCTCTCTTCCTTTTTGCTTGTACCCACATTTTTAAATCTCCATGTGCCCTTCATGATTGTGAAGACTTTTAGACTTGATGGGGCTTCAGATTATATCACTCCTTCTGCTGAGATATTTTCTTCAATCATTCATTCTTGGCATTTGAGGGGCTTCAGTCTGCACCAGGGTTCACTGGGGGCTCAGCATCTATTTAACACCCCCCTGCCCTGATCCTGGCCATTGGTGCTGCTTGATAATTTAAGCAGAGAGAAACCAGTGTCCTTAGACTTGGGATGAATGTGATAGTGGCCTTCCTTTGGCAGAGATGAGACATGCTGCACCCTCTAGTAAACCACAGAGTTGTGCCAACTACTTCCTTGCAGGACAGAAATAAGGCTTAGTCTTAGATGACCTTTTTCCTCTTCCAAACATCCCCATGGTGTTTTTCCTTCAAAACATTTCCCTTCAAAATCTCACCATCTCCCCAAAAAGCTCCCCCAGGGAAGTTCAGGGGGAGCAGCGGGGGGATGAAATGGAGCCACACTTTGTAGAGCTGGTGAAAACCTGTAGATGTGCAGAGATATTTCTATTAGAGATGTCCAAGCTGGGGCTGGATCAGGGGGTGGCACCTGCATCCCCCTGCAGAGCAGTAGGTGCTGCACCTTTTCATGCCTTGGGAGTCGGGGCTGGGAGTGGTGGGAGTGAGGAAAACGCTTGGGGAGGTTGCAGGATCAAATGAGTTGCTTAAGTACTAGTCATTATAATTTTGTTTGTGAAGCATCATTTTACTTTCTAAAGATAAATACAAACATGGTGAAAGATGAATAAGGCTCAGTAAATGGCCTTGGGGGTTTAAGAAGCTGTTCCTGCAGTTTTGGGATGCGATTATGTGATGCGAATATGCTCCCATCAAAACCACTTGGAGACTCCAACTACAATCTCATCACTCCCCTTCCAAAAATCAGATTGCAAGCCAGCAACAAGACTTCTGCTTAATTATAGCCTGAAGAGTGATGTTTGGGCTGTGAATCATGTTAGATTTCACACTGATAGACGAGGAGTACAAGTGCTGATACCATCTGCAGATTGAGCATGGTTCACACACCTCAGCGAGGAGCCATCCCGCTATGCTGTGTCCCTGGCAGGTCCCTGGTCTCAGTGGGACCCACCCTGGGACCAGAGAGCACATTTATTTTCTGTGCCAAGTACAGCTTTCCTACTGTGCAACCTTATGCTCACCCCTCCTTTAGTCTCTGAAGACCTTGGGAATTGGAAGATTCCTTTTTCTCTTTGCATAAGCAGGACATAAATTCAAAGGGTTCTGCTGAATATTTGTTAAGATACATATTTATGTGCAAAACCCTCCCGACCTCTCAGAAACTATTTAGTTAAAAGAGGATAAAGATGATTTACTTATGCCTTAGGGCTGTTGCTATTTAAACGCTGTACATTTATGTCTATTTACTCTGGTATTTACTAAAAAAATGTAGTTAAATTAGCAGTTGCTGCCTCTCCTAAACCATTTCTGAAGGATCTTACAGCACTTCTTTAAAGGAACAAACTCAGGGATGAACAAACCACGTCATTCTGGCTGTAGGACAGTGAAAGCAAACACCCTTTTCTGTGGCTACAGGGAAATAAAAGGATGTCTATGGATTCCTCAGTGTGGCAAGCTGCTGATTTTGGTGAAAACCACAGCTTTGTTGTCACCATACCCTGTGGTGTCACTGTGTTGTCACCACATACTGCAAGAAGCCTCGGTGGTGTGGTTTGCTCTGTTACCCAGGTTTGCACACAGGTTCCCATCCCATGATCTCCATAAATGGTGCAGAAGGGGCAAAATCTCCAGGATTCTCACCCTTGGAGCTGGACAGGGCTCTTTTTTCTGAGGGGTACTGGCAGTAATGGCAGTGGTGCAGTCGATAACTGGCTGGCTGTGCTTAATGACCCGAGGCACGCCAGCTCCTCTCAGCTGGCTCCCAATCCCCAGGAAATGCACCTCGGCTTGATTACTGTCGCCTAAAGAGTCACACATGTACTCTGCAAACCTTCTTTTCATTAACTTAACCTGTGCCCAAAGAGCTGCTGAAGAAACAGATTTTTTTCAATCAGATAGTGCATTTTTGATTAAATAACTCGGTTTCTACCCATTTTCTCTTTCTTTCCTTCTGTACAGGAGTTATCTGTGTTTAATGCTGTAATGGGATCTTGCCATAAACTTGGCTGTGTCCTTCTGAAGTGATGGTGTTGATAATTAAGACGTGTTACGGTTTTCCACTAAGTATACTTGTGCCATATGGACATTCAACATGTCTCAGAGCAAAGACTGGTCCTGAAAATTGAGGACAAGATGCAACAGATAGGAATTCAGAGTGAAAAGTACTGTAGAATTCTAGACAATCAGGAAGCTCTGTATTCCTGTACCTGCCTGCCTGGAGTTCCCCTGCAAATGACTTTGGCAATGGTTTAAGAAATGAGCAGGCAGGGTTGTTGTAAGTGTAATGAATGATGTATAGCAAATGTTTACAAAGCAGATGAGGGAAAAAGCTGCTGGGGCAGGGCTTGAGTTTTCAGCTCGCAGTAGCTGCACTAAGGAGTGGGACCTGGAGATCTTGTGGCTTTGGGGGAGTGCTGGCAGAGTTGAATTAAGCATTAATCAGAAACCTTTTTTGAATAATGAGGTAAGACATAAGAATGGATTTCTATTCAGGAAACCTTCTTCTCCCTCTAAATGAACGTTTTTCAGAGCTGTTGAACCATGGGTGTTCCATGTTCAAGGCTTAGGCTCTGGTGGTGGGTGGGAAATGGCATGTATTCCTTCCTCCAGAATCAAGAACAAATCTGCTCATTCCCAAACAGAAAAAAGCCACCAGCACCCAGAAACAGACTGTGATGGCCCCAAGGAGCAGCCTCCCTCCTGTGCAGCTCTGCTGGGAAGCAAGGCAGGGTGGTGCTGCTGCTTCACTCCAGGTATTATTTCCTAGCTTGCTGGTGAGGACAGGAATGGCATTTTCCGGATGAGGTAACATTCCTTTGGCAAAAAATTATCCCTCAGTCTTGATACCCAACTGCATTTGGTGAAACTGCTACTGGTTTTCATCTCTCCAAGCCCTGGCCCAAACTTTTCAGTTTGTCACCCTTGGCATTGCAATGTAAAAATGACTCACCAAGCCCAAAGATATCTGAAAATGGCAGATTCAGGATGTGCTTAAAAAACCGCAAAAAAAACAAACAAAAAAACTCCCACAAAAGCTTTATTTATTGATTTACTTATTTTTCTCCTGAGCAGGCATCAGCTCTCCAGGTCTGGAGGGTGCTTTGTGTGGAAGTTCTGGT
Organism: Parus major; assembly: GCF_001522545.3. Lineage (NCBI taxonomy): Eukaryota > Metazoa > Chordata > Aves > Passeriformes > Paridae > Parus > Parus major. The sequence continues at coordinate 9,156,771 of NC_031782.1, read as the reverse complement.
TTTGTTTTGCTGTGGTTGAAGTACAGAAATTGGGTAAGTAAGTGAGTTGTTCTTCTAGCAGACAGGTGTGAGCTGGATTCTGGGGGCTCCTGTACAAGTTCCTTGTTCACATGTGGTGTGAGGAAAAGGATATGGATCAATTTATTTCATTTTCTTTTTAGTATCATTCAAGAATTAGAAAAGATCCCTCATTCCTTAAGTGTTCTTTGCTTTGCTAAAACAGCCTTCTGAGGAAAGTGGTAAAAAAGAAATAAAGTTTGAAGCAGCTCCTGTGTATAACAGGTTAACTAGCTTTGAAATGAAATGTGAAGTAAATAACTTTGAAGCATAGTTATTCCTTTTTCTTGTTGAATTCTTAGATCTTGCATGACATGAAGATCTTGTTTTCAGGAAAAAACCATAAAACCCCCATATCCTTTGGCATGTTTGATGGAAATCAATCTGAACTGAAATTTCAGCTGTTAGTAAATCAATGCCATCCCCATGTTCTCTGTGAATACTTGCCTGTTCCTTAAGGATCATGTTTATATTTATTTAAAAAAAAGGCTGCACAGTATTTGGCACATAGTGAACTATGGTGACACTGATGCTGCTTTATAGCTATCACAAAGAATTGTGGGCTCCTACAACCCATCTTTGGAGAACACCCATGTGTTGTGTGAGCCTGCTTGCCACCTCCCTTGACATGATCATGCTGTGATGCTCCCGTGTCCCTGCTGATGGCTGCTCTGGGAAGAGGCACAGCTGAACCTCTCCATGCATCTCGCATTTCCCAGAAAGTGCTTTTCCAGTGGCCTCAGACTGCTGAAATCAAGCTGCCTGTGAGTGGTCCCCACTGTGCACTGCAGCTCCACCTCTTTAGCAGTGGAGCCTGGCGGACTGGGCTGTTTGCCACGAGCTCTCTGTCCGGGGAGGTTGTCACTCATCCCCTGCAGCAGCCTCAGCCTGGAGCCATCCATCACCGTGGCAGCAGCAAGCCCTCGCTCGTTCCTTTCCGTGGATCACAACCAAAGGAAAGAGACATCCAGGGAAGGGAGGAACAGGTCCATGTGTCTTGGTGTCATTCTCTCAAAGGTGCTTTTCTCAGGGTGCATGACCCCTGGTGGGGCCCAGCCCCACACACGCTGTGAGGGGGCAGGGGTGGCACGGCACCAGGCAGCTGCACAGAGGGGTCTCTCCAGATGATTGGACCTTCCCTGGGTGCCACTGGCCCTTGCCAGGTTGAGGAAATGTCGTACATTAAATTTGCCGTCTGTAAGTTACCTGCTGGTTTGTATGCTTAGGTTACCTGTCTCATTTATTACTTTTATATTAATTAGTTTTCCACATCCCACAACGTCACAGCTCATTTCTTAGTTGTGTGTGGGACAGATTTCCAGGCTGTGTGACATAGACACCAACCCAGGGAATTAGGAATATGAATGTTCTTGAAGATACCAGCTTTTTCCTTGTCCCACATGTCTTGAAGGATTAGCCAGAGGCTTCTTAAAAGTGCCATGGGAAGAGGGGTGCTGTGGGATCCAGTGCCAGTGCCCTCCTTGAGCATTTTTCCTGCTGGAAATATGTGAGGAAAGGATATTTCTGGGCAGATATTCATGGGTCCAGTGCATCCCTCTGTGCTTGCACTGCATGCTTTTACCTTGTTGACTGGCACATGCAATTTTTTCCCTGTGGCAATCTTCCTGTCCCTACAGACAGCACAAACTTGGGGAGAATGAAGGAATAAATAATTTTTCTTGGGTCTGCAGTGCTGCAGGAGCTGCACAAGGGCTGCCTGCACGGCAAGCACGTGCACTGTTTGCCCCATATGCAGCCATCTGGTTCTGCTGAAGGTTTTGATCTCTCAGCCGGGTTTGATTTATGTGGCAAGAGCAGCGGCATTCCCTTGGAGAAGCCGAGCACAATGGTTAACACTGCCACTGCTTAAGGGTGAAGTTGGATCCCACTAGGGCTGAGTTTTAGGTTGCCCCTTATTGGACACATCTGGTGAAGGAAAGGCTCTCTCCTTGCCGCTGGCCCACTCTGGCTGGGTTTGGGCCAGGCAACGTGAAACCCCTTTGCATTTTCAATGCCTCATGCCTTGGTTTGCGGTAATGCCGCTTTCCCCATCGAAGTTTGGGAAAACGATACGAAAGGGTATTTGTGTGCTGCAAAAATAAACTAATGCAAGGGGTTTTAATTTGGTATAAGGAGGTTTTTTTTCTCCTGTTGTGAAGGTGGGAGCATCAGGTGGAGTGTCCATGCCATGAGAAGCCTCAATAAAAGGTTTTGTGTAAGCAGTGCTCCTGGGGGCTCAGTGACATCTTCGGTTTGCATGTCGGGAATGTCACAATGCCACATTGCTCATCTTATGTCCTGACTCATCCTCCTCATGGACACTGATGGTTTTTCTCCTTTTCCTTCATTTCACAGAGGCTGTGAAACACCATATTCAATGTTTGTGTACTTGAAACTATTGTGTGTGTTTGTTTTTTTCCAGATAATATGACTTATAGTGGCGTATTACCACAACTTTTTAGTATTTCCTTTATTACACATAATTTTGCAAAGTTCATGAATGAATAGTCATTAGTTCCAGGTAAGAAATGTGATTGTTGAAGGCATTCCTGCCTAGCAGAGTCCCAAAGAAAAACTGAAATATGAATTTAGTCTAACCCAAAGCTCTTTTATCTTAATTTCCTAGTGAAATCCAGCTGAAGTGGGTGGAATGCATTGACTTAAGTTGAAAGAGCATTGTACTGGCACAAAGAGTTTTGGGATGGGAACTGAGAAGAGAAAACTCCAATTGAAATGTCATAGGAAAGCTGGGGAGAAAAAAGACCTACTGACCCAACCTGGAACGAGCACAGCCCTTTGCAGCAGGCAGGGCTGGTAAGCCCTGCAAAAAGTGATTTGTTAAGGTTTGGGTGTGTTTCTATGATGCAGATACTGGAAGGAATTTTTATGGGATCTGGCCCTGGAATTGAGAGGATTAAATAGCAAAGGAAAAACCAATGTGTTATTTGTAACTGATAGCCTGCAGAAATGATAGTTCTGGTAGGAACTGGAATTTGAGTCCCAGTTGCTGTAGCCAGCCATTCCTAACCATCTGTCAACAACAACAGCCTGGGAGTCAGGGCTGGAGAAATAAGCTGCAGCAGTCCTGAATTTCTTCATGGCTTCAGGAAGGATGTCCCATGGTGGGGAAAGGGGACACAGCCTCCTGAGTTGTGATTCTTTGTTTTTGAAGCCATCAGCCCATGTGTCAGAATGAATCCAATGTGTTGCATTGGAGCTGCCCCAGGGCAGGTCCACAGTGCAGTGTCAAACCCAGCTGCAAAGTGCCCGAGACAGGAAACAAATCACCCAAAGCTCTGTGCAGCACTGCATCCCACGCTGCTGCCACAGTGCAGAAACACACTGTGCATCATGTGCTGCTGTGGAGAGATGGTCTGTGCTCCATCAGCAGGCTTTGTGCTTTTTTCTATTGGATTTAACCCAAAATACAGCAATGCTGTGGTCAGGCTTGCAGGAGAGAATAAAGGAGACATTATGGTCTGGGGGTTTAAGCACAGAACAGGAAGTCAGTTCAAGGTCCAGCCCTGTGTCCTGGGAATTCAAGGTGTTTTCTGGGCTCAGTCCACAACCTGGCTGTGCTCACTTTCTGTCCTGTGCATCATGGAGTGTGATGGGACTCAGTTAATTTACAGGTGTTTGGAGAAGCACCTGTAGCCCGAGATGGAAGGTGGTGCAGGACAATCACCTCTTGCATTTTGTGTGTGCACTAGCTGTGAGCTTTAATTTTGCTGCCAAAATGGACCCTTGAAAGGGTTTTTGGTGCTGTCTCCAGGTCCCACCTCCATAAAGAAACCAGAGTGTCAGAAAGAGAATCAGGGACAGAAATGGTGGGATTTGTAAAGGCTGCTGCCAAGCATCTGGGAACTGTAAAGGTGCTTCCAAGATTTTCTGATTTGTCTAAGGATCTTAAATGACTCAACAAGTGACACACAGCTTCCTAGAACAAGGAGATCCCTTTGTTGAGCTGCACAAGGAGCAGAGGTGAGTTCCTGAGGAGCTGTTTGGGATGGAGTGATGCTGCAGCTGATGTGACTGAGGGGTGCAGAGATGGCAGCTGGGTTTTTCTTCTCTCCCAGACCTACGGCAGCTCCAGCCCAGGCAGGGAGCAGCAAACCTGCAGGATGCCTTTCCTGGTGGATATCTTGCATTTTGAATAGAGCCATTGCCCCTCTGCAGAAGGTGGTGGGAGGAGGGAAGGAACGCCAGACCTTGCAAATTAGCATCAAAGGCTTGGTGCGAGGTTTATGGGGACATTTACTAGTGTTGTTTTCATTATTTACACCAGTCTTGGTTCTAGGAGTTCTCATTAAAAGCGTAATAAATGTAAAAATATTTTACAGGCCAATAAAAGCTCCAAAGCAAAAATAGCTTTATATAGTGTGATTTTTTTTCTTTTGCAAAATACTGTGTGGTATCATCTTGAACCTGCTGATTGCTGATGGGATGAGAGAAGCCCCTCCATTCTGATGCAGTGAAAGGGGACAAGATGGGGATCAGGATTACTTTCCAGACAATTAATTTGTCAGGTAATGGGTAACTCTCAGTCACTGACTTCGATGAGAACATATTAGGCTAAATATAAACATTTTCCGTTTTTACCCTATGGAAAAGACAGAAAACCAGATAACTCATATTATTGTTTAAAAAACAACATGAAATGAATCCAAAAAAGCACCAGAATGAGGCTGACAAAGAGAAAACATGTTAATTTTTTCAAGTTCTTCTATAAAATATGTTTACATAAACATGCTGTATGTAGTCAGATCTAGCCTACAGTCTCTGTAAGAAGGAGAGTGATTTTTGCCAAATCCTCTGTTAGGTTTGGGATGTGCAGTCCTCTGCAGACGGACAGAACTAAAATGAGGGAACACTTTGGAATGAATTCAGCTTGGAAGCAATCCAAAAATCTTGTGGAATGGGTGGAGACAAAAAGAAATTGAATTTAACCATTAAATCATCCAGCAACTTGGTATCTGTGACATTTATCTTGTCTCAAAAATAATAATGTTACAAAGTCTTAATGACATCTAAACATTTCTTTGATCACAGAGCAGACAAATTAGTCTAAAAGATAGATTTGTCTGTCTCACCTGGGTTATCCCAATAAATACTGAGTCAGCTTTGCAAAAAGAGTGATTGTCAGAATGAATGAACATAGATCTGCTTGACCTAAAAGAAGCTGGGGGTGTCAGCTGCAGCAGCTTGTGGACCTCCTTGCTAGAAAGCCAATTTATGATTCCTGGTTTTTAGGCTCTGGCATCTGCAAATGCTGTAAATTTATTTATTTTTTTTTTTCAAATGGACTGTAAATGTTGTTCTCATAATTTTGCATGAACAATGATTTTTGCTCATGCAGGCTTTCAGTCCCAATTTTTTTTTTGTATGTCAAAGAACTAACCCTGTACTTGGAGAGTGGGAATGAGGAGGAAACTCATTTCTCCTGGAAGGATCCTCTGGCTCCTTCCCTGCCTGCTGACTGAGCTGACCCATGATCAGTGTTAGGGAGGCATTATCTCACAAGCACCAGAAACGTGTCAATCACCACAAAAACCAAAAATGGCACGACCAGCTCAATCCCATTTATGAAATCCAGTTTGAGAACTGAGTGATGCCAGGCAAAAACACTGAAGTATTTGCATCCCATCTGGCAGGTATGAGCAGAAAGCTTAGGAAGGCAGTGCAATGCACAATTAATTTGTGCTTTCAATCTGAATGTTCCACTCCTGTTTTTTTGTGTATGTCTGTGAATTGAGTTTCTCTGTGAGGCTACTTCATGAGGAGGCACAAACCAGCCAAAAGTCATACAACATTTTCTTAGCAGGGAATAAATTTAGATCCTTGCATTTTCATTTTCTTACTAACATGTTGGAAATAAATGTGGGGCTTGGAATGGGATGATCACTGGAAGAAAACATGGCTGGTTTTACTGCCCTTGCTATTGTGCCCCAAGGCCACAATTAGGTCTGGAATCCCATTGTGCCAGGCATTGTCCAAACACAGAGGAAGGAACAATCCTGGACTCCAAGGTCTGCTGTAATGATTAACCTTTATTTGTTTGTGCAATTACTAGTTTATTATTGTGCACAGTTGTTTGCTTTGGAAGGGAAATGTTCTCAATTCAGAAGTAATGAGGTATCAGTCATAGCATAAAGCATAAATATATATATATATAAAGTATTATAGCATAATACATATATACATAGCATAATATAGATACATACCATATATACATACATATATATATATGTCAATATCATAATACATATACACATAGCATAAATGCACTGTATATTGGAAACATGGAAATATTTTTCTCATTTTCATGGGTGCCTTATTGAAGTTTCAGGTTTTCAGGTGATCTTGGGGAGTTACACTCATGAAAGCCCATGTGATCAGGATACAGAATTCCTGGCAGTGCCTTGGGAACCTGCATCCTAAAATAACATGCACTTAGGCCATGTGAGACAACAGCAGAGCTGGGACTAAGAGCATCTCAAATCCCAAGCTGGTTGTCTTGTGGTAATACCTCTTGTCTCTGCAACAAATGGATATTCTGTGAATACGACTCTATAAACCACTGTCTTGCAAAGTACACTTGATTTAACTTGATAATTTGGGTAATCTGTATGTCTCTACATTGGCTGCTGGCTAAAATACCATTTTCTTTTCCACACAGTGATCTTGGCTTTCCCATTGCTCTGCTGTTATCTCCTTTGCTATCTCGTAATTTACAGGAAGTTCAGAACTGGATGCAATCACAACTCATAATTTGGAATGCTAATCTTAGGCCTGTCACTCCAGCTGTATCACATATAAACTTTAATGTCTACCCTAATAACCATGTGAGGCTAGTGGATTAGCTTTGATTCCAGTTTAACTACTGATAGGTGCCTGTAGTGTTGCAAAGGACTCTTGCTCTTCTGAGGAGTGCTGAACATCTTTGCTTTGGCTTGTTTACAAGCTGTTGAAAGCTGGTCTATCACAGTTTTTCTCCAAATAGGACTACCATAAATTTGATTTAATTTAGCAGAAGAATGGTGCACTCAGAGCATCAGTGACTCTGTGTGTACTGCAGCCTGCCTGCTGTAAATATGCCAGCCATGGGGATGCCAGGAAAAGGGGTGAATTTTCTTTCATTCAGAACCATCTGGATTCTGTGAGTGGGTGGAAGACTGGGTATGAAGCAACTGGATTGGGTAGAAGATGGGTAAAAGCCTGGCCCTGTTGAAATTAAGGGTAATCTTTCCACTAACTTCGGTAGAGCCAGGATTATCCACGATGTTTTGGTTTGGGCTAATGGCATTTGCATTGTCCAAATAGATGCTGGCAAGGGAGGTAATTACTGGTTTTGCTCGTGTCTCTCAGTGATGAGAGTGCTCTCTCCATGTTGTGCGGGTAGGAAGGTGTAAGATCAGAAGTCTGGTGCTGTTCACTTGTGTCAAATGTAGGTAAAATTCATAGGCATATGGTCTTCTGCACTGTTAGTGCTCCTGAGTTACATGCTGGAAATCATAGAGTCATTTAGTTTGGAAATGATTAAGATCATTGAGTCCAAATGTAAATCTAAAGCTGCCAAGTCCACCACAAAACCATGTCCTCATGCACCACGTCTACAAATAGGATGCTTCCATAATTGTAAGCGCCTGAGGATACAAGAAGACCTGTTTGGATTGCAGACTGGAAACTCTCTTGGCAAAAATGTCTTATTTCTTTTTCATAGGAAGGTCTGGCCACTGCCCCAAAGAATGAGGCTGAGCACAGAGATCCCCATGGTGCAGGGCTGTGGTTACCCCGTCCCTGATTACCCCAGGGTGTACTGCTACACTCCAGGCACCCAGGCAGCTCCTCTCAAAGACTGAAGGACAGGAGAAGCCAGGGCAGCTACTCCTGCAGGTACATTCAAGGATATTGATGAGCAGAAAAAGACTATGGGGACTCAGAAGATCCTCAGTGTGACTAGAGGTCCATTGTGGAAGGAGCTGGCAGGGGTTGCATTTCTGTATCTGGTCTCTAAAACCTCTCCAGCTGGTTGGGGGTGGGGTTTTATATGGATGTTTTAAAATTTGAAGCACAGCACTGAGTTGAATCAGGAAGTTTTCTTTTTAAATTTGTTTGGTTTTTGTTTTTTTTTTTTTTTAAAGAAATGTGGTTTTTTTCTGCAGCTTGCACTGGGAAAGGTCTCTTGGGATAGAGTAGCATCTCTTCTAAAGCATACAAAGGGCAGAGAGCTAAACACCCTGACAGGGGCTGCACTTGTCTGCCAAACCTCCTCCTTCATACACTTGCTCTGTGGGGCCTACTGGTGGTGCAGCCATGAGCTGAAAATCCTCTGTGTGAGACAGAGTTTCCCCCAGCACATCAGACTTTCCTCAGAGCTGTTCAGAGAAAGATTTTGGTTCTGCGTCAGTTTGCAACAGGACTCATTACTGAACTTTGGGTTCTGGCTTTCCTTCTTTTTTTTTTTTCCCAAACTGAATTCTTGTTGTTCAGCCAGTCCTTGCTCTCTCAAGCCTATGGCACCCCCCAGGCAGCTCTGGGACTTCATTTTCATTCAGGATCTACCTTTTAGCATCTGAGTGCTCATCTCTGAGGGAACACCTTGTCCCTTCTATTCCAAGGCAGATAGTGAGTTCAGAGGGGATTCTTTGGGATACCTCCCCAATTTGTTCCAATCCCTGATAGATTTGGAAGGACACTTTTGACTGTGAAAAATGCTCACCCCTCTGAATCTAGGCTTATTGGCTTCCTAAGTATAAGAACTCACTGTAAATTTTTCTAAGGACTATTTTGAATGAGTACCTGAGTTGCTGGTACGGATAGGTGGAAAATTTTAATGACTTCTGTGTGTGGTTTATAGCTATTTTTGAGCATATTTTCAGCAGCTACAATGGTTACGCCCATAAACTGAAAAAAAAGAAATCTCTTTCCCGTCTGCTGGCTTTTCTTGTGCCTTGTGTATATTCTTGTTTATTCTGCTGGGCTTTCAAGATGGAAGTTTGTACAAACATTTTAGAGTTTAAAAAACAACAACCAGAGGCAAAAGAAGAAAAAAGAAAACAAGGAGCAGGGTGATCAGCTCTCAAGTGTGTCTGTGCATCCTTTTCTTTACCATCTGGGGCTTCAAGGTGGCATTAATTTTTACAGAGTTTGGGACGTGAAAAACCTCCTGTTTTCTGCTCTGTAAATGAGAGTGACATGCTGTTTCTTTCATGTATATTCTTTGGAATTCCTCCCCTGGCTGTATAGCTCTATACTTCCTGAAGATTATGTACATAAGAAGGAAATAATCACAGCAGAAGCCACCCAAATACCTGTGGGTGATCAGATAACCCAACCCGCTCTACAGCTTTTGAAAATCCTGAGTCAGGTGTTTGCTACCCAAAGAAGTATCCTAAAAAAAAATTCTGGGGTTTGTGTGCACAAAATCATTTTATCTTCTCTTCTTGTTTTTGCTGCAGAGGTGAGGGATCTGCAGACACATGAGGAGGAGAGGTTGAGGGAAATGGGTGAGTGAAGGTTCCTCCAGCTGGCACCAGTGGCTGGGAGACTTCTCGTGAAGAGATGAGTGTTTTACGTAAAGGAAAAGCAAGTGCAGCTTGTTCATCTGGTTTGCCACTTGTGGCTTATGTAGCAGTATTTCCAATGTTCATCATAAGTACAGTTAATGCTATTTTGTATAATTTATTGATTTCCATACAATCTCTGTTGGCCATACTTCCTATGCAAGGAGCCAAGCATGCCAACTGCTTTCTGATATTAACTGTAAATTGAAAATATAAAGAGTGTCTGATTTTCACATTGGTTGTACCAACTGCAAGTAGAGGTTGGCATTAGCCAAGGATGCTGGCTTGGTTACGGTCCAGAGGACCTAACAGGTTTTAAGGGACACTTCCCATCTTCCATGGGCTTCATGCAGAGGAAAGGAAGACTCAGTCTGACTGCAGCACTGTGGATGGCAGGATGTGTCCCTGCTGGACACAGAGGAGCAGCCACTCTCTGTGTGCTGGTGACCAAAGCCACAGCCGGTGTTGAGGGCACCAAGAGACTCAGGCCAGCACAATGGTGCAGACAAAATATCTGTGTGGAGGCGAGCCACATCCGACGGGTTGCAGCTGTCCCTCTGCTGCTGACCACCCCCTCCCTGCTCCAAATGTAAATCATCACCCTTTTCCCTTTTAACATAACAGTTGTGCCATTTAAAAGCTCAAAGAGCTGAGAAAAATGTCTACTTGTTTAGAGAAACCATTAAAACAAATTATGAGCATTTAATAAATGGGCAAAACTGTCTGTTTGTCATAACACAGAATTTTTTCCTTTAAATAGCCAAGCAACCACCCAAAAGGTTCCTCATAGATGGGTGTGTTGGGGGCCAGAGTCAATCTACACTGGGGTCCTTTCTGGGAGCCTTTGGCCCAAGTCCCTGCACAGATGGGTGGAGGGTTCAGGGTGGGGTAAAAGCTGTGCTGAGCTCCTTTTGGGACTGGTGATGGAGCAGGAAAGCTTCCCTGGTCTTATGGTACCCAGACAGAATGGCACACATTGCCTCCACCCTGGCAGTGGAGGGATGGGAGCACAATGCCCAGGTACCACATTGTGGTACCTCGGCTGCTCCTTGGGAGGAGGGTCTGCCTCGCATGCAAACGGAATTTTTCGTAAAGCTTAGATGCATCTCTTGAATAAACAGGAGCTTGGCCACTGCCTTTGGAGAGCAGTTCAGTGTTCTTCACACTTCTCATGTGATATGGCTTTTTTTCAAAACATTTCCTGAACCTGAGCTCCTTCCTGAGGTTGTGGGAACACTCAGGTTTGGATCTGCAGTGTGTGGGCTGGCCTCTCTCCAGTTGTTTAACAGATGATTGCTTTGGATAGGATTATCTTGGACAGGCAGAGAATTATCTCTGCAGTGCTGGGGCCGCCTTCGCCCTGGGAGGGGGGAGTGACCAGACCAAGCTGTGATGCTCATGCTCTTGCTGGCAAGTGCCTCTTCCTGACAGTGTGTTCAGGCTCTGGACCTGTGATCCCATCTTTAACAGCTTTTAAGTCCTTGGTCCTTAAGAATGATTGATTACTGGTTAAACCCCCTTGTAATGATCCTCTTTACCTTTAGAGCCTTCCAAAGTTTGGGAGAAAACCTGCTGTGTGTTTTGCTGTTTGGCGACTCAGGAGCCTGAAGGTAATTAAGTGCTCAGCTTTTAAGTGCACAACATCTCTGTGTATCGCAGGATTGCAGCTTCACTTGTGTGAAACCGGGCTGCTGGCTCCCATCACGCAGTCCTGCAGTCATGGAGACCCACAGGGTGCCTGCAGTGGTGTTGTGGACCAGCTCCTGGGGGCAGCAGACACTGCCTGAGCCAGCCCCTCTACAGAGTAGGAGCTGCAGCATGGCAGGCTGCTCAGGGAAGGCAAAACCAGCTGGGCTCTGACAAACACAAAGCTGCTGCATCCCTGACACCTTTCAACCACTTCTGATGGGGCCAAGGGGTGACTCCCTGAGCGCTTGAGGCACTTCTGTCATGTGCCCTTTGTGGTGGCTAGCAAGTCTACTGGAGGTATCTCAGCTTGTGGCTGGCACCCCTGGAGGGTGTTTCCATGTTTCTCTGAAAGTGCTTGGAGCCAGCAGTTCTCACAAAAATAGTTGGCCCAATGAGGGAAGCAAATCTTTTGTGTTGTCATGATGGAATTGTGCAAAAGAGGGTAAAGAAAAATAAAAACTTTTTGTGTCAGTCCCCATTTTGGCTGTGGGTTCCAACAACATGGCAGGGCGGGAGCCCTGGTGCTGTTTGTTGGAAGAGGGTGTGGAAGGCTTTGCTGAATCTCTGCAGGTATGTGAATTTGGAGATGGCGATTTTTAAGGGTTCAATTTAATTTCATTTCATTTCTCTCTGTTCATGAGGAACAAGTCCTGTGAAGATGAAGGTGTGAAAACAGCATTCAGCAGTGAGGGTGCTTCCATAAGGGGCGATAGCAATGTCACCACTGGGAGCTGGCACTGGTTAAGTGAATTGGTCAGGAAGAAACACGTATGAGAAAGGCCAAATAAATCAAATAAATCGGGTTTGTGATAAGGAAGATGGTAAAAGATACGTCCTGAACAGAATTCTGGAGATGATAACAGAGGAAGAAAAGGAAAGAATGGAAGAAATGTTACAAGGGCAAAACAAAAAGGTTTCAAAGCAGGATCCATGTGTGGGCAAGAGTTATCACAGGTTATCACAGGTTATCACAGCTAACTGATGAATTACAAGATTTGTCATGGACAGATAGATCAGGTGGCTCCTCTGCAAAAGTGACAGTGTGTTGTGGACTCCTCACCTTAGACATTGCCAACAGTCCAAATGTCTGGCCACAAAACGTGGAGTAAAGCCTTTCTCCATTGTATCACCCTCCTGTGAGCTGAACTGGTTCTAGCCCAGCCTTCCCTGTCCAGCCAACCTGAACCTGGCATTTGGGATAAAGCAAAGTGTGGAGACAGATAAAGTCTGAAGGACCTTACCTAAAAAACCCAGAGAGTTAGTGGCTTGAGGGCACACTGCCCTTCTGGTGCACCCTGTCCCTGGTGGGAATATTAACTACCTTAATGAGAGAGGCACTGTGTCAGACTGTCCAGTTCAGGTTGATAACAAGTATTTTATTACCTCCCTATCACTAAAAAATAAGAAGAAAATCCTTTATTCCGCCTTCTCAATACTTTAATCTCAGAGTGCTCCTTGGTCAGATGTGCGGAGACTTTTTTTGTGAATTGGGAGCAAATTCTCCAGCTTCTCTCCCACAGGTTCTAATCCCTTCTTTTGTTTCACCATGTGGTTATATAAGCAGTTCCCTTGAGAACAGGGCTCCAGGAATATATAATTAAATCAGAAGTTTTGCACTAATAAGTGATCTTATCACTTTGTAGGGCTTTTTTCAGGCCTTTGTGTGATATTCTAGGCTGCTCATTTGAAGTTATTTAATTGCAAGGTCCTCACAATAGAGCCAGGGTGGTGGCTTCCTTGCCATCCACCACCTTGGATGGTGTTTTTTTAACCTGGTTTCAATTTTTTTTTTATTATATCATGTGTTATGATGCTTTGTTCACCAGGTGACCTAGGAGTGGCTGACAACCCTTCAGGACTGTCACTGACAAAGCTGACTCTGCAGATTGTTTTTGCTATGAGTAATTACCGAGAAGGAACTCCTCTTCAAGCCCCAACAAAGTGGTTGAACCCTGGAACACATGTTGCCACCAAGCCAAGGGCTGGAGCCCACTGGGGACTGTACTCTGCTTGGGGCAAGAATAAAGTAGGAAGAAAGCCAAATCCTGTTAAAGTCTCATTCCCAGTGAGTTTTCCTGGGCTCTGTGCTGTTCAGAGCACCGTGGGCGGTGGAGGTGTGCAGCTGCTGTGACCTCTGTCAGGCGGGACTGTTGCCCAACACAGAATTTTCCATGGGTTGAACCTCTCCATTGTTCAGCTCCGGGGGTGATGAGGTATCAGGGTGCAGCCCTCACCCTTGAGAAGCCTCAGGGCCTGAGTTGACTAGGTGTGAAGTTGTTTGAGTACTTCAAGATGAAGATAAGATATGGAGATTTAAAAAAACCCTATTAGAAACCTGCCATCTATTGAAGTGCATTCTAGGTAATGGGTATGTGTGTCCAGGATGGAGCTAAAATGGATAGGAAAACAGTGTTGTAAAAGTCCCCCCTCTAGACTGTCTTCAGATCACTCAAGCTACTCTCTTCATTTTTCAGTACACAAATAATTTTGACAACTAACCCACATCTCCTACCCCAAAAATGTGTAATGAGAACTGAGAACAATGTGGGACATGAGTGCAATAACACAAAGACAGGCTCTGGCATGGTGTGGTGGTGTGATTGCATAGTGGAATGGCAGCATGTGCAACATGGAGCTTTCAAAATGACAAAACATGTTCTGGTTTGTGTGGGGTTGTTTGTTTAGTGTTTTTTATTTTTTTGTTTGTTTGCTTTGTTTTTTGTTTTTCCCCAGAAGAATATTCTTCTAGCTCTCATTTCCATTCTTGCTGCTGGTCCACTGAGGAGGTGAGAGCTGGGCAGTCACAGGCAGGGTGATCCCCAGGTGGGGATGGATGGTTTTCAGCCACAGGGAAGACTGGAAGAAGCCATCAGTCAGCTGGAGGCAGGAGCATGGGCCTCAACCATGGTCCCTGCTGGACAGCATTTTCCTAAATGCACCAAGCTGTATCTGCCCCTTTTGTTACTCTTTTGTCCCATTACATGTCAGACAACACTCCACATATCTGAAGTTCCAAGCTTTCAAACATTACACAATCTGTGATGGAAATGGGCTTTTAAAACTCTCTGTTTGCTTGAAAAAGCTTCGACCTCAGCAAAAACTGCCCCTGGGAAGCCCTTCCCCCTCTTTAAACAGCAGAACTGAGCTTCAGCAATACCAGCTCTATCTCTGGGCATGACAGTGGAAACCCCTCTGCTTTCCATTGACCATGTGGCTTGGGGTAAAAGCCTCTCTGCTGGTTTAATTCATCAATGAGAACCTGTTGATTGATGTCCTACAACTGGCCTGAAACAGTTTGCTGCACACCTGAGCCTGGAGCTGATCCAGGAGCTCCATCCCCTCACTATGCTCAGGGAGAAACCCCTGAATCTGAAAGTCAGATATGAATAGCAAGTGAAGAGAGATTAACTCTTCCAGTGTCATTTTCAGGTCCCATTTTGTTGCTTTTCTGTCCACTTGGAATGCTGCTCCATTTACTAACTTCTTATTTGCTTTCTTTCCAGCTTGCTTACCTATCATCACTAATTACAGAACAAACAATGGTGGTAATACAGTAATGAATAGCAACCTTTTGGGTTTTTTCCCTTTTGTGTGTAGGTGCACCTGGTTCAAATATTTAAGATCAATGGGAGTGACTTTCCAATTCTCTTCTTTGCCTAGCAGCACAATTTCTACCAGTCAATTCTGGGACAGTACGAGCAGGCAGCAGGAGGTTATGCCAGGTAGGCAGAAGGAAAGGCTGTTCTGAGATCTCCTGTAAACACAAAATTCAAGGATTGTTGCCCAGCACCGTCCCTCCCACTTTTAATATTTTTTTCTCCCCTGATTTTGTGCTGGCATTGTTCTTTTTTGGTTCTTTGACATCCTGCTGACATTGAGTGATGTTGAAACTCCTTACAGCAAGCCTTAATGTGACCCCAAAATCACAATTTCCCCACCAATTCAGAAAAAGGAGAAATTTATAAGTGAAAATAAACTCTTCCTGTACAAGTGCCCTAATACAGTACAACACCTGGGTTAAGCACAAGCACAGCTCCATTGATCCCCTGCTCTGCATCCACATAAAAGTATCTCTTCGATCTAGATTTGGGATTACAATGGAACAACAAGCAATCTAAATCCACTGTTAAGTACACCAATAAAAACACCTCACTACTGAAGCTTAAGCAAGACTTAAAATGTACCTGGAAGTAGGAAATTGCCTATTATAAGTGAAATGGATGTTGATATAAAGCTTTTAATTAAAATGGAATTAGTGTTTCAGCTAATCTTTCTGTGTTTCCTTTCATTATTTTGTGAGGTTGGGCAGAGACATGTTCCTGTCTGCACTGGGAATGGCTCTGACTGGGCACCAGCTGCCACCTCGGACCTATCCAGCCCTCTGAAAGATATTTTGACCAATATGATGCGGTTTAGAAAAAGAGTTTGTTTTTAGTTAATACCCATAATTGTTTATTTTTTATAAAAATACACTTCTGCTCTAATGATACCCAGGTTCTCCATACTTTGGTGCTGCAAACATTTCTGAGAAGCAGGTGTACAATTCTGCTACCAATCTCCTTGCAGGGAGACATGATTTGCTTAGTGAAAACAATCCCCAAGTCACTCGCTGAACAGGTTTGATGTTATTTTGGTGCAGTGATAACTAGCTGTGCTCTGGGATAAACCAAGAGTCACTTCTTGAGGTTGCAAGCATCCATTATTTAAGAGACTGAAATGAATCACTCTATTCAAGTGGATAATTAAAATATTGCTAAATCTAGAAATATTAAAATCATTTAAATTTTGCCTCAGAAAACTGAGGTCTTGAAACTCAAAGGTCTTGAGATCCTCCTTTGGTAGTAGCAGGACAGTGTTTATACCTTGTCTTTTCATTCCTGAGCCTCCAGCTTAGAATTAGGATGCTTTTTCTGCAGCTCACTATGCCTTTGGAGAAAGGGAGTTTGTGCTAATTGCCTCTCGATGTGTCTGCTGCAGCTGAGCATTTAAGAATAATGTTTGAAGTGTGATATCAGAAATTTATATATTTCCTTGGTGTGGTCTCCCAGAGGACAGATCCAGGGTGCTCATCCTTTTGTGTCACTCAGTTTGCAGTATCCATATTCACTCCCAGTATCTGTGATGCACAACTGAAGGAGCACATCTGATATATCTGTAACAAATCCCCTGTTACTGACTCTGCATGCCCTGGCCTCGTGTCTGTATTTTTACTGGTGTGAGCACTATCAAGTGCAAGTCCTGCTGCTGCTGGAGCTGTGGAGCAGTGCAGTAACTTCCAACATCTTGTGCTTGCATGAGACATGGTGAGATGCTGAACTATGCCAGGGAAATGCCTGGGGTGAGGGGTTATCCTGAGCCTGAGGAGGGCATGCTGAGGCTGGGCAGGAGGAAACCCCATAGAGGGTAGAAGGAAGGACACGCTTTAGTTGCAGCCATTCACCTGCACATCAGGAGCAGGAAACGTGCATCATCCTCAGGTCACAGTTCTGCCTTGCAGGAACAGCTTTCATCACCTGCCCCAATGTTTCCCCAAGAGTTAAAAACATTGACCCGCTGGGACATGTCTGCAGCCTCCAGAGGTGAAGGCAAGACCAAGGCTGGGGTGGAGACACCCACACCCCTTGCCACTGCAGTATTCCACAGGGCATGGCACTGGGGAGGGCTCCTCACCCCCACACTGCTTGTTAGTGTTGCTGGAGGAGGGTGCACAGGCTGTGCACTCCACTGCTGCTCCCCTGCCCCTGCTGGCTCCTGCCAGAGCTGCCCTGGTGTCCAACCTTCCCTGGTGCTCCACTGATGACATATCATGGCTCTGACGGTGCCCTTACCTGCTGCACAAGAAGGAGGGGGTCCTCTGCTTTAGGATGGGGAAGTCTCTGTGTGCAGCTCCTGAACTTCATCTGGGTTTGGGACCGGACATCAGGTGCTCCTCTCCCATGTGAGAGCCTGAGGGTGCTGCAGGGACAACGTGTGCAAGAACCTTCTCTGCAGACACCAACACAGCTTTTCTCTGAGATAAGTGCTGAGCTGCAAATGCACAGAGAGGAGCAGACAACTTCTGGGAATTTTAGACATCTGGAGAACTTTAATGTACAAAACACAGATGTTTATAGATGCTTTCTGCAGAGTCATGAAGGTCTGAAGATCATAATTTTGTGCTTGGGCATCTAAGTCCTTTTGCAGATTTCTTGGCTCCACAGTTGGCTTTTGCAATGGCAGAGGAATGATTAGGGCAGATGCAAGCTTCTGAGGATAAATGAGCTTGCTACATCTACATGAAATAAATCTCTCTCTGTATCACTTTTCTCTTAATTAAAATTAATATATTAATAATTATGGAGGTGTTGGAGAGATCATTAATGTGTGGCCAAAGTCTCAGACTTTTGTGTGAAGTTGCATAGGAGTTCAAAGTACTGTTACTGTCAGTTTATCATTCATTATAATAATCCAATTAATTAATGTTCTATTTTAGTGTTGACTGGCAGGTATTCTATGTCTAATATTGAATAATTATAGCTACAGTAGTTCCCTTGTTATTTTACACAAAATCAGTTCTTACCATTTCATCTCCAGTAAAATAATAATAATGGGATATTCTGACAAGAGTCAATGTGTGCAACTTCCTTGATCTGGATAAATTATACTGGGCAAACAATTCCAGTGAGTAGTAGGAGGAGAACAGTAGGGAAGATACAACTTATTTCCAAATGGGAACTAGAAGTTCATGCTATCCTTTTGCCATTTTGTTACAATACTGCCTTTTGCTTTGAAAAGAGACTTAAATAGGACATGTTCATAATGCTAGCCATTAATTAGGTAAATACTCTAAGCTCTCTTTTCCTCCCAAGTCCAGGGGAGCTGAGAGCAACAGCCTCCGTGCACATGGTGAGAGGTGATTTACTGTAGCCCCAACATAACAGGTATTTTCTGGGCCTGCAGCACACAGACATGCCATTGATAATTCTGCCTTTGTTTTGATTTCTTCCAACTGCAGAATGAAGGGGACTTAATTGGCAGAAATTACCTCATTCCTGGCTTGATTAAGGCCTCCATATGTGTTTTATAAATAGTCTTTTCAATTGTTTTATCACTTGGAGGTTTCAGCAGACTAAATATGATTTATGGTGTTTTGCCTCTTTCCCCAAATGGGAACCACTTCTGACCATCTGCCCTGCCTGTGGCCGTGGGCACTGGCACACTGAGAGCTGCTGGGTGGCTGGGCACCCTCCAACCCTCCCTGGGGTGTTTGTCCAGGCCAGGGCTCAGCTGAGAGCAGGGTCTCCATGGGGTTTGTGTCGGGCACTTGGCAGCACCCACCCACCCCTGAGGCATGACTGAACAGGGCTGTGTGCTCTCTGTGCTGCTCTCTGTGTCAGGCTCCTTCACAGCATGGCCAGGGCTTGCCCTGACAGTGCTCGTGGGCAAGGCTGCTGGCTGAATTCCTCTGCTCCCTTTCCCATTGTGTTATAATAAAGGAATAAAGCAAATATATATATATATATAGCTGTGTACAGGCTCCTGCAGCTTTGGGAAAGGCTCTTGGAAAGAGCACCAAGGGACATCTCCATCCCATTGAGCTGCTGGATAATCCCCCCTTCATGCCTGAGGGAAGTGGTCAAAGATGAGCTTCATCATGGGACCTTGCCTTCCATTTAGTCCTGTCCTGTCATGTCATGTCATCAAAACATCAGATGTTTTGTGTTGGGAGGGACCTTAACACTTATTCCAAACTCCCTCAGGCAGAGACAGCTTCTACTGACCCAGATTGCTCTGAGCCCTGTCCAGCCTGGCCTTGTACCAGAGTCCCACACAGGGAAGGATTTCTTCCTAATAGAAATCATCATCATCATCATCATCATCATCATCATCATCATCATCATCATCATCATCATCATCATCATCATCATCATCATCATCTTCCTCCCAAATCCACCCAGTGTTAGTTCATAGTCAGATGTGGAAAGATGAGTGATTGGATGATGCTCAGCTTGGTGCTGAGCTTCGAAACCTGGAATAATGTTTTTTAAAAAGTTTTGTAGGCAAGCAGCAATGGAAAAAAAGAATGAATATAAATAAAATCTAGGCCTTGTGAGCCAAATATACTGCTTACTTCACATTGTTTCAAGTCTCTTTGTTTTCAAGTAGCTGTATTGCTTAATCCAAGCTTTCTGAAATCATGAGCTTGGCTTAAAACTAGAGCTGAAAATGTTTCATATCAGGTTCTTTTATTTGCTCTCAGCAGGCTGGACATTTTGCATTCATGTGCCTTTCAGGAAGGCTGGATATGTGCTAAAGGAAAAAAAAAAAAAAAAGCTTAAATTGTTGGGTTAAAAATTGATCCAAGCTCTGAATCACCAGTAAATGCAGATGACTCATGATAAAATGATGAGAATTGAAAATACTGTTAGACACAGAGATAATGAGAAAAGGTATATTTAGTGGGATTCTTGTGTCTTAGCATTTGGTATTCTGAAGTGTCTAGAGAGAAACATGCTGATTTCCTTGGATTACTTGATCATGGTTCACTGAGTTTAGGTTTCCTTTCTTTTTCTGCTGCTAATTCAGTGAATATTCTTGTGAATGAATTCATGCAGATAAGCACATTTTAGAAAAGAAGGATATCTTTTCTAACAAAGATAATTTCTGATGTGAAGTGCAAGGGAAAAAAAATCCCAAAGAAAAAAGTTGTGTTTATGTAATTGTTAGTTCTGATTTTATTTTTTTTTAAAAAAAGTGAAAAAAGTTGGCCTGAAACAGCTGTATGCAAAATTCCAAATAACAAATACGTTTGAGGGTTTGTGCCAGATTGGATGTGGCCCAGTGACAAAGCTGGAATTCAAAGCCAGCACACGAAGCAGCCAGGGAGGCTAAGGGAGGATTTGGATGGGTGCAGGACAGACTGTTTCTGCTTTTCATCCACAGGATGCTTCAGATAGTGAAAATGAGGTCTCCATGTGTAATCAACTATTCTGTGGAAAGCGCTGCTCCTGTCACAACTCAAAACCCATTTCTTTTGGAAATGGGGGATCCTTAGGAAGCATTAATAGCAGGGTGAGGGCATTCTACGGAAGCCATGCATGGAGGGACAGCACAAGGGGTTTAACACATTTTCTCTCTGGGAAAACCCATGAGTGCAGGACAGCCTGACAGACAGGTTCTGGTTAGGGTCACCTAACGACTGCTGAGGTGACACAGCCAAAAATGAGCCATTGCTGTGGATGGCAGTCAGTGTCTGCAGATGGTGGCAGTGACAAGTGACTTGGGAAGAAAGGGTTTCCCTAATGGGAGCAGGCAGAGGCACTGCAGTCTGGTTTTCCATGTGCTTCTTGGAACAAGGAGTGCAGGGGTGAGCTGCTGGCATTGAATGCAATCCTTCCTTTGTGGCTGGTGAGGAGAGAAGCCCTGTGCTATTTCTCTGCTGGCATAGCCACAGGAAGATTATTTGGGTTTTGTGTCCCCATCCTTTAAAGGAATGTAACTGTGTGAAAACCCAGGGTCCACGTGTGACCAGAAAGGTTTGGATTGGAGGTGAAATGAAGCGTGTTCCTGCTCTGCTGAGGTGGAAAGGGAGAAACATGTAGAGAAACTTCTGCTTTTGCCTCTTTTGGAAGTTGGAACAGTAGCTTCCCAGCAAGTATTTCAGGGTGATGTTTGAGCTGTATGCTTGTCTGCAGCAGAATTCCAGACACCACCAGAGAGTCCCAGCTGGAATTTTGCCTCTGCACAGCAGGGGCTGTGCCAGGGTGAGGGAGCTCTTCTCCTGAAAACACCATGGACACAGACCTTCACAGATGGTCTTTCAGTGAGGACTGAAGCACTCTGCTGTTGTTTCCAAGCTGGCCTCTCTGTTCTCTCCTGGGTGCTCAGCCAGGGAAGCACTGGTCCTCCTGGGCCAGGCCAGGCCGGTGTTTGCAGTGTGTGCTGGGGGAATGTCCTTTGGGACGATCTGGCTGAGTGAAAAGCTCTCTGGAAGTGCCAGTCCTCAGCAGTGCAGGGAGGTGAGGGCTGCTGGCACAAGGGGCACAAGGGCTCAGCTCTGGCTGCCCTAGAGCTCCTGCACCCTCTGCTGTTCCCCAGCCTGCCCAAACACTGACCATCCTTCTCCACTTGCCAAAAGTTGAGTGCTGGGGAAAGGTAAGGACTATTGATTAATGTTTGCTGAACAACTCTCATGCCTGTCCCATGTGGATAGGAGAAATATTCTTCCTCTTTCCTTCCCTTTGTATTGGAGCCACTCTTTATGCAGCAGATTTCTCGGGAGAAATCTGGAGAGAGGGAGTGTGCCTTCCAGAGATGTGAGCTGAATAACAATCATGAAATCCCCCACTTGCATCAACTTCTGCTCCTGCTCCTGCTGTTCCATATTCTCTGTGGCAGAAACATTGGAAACAGATTTTCTGGGTGCAGAAAAAAGAAAAACTGAACAGCCCTCAAGATGCCAAACAACAGAACACATTTTCCTTGCACAGATAACGTTTCTGATGTTGTTAACGATCACCCAGGTTTCCCTGAAACCTCTAACCATTGCAGAGTTTTTATAATAATGTTTGCATTAGGCTTCTGGTGGGCTCAGGCTTTTGGAATTATATTTGAGCTTCCTTAGCTTTCAGCACCATTAAGCATATTTTGAAAACACATTAAAAGAAATATGTCAGCTTGCTTTAGGCTGAAACTTATGTTCAGCAAAGAAAATCAGTAAAAAGAGTTTCACAAAATACATTGTTGTGAAATATGTAGTGAGTGTTTTCATAAAAAGAAAAAAATATATTATTCAAAAATAATTTATTTTCTCTTTTTTTTCCCCTACAGACTGGGCAACTCAAACACATGAACTCTGTGCTTGTGAATGAGGAAAATTAAGTGACCAGAAGCCAAACTTCTCCAGGGTATGTGAAACAAAACTCTTTGGTTTTGGGAAACAAAATGAAACAGGAACAGCAAATGCAAAAATATGTTAAATAGCACCAGAAGCATCTGCAAATTTAAACAGAAAGACGTAACTGAAACATGGATTGTTTCCCTGGAAGAGAATGTAGGAAATTTTCCTTTTATTTTGGTGTTTCCATAATTCAAAAGAACAGACTCTTCCCAAATTCCAGCCCATAATTTTCAACCTCCAGGGACCATTACTGAAAAGCCCAAATTCTCAGTTCTTGCTTTGCAGGAAGATTACTAAAACAAGTCTCTGCTCCTTTTTCTGCCTTTTGTTTCTCTGAAGAATCTTGCATGCATTGCTTAGAAAAAAGAGATACACAAGCTGTGGGAGACCTGGGTATGTCTGGGACAGTGTGGCTGGGGCTGTCCTCCCACCAGGTGTTTCACCATTGATCTCCCCTCTGTCAGAAAGTTTTTGTGTTTTCCATGGCTCCTTGTTGCAATGGTTGCAAATTATGACAGAAGGGGCAATGCTAATTACATTAATAATGGCACAAAATCCCCAGGAAGGGATTTAGAAACCTTGCAGCATAATCATAGAAGCACAGACTGGTTTGGATTGGAAGGGAAAGACCACCCAGCTCCAGCCCCCTTCTGTGAGCAGGAACAGCTTCCACAAGACCAGGTTTTTCCTACCTGGACTTGAATATTTCCAGGGATAATGAACCCATGCCTCTTAAAGGCAAATCCTCCTTGAACACTGTGACATCCTTTTGCATAGCTGCCCTTTACCCGAATTTTATTTTGAGCTTTCTTTGGCCTTTTTCTTTTTTCTTCTGAGTTTTTCTTTTCTTAGCAACAATTAATGTAATCAACAAAAATGTGCAGTGTTGCTCCACTCTCCATAATGCCACTGCTTTTCTGTTGGCTTCAACACCAGTCAGGTCTTCCTTCTGGACTAGTGTGTAAAGCAGAAAGGCAAGATGTGATCATCCAGCCCAACCAGTGCTTTTCATCTGCCTCTGATTTTTGTAATGGGTGCAGTCAACACCTCACTGTTTTCTGCTCTTGTATATGGCTTAATATGGAAAGCACAACAGGGGCTGCTGAGCTGTGTGTGCTACCATGTATGGGGAAAAGGACTTCCCCAAAGCAGAGCCATAAATTCTGCTTTCTACTTGTGTGAAGAATAAAATGATAATATGAGCCTCTGTCCTCTCCTTGTTTGGGTCAACAGTATAGGAATGCCCAGTTATGAATAGCAGAAAATGTGCTTTTAGGCAGATAAGGAGAACTGATTTAGGTGAATAGCAGCTTTGTCCAACCAGAAGACTCTGTAGCTGGAAAATCACATTGAATGTATCAAAAAGGCAAGAATAAAATAATTAAAATGAAGACAATATCTTTTAGGCCTCTGTAATTTTTTTCTAATGCATCTATCTATCTATGCATTTATCTAATAGTAGAAATTCCAGATAAGCTTTTTATTTTATTATTGTTAATATAATAGTCAAAGCACAATACAATATAATGTAATTTAATGTAATATAATATACATATCACACATAGTAATTACTTGTCTATAATACTTGGTTTGTTATAACAATATAGTACATACTAATATATGACTATATATTAGCAACCTATAGCTCTAATTAGATATAATAATATATATGCTGATGCTGCTGGAAAAAGATAATGCTGTCAAAAAAAACCTCATAATAATGTTGGAAGATAATTCAGAATTAGCACAAAATGATTTTGCTAGGATCTGTTTAGAAACCTGGCGTGATCAGGGCAAACATATTAAATCAGCTGGATGGGAATAAATGAGAGTGGGAAGACTGATCATGGTAGTGCTTGGTTGGATTTCTTTGTGCACCCTTCCTCAATCCTAGGGAAAGGGATCTAAATGTATGGGGACTGTGGATGGCTCAGTCAGAAGGATGGATCAGTGTGGATGGGTCGGCCTGCTGCTGCTGCTGTTTCCCAGTTTGATTTTGAATTTTGAAATGTCCTGTCCTGTTTTTTAAAGCCCTGGTAATAAGAAAAAGCAGAGAAGGAGAGAGAGCTCTTCCCTTCCTCAGTGATGCCCTGACCAAGGGCAGGGAGAATGAGCCCTCAGCCTGACAGGGACAGCTGCAGGTCCACAAACACTGCTTGAGGGGCCAAGAAATGCAATATTATAAAAAGCTGAGGTTTTTTCTTAAAGACAAGAAAATCATGTAATTTCACAGTTATGATCTTGGAATTTTGATTTAGTAGTTTAAATAGTTTGATCTGAATTTTAATCCAAAGAATTATTCTGGTATATAAATCTGCCTGCCAAGCTGCACCCAAGGGAAGGGGTTTTATATGAAACTACCACATTAGGAACCTTTTTCCTTGGGGTAAAGAACTTAAAAAGTATCCATTCCCTTGTGTTTACACAATGGACCCTAACAGCTCCAAAGGGCACTTGAGAGGTGATCAGGAGTGTGCTTTGTGCTGTAAAAGCTCCCTAAATATGTGTTTACCTAATTCAGGCTTGGAGCTCCACTCAGATGCCCGAGGCTGTGCTTCAGGCCCCGCAGTGTGTCCCATCCCTCCTGATGGCACTGCCTGGGTGGATGTCCCCAGCAGCACCTGGTCCAGTGGAAGGTGCCCCTGTTCATGGCAGCAGGGTTGAAACAAGGTGACATTTAAAGTCTCTGAGAATCCAAACCATTTTACAGTTCTGTGATTCTAATTCTATGGCTGTGCTGGACCTGGCTATTGCAGCTCCCCAATCACTGCCAGCCAAACCTTTTTCCACTTCCACATCTAACCTCACTAGAGATGTATCCTGAAGGATTTATAGGTTCACCTTGGAAAAAAGATGTCCTCAACCTTCAGAAGTGGCTTTCTTTGGTAAATCCCAACATCTTTAAGGAGTTTTTCTGGGGCTGGTTTTCTCTCAGAAGTGTCCCAAGTAAGCCTTGACAGTTGGATTTGGACATGTTCAAATCCATGTCCAAATGGAATGACAGAAGCCATCATATCAGAAGCATGGGGATTTTTGTCCTGTTTGTGTGAGTGCACAGGGTGCAACTGTCTGAGGTTAGGGACAAATCCAGCTCCTTGGTCACACAGGGACAGGTTTCTGTTCACAGCCCCTTAGAGTGGAAAAGGGAGGGCAGCACCATGTGGGCCAGTAGGGCAGATGCTGAACTGAGATGACAAACTTTGGTGAAGTGACACTGAACGTCCACCTGTAACACAGACAAATATAACGCACATCTGGATCATACAGAAATTAATTTTCAACTAAATTCCAACTTTTCTCCAGGCTTGTTCTGTGTAACTAAAATCCAAACTGAGTTAACAGCTCACTGCAGACTATAAAATAATCTCTGGTGTGACCTTTATTGAGGACGCTGGGAAAAGATGTATTCAGCAGCCAAGTGGTTAAATCAAAATAACAAGGGCTATTTATCTAGTAGCTTTCCATGGCTATACTCAAGGGGGGCATATCTACCTATTTGTCAAGTCATTGACAATAGCCTATTTCTTTCTTCCTACCCATATGCTTTATTAAAGAAACACTTGACCTACCTGTCACATCAAACTGCTTCCTTTATCCAAAACAGAATAATATAGATATTTCCCTTAAGGGAATCCTGATGCAAATATATAAGGACAGGTTGCCAATTTGTTGAGAGTATTAGGGTACAGAAAACTGTCAAGGGAAACAGCTGTAATACAGACTGTTCTAACAAGCTCATTTTTTCTTTTTTTTCTGTGGTACTTTTGGTCTCTCTTTAGTTATTATTATACGATTTGTATGTTACAATTTTTATGGACAGCTGTCAACTGCAACTCATCTTTTTCATTTTGAAAAAAAAAAGGAAACCTTCAGACTCCTGACCAAGGCTCAGATCTATTGTTTGGTGATTCACAATAACTCTCACAAAACCTTCAGCTGCACATAGCTGAGAAGAAAGTTATGGGATAAAGGATGGAAAAAACAGCAAAGCTGTTTAAAGATGGAGAAGGTTCTCACTGTGATTGGAAAGGCATTTATTTTCATGTGAAGCCACTTAAATACACGATGACACTTCCCATTCTCACCTGTCTTCTTGTGTGCTGCAGGATGGACTCTGTCTTGGCCTGGATGAATGCTTTGGTTTCAAATATGAAATGACACAGAAAGGTTCAAATGTGGCATTTTGCACAGGCAAGCTTTGCTGTGGCAGAGGGCTGGGAATGAGAGCCAAGCTGCAGGAATTCAGGCTTCCTTGTGGCATGCTGATTAACTCTGAGCCACTCAGTCCCCAGCACTGGTTTTGTTTCACAAGTCCAAAACATTCCCAGCTTTCCAGCAAGGTGGTTTGGTGATGTTGAAGTTTCCAAGTGAAATCCATAATTTTCAGCAACTGGAATCTCCTGAGACCAGAAAAGATTTAGAGTCAAATCCATATAATTAGAGGTCTATATTGACTAGTGGACAAGGCACAGGCTGTGCTACAGGAACAGAGTACATTAAAGATCTGTTCCACTTTGACTGCAGCTCCAATGAAATCAGGGGAGTTACCCCAGAGATTAATTAGTCAACTTATGCTTGTTTGCATAAAGGATGACACAGATCATCAGCTGAATGAACAAAAGTTCAGGCAGTGCAAGTCAGGGCAAGAGGGGAAAGAATTAACCATGTCTGGACTGAGGCCACAGCTTGGATTTATCAGATTGCTGTGCCAGAACATCGTGCCTGCTGTGTGCCCCTAACCAGTGACCTGTGATGAGAAGCCACCATGGGCTTTGGCATCTCTAATAAAAGTCAGATCACCCAAAGAAAATGTCTCTAAAGAGTCAAACAATTATTTGTGTAGAGAAGAAAAGGAGCACTGGGATGACCACGTGAAAGGCTGTGCAGCAATGATCTGGTATGTCCCCTTGGTCTGAGCTTCTGCCCTGCTCCCTGTGTCCTCACAACTAGCCTTGGGCTTCCCTTCTCAGTGGTGTGAAAAAGTGATTCCTTATCCTCTCTTTCAATGTGGGAGCACCCAAGTGAAGATCAAGAGCAGTAGGTGGCATCCTGGTCCTGCTGAAATCCTGTGGAGTTTTCTCATGACCCATTTCAGGGCCGAGAGCTCACACAGATATTAAATATTGGCACAGTGGAAGGAGGAAACTCTGGTGGTCTGGTGTTGCTGCTGAGTTGAGCTGAGAGTGGCTTTAGGGAACATTTTGTTGGCATGTGGCTTATGAAGAGACAGAGCTGTGTGATTGTAGGATATGTGCAGGCATGAGGAGAAGAAAATACTCAAATCATATCTGCAGCACTGACTGTGCCTTTAGAAAAGGAGTGGATAGTTTGAAGTAATTATTAGACTTTTCATAGGAGATATTATCCTGACTGTTTCTTGGGAATACTGTGGGAAACAAGGGAGAGGGACCATCAGACACCACTTTTTTGTTCTGGCATTGTAAATACACCAGTGCTTGCTCACCAGCTGAGATTTTTCTGAAAGAAGTGAAAATATTGCCTAATTTTTTGTACAAGTTATGAATCTCCAGTGTATTTTCTGGTGCCAAACTGTAGCTCATACACAGAGAGAAATGCATTTATCATTGGGACTAGAGCAGAGCCAACAGCTTCTCCTCTTTCACTCCCCCTGACACACTTGATGACACTTAATGATCTCCAGTCTAAATAGCGATGTGCTCGAAAAAAGACTTGATTACCCAGGGGGCTGGTGTGGAAGTGAATGTGTCACTGCTCATGGTGTGTTTGGTAAATCCAAACTCCTCAGTGCAGCCTGGTGTCTGCAGAGCTCTGGGTTACACCGTGTCCCAAAACTGGGGAGGCAGCAGGACAAACTGGGGCAACCCCAGTGAGGACAGTGACACCAGCATCACCAGCAGCAATTAAACATTGATTAAATACTGTCTCAGGAGCTGCTTGCCTGAGTCATGTGAGACAGCCAGAGAGCCAGATCCCCCAGAACAAACCCACGGCACGTTCCAGCCAGGATCTGAGTCACAGGTCCTGGGGAGTAACTGGTAATTAGAATTTGACAACTGGGGGGAAGTTTGGAAAACAAGTATGTCTCAATCTTGCTTTTGAAAAGACACATCTTGCCAACAGAGAGGATTTTAAATGTGTTTTTGCTCCTCAAAGGGCTTCCAGGTATGAATCCTGAAATGTTCAGGCAACATTGGTGTAAACAGATTGATTCAGGGATTTTGTATTATGGAGAGGAGTTCAAATATCACAGCATCCTTCAGCAAAATTCCACCAGACGCTGCTTATATTGCAAAGTAGCTCATTTGGTTTTAATTCATCCTGTACCATGAGGTTACAGCCTGTTTTAGTTGCTGCTTGCTTTTTAGCTGCTTTCTGTTACTTTTTTCCTCTTTCCTTTTTTTTTTCTTCTTTTTCCCCGGAGCTTGTGAATTGCAAGGTCAAGCTAAAGTCAAACTTTACCATTTCAGTGATGAAATGCAAGCAGATGTGGCTGTTTCATGTGACACTGTGCCTGCCCTGCTGTGCTGGGGTCTGAGGTGGTGTCTGCACCCTGGACCACGTCCTCTCCCTCACAGCTCAGCAGTGCCAGTTCTCCTGCCTGCATCCCAAAGTCGGTGCCATCCTGGCTGCTGCTCATCCCAGGGAAACTGCTTTAAACCTCAGCACCTTCATTCCCACGGCTGCTCTTTGCTTAGCCTTGACTGTAGGCAGGTGACTGATGGCTGGTGATGGTGTTTTCCTTCATCACACTTCAGAGCCTGATTTCCTCATAGGCATCAGGCTTTGCCACAGAGCTTCCTCTGCTCCACCACTCTCTGCAGGTCTATTCATTTGCTCTCTGTATCTCTCAATGGTTTGCAAATGACAACATCCAGGATCTATCCCTGACTTGGTCTTTAGGTACCAAAATAAAAGCACAGCCTACCTAGAGAGGACAGAGAGGATTCCCCTAGCTCAGCTCATCCTGGGGATGCAGAGGTCAGTCACTCAGTGCTTTTTATTCATAGATTTGAAAAACTCATGAAGGTTCTGCATGAGACTGGTAAAGAGTGGAATCTTACTGGCTTATGTTAACGACCTCACGGTGTGAAGTGAAACTGGAGTAGTTTGAGATACTGCTTTTAGTTGTGTTGCTGAAGTTATTCACTATCCAGGCAGAAAACACATAAACTTGTTCTTTTGTATGGTGATGGTGAGGAGTACAGGGTTAGCAGCATCACTGAGAATTACTGAATTTCTAAAGAAATTTGAGGATAAGTCTTGGAAATTTTTCATCTCCTGGTTTGTGTATACATTTTGCCTGTTCTCACAATGGGATGTAAAGCTTCATATCAATGAAAACTACCTAAGTAAGTCAATGCAGTGTATTCCTCCCTCAGAAAAATCACAACCAGGCAATATTTTTCTACCCATTTATCAGCCCTATATCTTTCTAGGTTTGGGAGAAATTTTTATTACAATGTCAGTTAAGAGACTTATTCCCAGAAAAATGCCAAACCCTAATGTCCTTCTGAAAATCTGAAGTAATCTCTGAGTGAAATAGAAAAGGGGGTGGCAGCTTGAGCCCTCTGGTCAGCAGGGAAACCAGCCTACCTCCCTCTCTGCATCACTCTCCCAGTGCTTCTCTCCAAGTCCTTTCCTTGCTGTTTCCTTGATGTCACCTCAGTGGTCTCAGAGGAAGGACTGGGAAAGTCCGAGGGATGTCCCTGCACACAGGGAAGGAAGGACGGGGGTCCCACACCTCAGGAACGTTTCCTTGTTGAGATACAAGGAGCTGGAACTGCTTCTAGACATGTGTTTGTAATTTCTTGTTTGGTCTGGGTTGGTTCTGAGGATTGGTGCATTTTTTGACTTGCCTGCTGAAAGGGTTTCACACTTTTGGATCCTGGCGTTTGATTAGTTTTGATGATAACCACAGTAGTACAATTCTGACTTCCAGATTGCTTTCCAGTGTGACACTAAGCAGCCACCCATCTCCAAGGCTGAAGAAATTCACATGTGCATTTGATTTTTTTCTTTTTTATGAAGATAGAAAGAGTATAATATAGCTACTATGACCAAAAAAAAAGCCCCCAAAAAAGCCCAAACCAAAAAACCCTCTGCCACATTCCTCCCCCCAATCACATTTCTCACCTCTTATTTTAGAGTGATGTCTGTGTGACCTTTTCCAGTAAAAATCTATCACAGAGCATCTCTCACTCCTTCTTTTATTATCTCCACTAGTTATCTGCCTGAGAAATTCTTACAAACTTTGTTCAGTGAAGAGCTGCATTTGTCACACAGTGATTTAAGATAGTTACTGAACTTTGGAAGGAAAATTAGTGGGAATTCTTGCCCAGAGATAACATAATATGAACATTACAGAAAAAAAGCAGGGCAGCATTTCTATCACCCTTTTTCCCTGCCTACTAATGGTTTTGATTCTCATTATTTCTCAAATGCCAAGAGTAAAAACCCTCCAGGGTACCAATTAGCTGTGCCCAGTCTGGATACAATTTCTCTCATCCAGGACATATTTTGAGATGCTGAAGCTGTCTTTGGGAAAAGGCAATTTGTGTGCAGCTATGTTTGGTAATTTTCAAGGACTTCATCTTGTTGGGAAATAGAGATGGACTCATAATTAATTTAAATTAAACCAAAGCTTTTTATTAATTGACTTTCAATAAAAGTAATTATCATAAATGGGAACCTGGGATCTGTGGCTGCAGATTATTTTTGTCTGCCTCACTTATATTTTATTATGGATTATACCTTCTCGAAAAAAGAGTGGCACTTTGAATTTATTTCAGAATGAGCTTTTTGCCTTTTCTACCACCCTTTTCAACCGCCTTTGCATTATTTTAAATTTAGAGAGCTGAACAATGACATTGACAGCATTTATGACAGTGTGCAGCTGTATTATACATTTCTGTTCCTTAGCCATCCTGCATATTTAAAGCACATTTTTTTATTTCAAAAAAAGAAAACAGAGATAATTCAATGGCTAAGATAAGAACATTTTGGGGTACAGCTGAGGGCTGGCTGTGGTCAGGATGCTGGGCTGTCTGGGATACTTGGTTAATGGGCAGTGATGGAGGTACTTGGCTGATGGCAGCAGCCAGCCTTGCCCCAGCATTAATTGCTGCTGCAGCCCACTCCCGAGGCAGTGCTCTCCCTGCTTTGCAGATTAGGAAGCAGATCTGCTAAGAGCGATGCTTTACTCACATGAATAGCTCCATTGAGTCCTACATGGCTATTAAGTGACTAAAGTTCAATGATATATTAAATCTTTGTGGGGCCTAAGGCAACTTGTAGGAGGTTATTTAAAAGGCCTGCCCTAGCCTTTTCCTGCAGCCACAAAACCAACCTTGTCAGACCCTGCTTCTTTCCCATTCCTAATTCTGTGCCTTGTGTATTATTTTGCCCCATTTCTCTTGCAGATGTGGCACCTCACATGAGCATCCTGCCTCCCTTTGTCACTCCCTGCCTGCCCTAACACTGACCCCCTTCCTCAGCCCTTTGCACCTCTCCAACTCACCTGCATTCCCCTGAATTTCATTTTTCAGACCTTTAATGGGCACAGACAAAAATAACATCAGAGCAGCGGCTTCCACTGTCCCTCGACAGCCAAAGTATCTCTGGGTTTAATAAAATTGCAATACTGGCAAAAGCAATAGAGGGAGCTGCTGCCAGTGGCTGGGGTCCAGCGAAGTACTATGAGCTGTCCTTGCTTAATCCCTGGTGAGACCTCCCCCAAAGATCCATTATTTAGGATTTCTTGAAATGGACAAAAAATGAAAAGAAAAAGGAAAAAAAACAAACCCCATCAGCCTCAATAAGATTTCTTTTGGATCAATATTTAAAGTGCTGGAAAAATTAAGAGAGAAAGATATTTGTAAATTTCCATAATATTTTCTTAGCCTCGGAGTAAATATTTGTAGAGCAAGCAATTATTGTGCATAAGAATTTTCTGTTGTGTTTCTTTTGGTTCTTTAATTTAAATGATTGCTTTTTTGGCCCATCCCTGAATAACTAAGTAGAGGTGATTAAAAACCTTCAAGTCCTTCAGATTTATTGTCCTGTAACTATTTTTGAAAGCAGATTTAATATCAGTATGCTATTTATATTCCCTGACAGCTAACACTGCAGAAACTATACCAATATATCAATGCCTGATGAAAAGCAGATTGCACTGAAGATGCAGAAATGTATACAAGTAGAAAATTGCTTATATTTAATAAAGAACCAAGATATAAACATATTTTAATACAATGGGCTTTGAAATCGACGAGTTCCTACTGGTTTACTCCATCCACCTCCCTGACGTTTCTCTCCTCCATCCCATGTGCAGCATGGAGGGGCACTGACACAAAACTCAGCTGCAAATACAGGATTGATATTTTCCCAAGAGATGTGGCAGGTCAGCTTTTTCTGTGCACACTAGGTTATTTTTACCCCAAAATGCATTTTCCTTTCCATGCCCCAGCTGCCTGTCCCAGGGCTGTCTGCTGCCCTGGTACTGCCCCTCTGTGCCTGCTCTCCCCTAAGCTCTCCCTGCCCTGCTCCAGCATCTCCTGTTTGTTCAGGGGATGCCACAGGCTGTCAAAATGCCCTCCTTGAGCTCTGCTTCCCAGGGCACCTGCTGAAGCATTGCTGTGGTCACCCTGTGCAGTGCCAGGCTCTGGTGGGTGGGGAGACGAGGGATGTCCTGGTCCCAGTGCCCAAAAACTGCTCTAAGGCTGAAGGAAAGAGCAGGCAGGCAGCAAAGATACATCAGGAAAGGACAAAGGGCCACAGTCAGCTGCTCAGCACTGAGGGGATCCTAACCCCAGAATCACTTTTGGGCTCTGAAGGTACTGGTCACCTCTATGGTGTAGAAGGGTAAATGTTCTGTTTTATACAAATACTTAATTCTCCTTAGTCTGGTCAAAAGCAAATTGCTGTAGGGGTTTAAGGCCTCCAGCCTGGTCATGCTCCTCATGGATGTCCCCAGTGCCACACTTCGTGCCTGAGCTGAGGCTGAAGGCTGAGACCAGGTTAAAACCTGCCTGCTGCCCTTCTGCCTCTTCCACATCTCACTGCCATGCTCCTGCTACCTCTGCACTGTCGTCTCATACTTGACCTTCTCTGTCTGAGATAACCAATGGTGCAGAAACCTTCTGGTGTCTCTGCTAAAACCTCCCACACTCTGCCTGAGGCAGAGGCCAGGGACTGTGGAGCTGAGCCGAGCTGAGCTTAGCTGAGCCAGGCTGGGGCTGAGCAGCCCAGCAGCTGGCTGCAGCTGGATCCACACTGAGCTCAGCCTTCACTGCTGAGCTTGGGACACGCTTGTTTTCACCCCTGTCCTCACCCACTATTCAAGAAAGTCCACACGCTCCTCCCCTCCCTCTCTGCCTTTGATGGTTCATTCGTATTTCACTACCTGCTCTTCCCAGAAACCTTCTGCCCCTATCAGCTGTCCCCTCCATCCACGTTTAACAACAGCACTGCCCTGTGACCCCAGGAAGATTTCACAACTCCCTCTCCTTTGGGCACAAATACTCTGTATCAAATCCCTCCTTATTTCTCACATTGCTCCATTTCTGTGTGGCCAAGCAGTGAAACCAGCCACCACTGCCCCATCTCTGCACCCCATCACTGCCCCATCTCTGCACCCCTCTTCCATGGGTGCCCCAAATGTCCCCTTCTTGTCCCCAACACCCATTCTGTGCCCCAAAGAGCAGTGGGGATGTCCAAAGCCTCTCTCACCACCACCCAAAGCAAACCCTTTCTGCAAGCCCCTATGTCTGGCTGCTGACTGGAGGGACAGTCACAAATGTCCCAAAGCCCCACTGCCAATGCCACCTCTCCCAGGACAGGTGGCTTCTCCTGGGGAGCACTGGTATGGGTGCTGTGGGATCTTCTGTCACTCACCATCTCCAGCAAGGATATAATTCCAGGAGTTCATATTCCAGGCACTTTCCAGTGGTGCTTCCCTTCGTGCCACCTGGTGGACAAAGGGCACATTTCCCAACTTTTTATTTCGCAGAAGGAACATCTGGGAAAATTCATTTTTCATTGAGGGATTTGGTTGAGCATCCCCAGATTTAAATTTTGTGTGATAAGAAATGAGATCCTGCCACTGATAAGCCCCAGACACCCCAGCAGTGACCATCTATTTCTTACCTGTGCTAATGTTAATGCATAATAATTTGTTTTAGTTGTTATTATAGCTGTTTAGTAAAACTCAATTCCTACAATGACCTTAAGAAACAAATAAATTTTCTTCTTCCTGTGCTGCCAAGGAATTCATGCTTTTATTTAGGCTTGAGCAACTGCTTTCTGATTTTTTAACAAATGTGCAGTTTGAATCCCTCCTGTGGCCAGTCCCAGGCAGGCTGCAACTTACGGAAGCACTGGTAAAAACCCGTGGAAATAGAAAAATTAAGTAAATAACAGTGAATATTCCTGGCAAGTGTTTCTTTTTTTCAATTTATGAAGACAAACATTGCAGGAGAAACTTGTTCCGAGAGATATTTTTGTTCAAGGATTAGAAGTAAATCCCTGAATTGAGGTGCTTAATGAAATGAACCAAAATGGCTTTTGCTCTCAAATCCCTGCAAGAAGTGTCCAAACTGAGCTGTGAAATAGCTACAAATCATGATTAAATAGGGAGAAAACTGCAATGTGCTCAGAGCACATTTCAGAATAGCACAAGATGCTGATAGATGGGAAAGAAATTAATTGCTCAGAGTTTTCTCCCACTGTTAACAGTTCAACACCCCTCTGCCTTCAGTGAGGCCCTTGGAAATTTTAGCAGTGATTTGACTTGGGCCAGGATTTTGTCCTAAATCTTTCATAAACTTAACAAAATGACGATACAAAAATATACATCACGGACAAAAATCCTGTCTGGCAGCTGTTGGTAGCTAATGCTGGGGATAACACGAGCCCGTGTGAAGCCACACTACAGAAATGAGAATTTCTTTGTGTACATAGCCTGAAACCTCTGTAGGCAGAGGAAAGCTGAAATTTGGCTACAACCCTCTGACTGATACCCAGATTGCTGCAAAATAACTACCACAAAATCCCTGTGCCTACTATTAGCTAGGACTGTGATTTTATTTCTCAGCTGAAAGATGATGTCTCCGTAACATCCCATGGAATCTTTCGGAGCAGTAATATGTCTGTCTTCCCCAGAACATTCCACTCAGGCACCCAAAGCCCTGGCTTTGTTTCTCTGAAACAAAGGGAAAAATGAGCACAAATTTAAAATATTTTATTTTGGATTGAGAAAAATTTTATGGTTTAGTTGCAAAAGAAATGAATTGTTTTTATTTTCTTCAGTGGCAAAATCCATACAACTTAGATTATCCAGAAACATTTTCATTTTTTAAGGAAACAGCCTCCTTTCTTCTCAAAGATTCAGTTTTCACCAACTCAGAAAAATTTGTCTTGACTGATATTAGCAAAATATTTTAGTTTATCTCAGACTTTTAAAACTGTCCACAGCAATTAAAAAAAAAAATAAAATCTGGCCAATCAAATATAATAAAAAGACAAACCATGAAAATGTTTCAGCTAAAAAATGAAGAAGAAACAAAGACTGGTTGCATTCCTCACCAACATTAATTTATTTTACCCCACTGGAAATTTATTTCTGGTAAAATATTTGCTCCAAGAGCTGTGAGAAGGCTCAGCCCCACAGCTGCTGTGTGGGGAGGCAGTGAGTGCCCAGCCAGCTCCCCTGGGCCAGGCACGGCTGCAGTGGTGACAGTGCCCATGATGGGGACAAAAGCCACCCTGGTCCCTGGACACTGTCAAGGATGCTGCCAGGGGAGCAGGGATGGAGAGAGCACAGGCAGTGGAGCTGCCCTGGGGTGTGGGAGGCAGTGGAGGGAGAGGGTCAGGAATGACAGGGGACATTTCTGCTGGGGGGGAGCACAAGTGGCTTAAGCCAGCTTTATCAGCGTGTTATAAACTGGCAATCAGCAGGGCTGAGATTTGGCAATCAGTCAATACTGGCTCAAAAACAGCCTGGAGAAAAAATGTACCTGGGATCCACTTAAGGTGACCTTTGGAAGGAAGAAAAACAAGTTTAAAAGAAAACAAATGTTTCACAGTAGTGTTTCAAACCTGCTCTGTTTAACTGAGGGTGTGTAAGGACATTATTCCTGTGTGTGTGTGGGAACTCTTTGTGTGCTTGGAGCCTGTGGTGACATGACACACTTGTGGCCCTGGCCAGGGTGGGTGCCCCACCTGCCTCTCAGGGCACTTTTGACTCCTGGGAGCTCCCTGATGGCTCCAGCCCAGTGCAGCCAGCACGGGACAAAGCTGCTCCAGCCTTTCGGGGACACCCGGGAGCACACGCTAACAAAGGCAGCTGTGGCTCTCTCTTTATTCTCCACAGATGAATGCAGCAGCTGCAGGGAGCCTATAACACAGGTTGAAATCCCAAATAGGTTTAGTCCCACAGTTTGAGGTCAGCTTGCCATCCCATGGGAATGCCACAATCCCATGCTGCCATGGCACATTGGGCAGTGGTTGATTTTCACCACCCTGAATCCTGGCACTGAATTCCCCACAAACCCCCAATCCCTCTTGGCTCCTCACCAGCACACAGCTATTTCTTCCCCCCAAAACGACCTGCTAGCTAAACCTCCACTGTCTGAAACCAACTGCCTTTCACCCTCCGGATATGAAGCCCTGTCTCTCCCTAAAAACCTAGCAAGGAATATGGGGAACATTTGAAGGGGCTGAAATGGCTGGGCCATGGATGGCGTGTAGCAGCCCCATTGAGATATCTGGTTTCTGTTATGCGCTTCTTTTCCTTGCATTATCTGTATTAGAACTTATAAAATGGATGATTTGTATCAGCTGTCCTGCTTTGTGGCTGTTGCCATGTTCTGCTAAAATGATAATGAAGAGCTTGTTCCAAATCTTTCCCTCCCACAAAACATCTCAGCTATGTGAAATAAAAGATGCAGTTTTATTACAGGGCTGAACAAAACTGTAAGAGGCAAAAGGAAGGGTCTCTGAGGAGCACGACTCCAGGGAAGTGGAGAAAAAATTGGTGGAGACGATTGTCTTGGGAAATGCAAAAAGCAAAAGTAATTATGAGCTTGGAAATTATTATAATGTCATTTTGCAAACATAGTCAGGAACTGCATACCTTCCCCCCATTGCATCATAACCCAGGACACTTGGATTTGACAGGACAATTTCCACTTTCCATATGGTATTTCACATTAAAGCATTTTTTTGGAAAACTTACTATTTGCTATATGGATATGGAAGCTCCTGATAAATCTGAATTTACAGGTGCTGGGAAAAATTAAATAATTTTCATGGAGTGTGTGATAGTTTTGAACTGCTCAATTAGATGGGTGTTCCAGATCCTTCTTTGGTGAGCCTTGGCCAGCTCATGAGTGTGGTCAAGTGACTGCCATTGTGCATTGCTAAACAGGAATTTCCTCATTTATGAAGAAATTTACAGAAGAAAGTGAATTCTTTTCTGCACCTTTTGGTGATGAGATTTTTCAGAAGGAAGACAGCAGAGCCTGCATTTGTGTGTCTGTGAGCTGAAAAACCTCTTGAGATCAAAAACCACTGCAGCATCTCCTGTGGAAACACATTGTCCTGATTTCAATGAAAATTACAGCTGAATAATAAATTTATGTGACTTCACTCTGGCTCCTCTATCAGCCTTTTGAGGAGTCCTCCTCTTCAGTTGCACAGTTTCCATCAAAATCATGATAGTTTTATTCCTTTCTCACTTTATTTCTTCTTTCCACCACTTGTGTTGTGACGTAGCTACAAGCAAATATAATCTGGATTTTACAGGCTACAAAAAGGAGGCAGGTCTGAAGTGATTTATTGTTAAAGGAACTGAGGTCAGATCCAGACCTACTGCTCATGAGAAGCTGTTAATACTGTTATTTTGCCCGGAACATTGAGCCAGACCCCTCTTAGCTCTGGTAGTCCTGCTCCAGAACTGCTTTTGGAATGCACTTATCTTTGAAATGCAAATACCGTGACATTTCAGATGAAATCTCATCGAGCAAGTCTATTTTGCAGAGGAAATATTAAGGAACTTAGCAACTTAACACTTCAAGAGTGATAAAAACATATTTGTCTTTTATACAGAAAAGGGCTGACAGCCAAATTCTGTAATTGAGAATACTTCCTTAAATATAGAACACTGAATGAGCAGCAAAAGGGTCAATTCATATTTTTATGAAAACAAGCAAAAGTGACGGTTCTGTTTATATTATCAATGCCTGGAGTGTGGGCATCCCATCCTATTCCTGTCTTCACAGGCAATGTGAACTGCCACATGACTTAGAGAAAAGATGGAATGTCTGGGTGAAAAGAATATACAGAAATTGAGTTCAAGACTATACAAGTAATATCATAATCAGAAAAACTGCCAAGGTCAAAACTTTTATTAACACTTGAGAGAGGCTACACCAAATTGCATCAGTGGGAGAGAGGGATTTAGTGAATATTATTTTAAGTGGTCTGACTAAAGAATATCCCCTTGCATGGCTTAGCTATGGATTATTAATTATTACTTAAAAATTCAGTAAAGCTTTTGTTTCTCCATCTTTATTTGTCAGCAAAAATGTACCTTAGTATAGACCTATTACACCCTTCCTGCAAAGAGAAGGCAGTATCTTTTCCAGTTTAATCAGATATTTTCTTTTGCATCTACTTTTGTCCTGAGCATTACTGACTTCAAAGGATTAAAATTCTTAATTCTGGTCCAACAAGAATTTTTTTTATTTTCCAGATGATCAGAATAAGGATAAAAACATTTTCTTTTTCCCCCCTACCCCTCCTTTTCTGCATATTTTAAAAAGTCCTGCCTTGTAGATAATTTGGAAACACTTGTCACAATCTCGTTAGCAGAGCCAAGTGCTAAATACCCCAATAGACCAAAAATCCAATAAAGGACATGGTTTGTAACTCTTAATTTTTGCAGCTGTTGGATAAAGCCAATACATCTGTTTATGGTGATTCTTTCTTTGCTGACAACATCAATTTATCCTGTAAATGCCAATGTTCCTAAGCAGCTGTAAGTGTGCCCCCTCCTACCTCATTTCAGGAGAGCCAAACCCAAGTCTTCCATTAAAGAAAACTGGGAATTTCTCCTTTGCAGCCATGCTTCCACCTACCTGCTGAACTGCTGGTCCAAAGTGTCCTGGTTTTTCTTGCTAGGCAGAGGAACATGTCAAGGACTTGGTGAATTTAAAATGAAAACTGCTCGCAGATCAGCTGGGAATTTATCTGCAAATTTGTCTTTTGATGGACTTCTGGGATTACGAAGACAGAGGCAGGGAGGAGAAACCCTCCTTAATCCACAATGCAAAGCACAGGTGGAAACTATCCAATAAAATAGGATTGGGGGGGATGGGTTGGAAAATTCTGTTTCATCAAATTGCGATTGTTTTTGCATGAACATGCCCACGGAAAGAACAAACATTGCTGGGGAGTTTTTTCAAATGCAGGTTTCAGTTTCCTACCAAGGCTAGGAGAAGCAAGGACTGACATTCTTTCTTTAGTGCAGCTCATCAAAGACACCCATCAGCCTCATTACCCAGACATAAGAGGACTTAGGTTTCAGAATTTTGTTCTGTCCTCATTTTTCCCTTGGAAAGAGACAATCAAAATTGGCATCACTTTGAGCTGGAACCAAAGGCAAAGCTTTGATTTCCATCAAGAAATGCAATTCCTTTGCAGACGTTCCAGTTTGGAGAGGTGCATTAAAAAACAGGGATTAAATTTTTATGCCAGATCATATGGTTCAAAATAAGGAGGGTTTGGTTTTACCCTTTGCTCTTCCCAGCTAGAATGCCTCCCAGCAAAGTACCCTGTATTGGAATTTTAGATCAAAACAGTTGCTGTGCATCCAAAGCCTGTATGCCTGCAAACAGAAAGGAGACCTGTAAGACACAAGTGAGAGCTGGGAGGAAGTGGAATAAAAGCTCCTGCTTGAGAATCCATCCAACAAGATGAGAGTCAAAGGTGAAGGAGAACATTCTCCAAAAGAGCTCATGCATGGACTTGCTCCTCCAATAGTTTTGTCTTTCAAAACACAGACAGGGCTGCCCTGCAGAGAAGCTGTCCCATACCCAAAAGGCTGATCAGCCCTTCACACCACCCAGGACCTGAGTTTTGAAATCTCCATGGGCAGGAGAGGCAGTTTTGGACAGCAGCAGTATAAATTGCATGTTCAATGCAACAACAGCATTGGCTATCACCTCAGGTCAGGTTGGCTTCTGGTTTTTCTGCACTTTACAAGGAAAAAGTAGGACCAGGTAATTTACTGGCTCTTCCAGGTCACAACAGGAAAAGGAGAGGCTGTGCTGGTCCTGCATGGACAGAGGTTACTGCTGAGCTCATTGACTTTAGTCATGGTCCAGATCTCCTACTTGCTCCTGAGGACAAGTGTTTTCAAGAGGGATTTTTCTCCTTGGAGCTTAAAGGGAAACAAATTATTATATAAAATTGTAACAGTCTGTATGACTATCACTTCCCATTCAGATCTTCTGCTGAATCCTTTGGTGCTGCCACTCAAATGTCCCTGTTTCTCTTCTGAGGAGCAGGGGGACTTTTTAGAGCTGCTGAAGGATGAAACAGGGCAAGAGCAAACTTGCTCTTGTAAGGAGATCCTACTGAAATATATGAATAGAATGAGATGGACATTTAATGGTGCTCTGAACTCCATTTCAGGTGTGCTACAAGTAGTTTATATGAAGATTTATTAATTTGCAAACCACTGTATGCATGTTAGGAGTTAGGAAAATGAACAATAGAAATGACTTGGAAACTGTGGGATTGATGGGCCCACAGATGTCTGGCAAACCCTTGTCCCCAGTGCCCAAACTTCTCAGCAAAGTGCTTATATCCTGCAGCCAACTCTTGGCCACTCTCAACAAGTTTGCTCTTTGGAGCCATTTTGAGCCCTCTTCTGTTGTTTTTTTAAATTTTTGTGGTTTTTTATTTTTATTTTTATTTTTTGGGTTTGTCTGTTTGTTTTTTTCTAAGAGTACTTTTTGTTCATTATTGCTATAGATGTTTTTTCTTTTTTTTTTTTTTCCTTGCTTATCTTTGTAGTGGCCATCAAGCCTGCTGGCACAAGGCTTACCCTAGATATGAAACAACAGCAGATGCAGTTCTGCCCCTCCAAATGCCACTGCACCTTCCTGGACAACACATATAACTCATTCTTAAATACAACATAAATCAAGAAATCAAGAAGGGACACTACCTCAGAAAAAGACAAGTAACAATAATGTTCAGAGACCTGCTGGGAGGAGCATTATCTACAACCTATTTATATTTTTTAAAAAAAATTAACTTCTGCAAACCATTCCACACCTTTCTCTTGTTTTGGCAGTAGAGTTTTTGCCACATCCAGTTTTCCAGCAGTATTTCCACTCCCCACCACCATCATGCATGCACGGTGTGACTGAACATTTTAAAAGCAAAAATCCCCCAGCACTTACCGAAGAACAGACGTTTAACAAATGTTTGACATCCAGTGGAGTGGGGACAGCAGCGGCGCAGGCATGTCCCAGCCCAACCTGCCTTTCCAGGAATGCAGGTTTCCTGCAAAATTGCCCTCTCTGCCTCAGGGCAACACCTCCAGCACCTCTGCTGCTGCCCTGCTCCGTGGTTATTGTGTGCACAGATGAATGGCACAGCCCTGTGCACTGGGATGTTATTGCTGGATAAAGCTAATAAAACATTTGAGTCACTGTGAGGAAGCTTTCCCATCCCACTACACGCCTGATCCTCAAGGTTACCCGCCTTTGCCTCCTCACCTTTGCAGTGTATGGTGTTATTCTAACCTCTTTCATCTTTTGCTTTTGGCAGTCTTTTCTGCTTTAAGTGTATAGTTATCTTAAGTTGAGCAAGATGTTTCAGGCTACAATAACTGGCTGATGTTTTAAATTGAAACCTCCTAATATGCATTCAATTTACATGTTCTAAGGCTCTCATTCAATCTGAAATACCAACCAAGTATAAAATAATAGTGACGCTTGACATTTTCACAGGGATTTACAACTTCAAAGGGCTCTACAATATAAACAAACTCTCTCTGTACTTATGAGGTGGGTAAGCAAATACTGTTAAGATGGAGAATGAATGAGGAGGGGCTGCAGAGCTTGCCCAAGGCCAGGCAAGGAACTGGTGTCAGAGCTGGGGTCTGGCTTGCTCTCCTGGACCCAAACAGCTTGGGCACTTGTTGGCTCTAAAAGTTGCAGAACCAACACGGACGAGTCATGAGCTCAACATCCCAAGCAGATGTATGAGAAATGTAGACACTGGAATTGAATGCTGTCATCGAGTCAAACACACCCACTCCCTCTGTCCAAGCTTGGGATCACCCTGGGCATGATGATGCTGTGGCTCCATATTTTTGAGGTACCCTTACACCAGTGATGTAACTTCAGCGTGCAGACTGGGGACCAGTGGCATGATGGCCATGGGGCAAATCCTGCTTGTGCAAATCTGCAGGTAAATGATAAAGTGGGTAGGAAGCCTGTGCACTGCCTGCCTTTAGTAACAGCCTGTTCATCCTTTCGTGGAAGGGTTTTCAGCCTGCTTTGTCATTTGCCAACATGGGCTGGGTCCCTCTCTTGCGACACTGCTCTGTTTTGGGGAGGAGACGCCGTTCAAGCAGCGCCTACACCAGTAGCCTGAATTGGAAACCTGCACTCTGCTTGATGGATGCAGCTATTGTTAACACAAACAAGCAGCTGGATGTTTCATTAATCATAGTCCATAAACCATTTTGACTAACTGAAAAAATATTTCCTCTGTCTTATTCATGCTATAGTTCCTCTGAGCCTTTTAGCCCATTTGTATGGACTAGAGAATGAGTTGCTACCCGTTATACAGCATGTCCTGCCCTTCCCTTGCTTTGTAAACACGAGCAGCTCCATTCCATGATGTGTTTTGATGAGCTGCCAAGAGCCAGCTAATGTACTGTTTGCTGACAAGTATATGTTATTAATCCAAAAGCACTGAGCTTGTGGGTTGTGACTTTTTTCTTTTTCAAAAGAAATATAAAAACTAAATTAAACAAGGGTGTGGATATTCCTCAAATGTAGCTACTGTTCCTTCTGTGATGCAGTTGCAAATGTGCAGCTCCTCCAATTTCAGGGAATTATTTAGGGCATTCTACTACTTTAGGGCATTTATCTTCCTGCAGAAATCACACAAGCTTAACTGGATGTCTTCTTCTGATGATCATTTCCCTCAGCAAACTGGAATTTTAAAACAAATACAGAGAAAAACCTGTGGCAGCCCTTCCTCATACACACTGTGCTCCTTTGTGTGTCTCTCTGGGACCAGGTGGTGACAAAGAGGGTGGTGGCAGTTGCTGAGAACCTCCAAGCACAGCATCCATGTGACCCAGCAGAGATTTCACACATCACCCAGAGGGTTTCTTTTGGTATGTTTTTGACAAGACTCCACCATATAGAGTTCCATGACCTGGAATATGCTCAGAAGACCGACACAGACCCCCCAGAGTCTTTGCTACCCGGACAAACCCTATTGCAGGGAGCAGCCCATTAACCGGCTGAAAAGGGGCTTGTAGCTCCAACCAAAGCAAGGACCATCCCCACCTCACCTCCAGAAAT
The DNA here is from genome assembly GCF_001522545.3 of Parus major. Classification (NCBI taxonomy): domain Eukaryota; kingdom Metazoa; phylum Chordata; class Aves; order Passeriformes; family Paridae; genus Parus; species Parus major. The sequence goes on along the minus strand of NC_031782.1, from coordinate 9,112,987 downwards.
GGCTTGTGGGAGGGGGTTGCGTGGAAGAGGAGGAGGAAGAGAAGGGGGAAAACATGATTTGAAAGCCTTCCCAAGCCATTTGGGGGTGGGTGTCTCTAAGCAGCCACTCGGGGCTGAGCGCTGGCTGCACCAACAGGTTTGCGCACTGGGACCCCCCACAACACAGAGCAGAGTGTGCCCCCAGGGCAGAGCAATGTTAAGCTTGATGTAAAAAGATGACAACTAAATATGAGCCATGTAGGCAGAAAACACAGGGGCTTTCATTTCCATGTGCACAGCACCATTTGCCTTCCAAATTCAAATGACAGCTTTTGAGGCTGTTCTTTCAGGTGACAAATGGTAATAAAGCTCCTATTTACACTGGCTGTTGACTCATCTTAGGAGGAATTATGTACTGAAATGAGTAAATAGCTTCCTATTCAATGTGATCCATATATAGCTATGGGCCACAGTACAATACAAAGCTCCTGTATAGACAAGACCCCTGTTTGTTGTGTGCTTTTCTAGGTCACTTAGCACTTTGCTTCAAAAACGTGCTTTTTAGGACTGAGACTCCTGGTGTGCATGGTCTTTCCCTTGTGCAGGGTAAATCACCCTTAAAAACTAGCAAAGCTATGATTGCTTTTTAATTTGCATTGTAAACACATTAAAGATGAGCTGAGCAAACCAGGACGACTTAGGATGCCTTTTTACATACCTGAATATGTGGCTTGTGTGTTTATTTAGTTAGTATCCATTTATCTAATGAGTTTTGGGACTGTTAAAAAAATCTTGGAAGAAGGGTCTCAAGATAATTGCATTTCAGATGGCAATTGCTGAACCTTACATGTGCATGTAGCTTTTTCATAGCTCTGGTTTGTGTCTGTCAAACGGGTAGAGGAGGATAGAGCCCATTTTTTGTTTAGGACAGTATTTTTCTGGGGTCTTGGAAGCCATTAGAAGTCCCTTAGAAACAAAACAAAACAAACTCCAAGAGCATTTGTCAACAACAAGGAAAAAAAAAGGGTTTAATGTTTTTTCTCTTAAAACACTAAGAATTCTCTGAATTTAATGTGAGTATTTTTAAAATAAACATTCTACTGTGATGGTGCTCAAGGATTTCTGAATTGCTCTCAGATTGCAAGAAAGAAATCAGTAAAAATAAGAAAACATGAGGTGAAGTGAATTGATAGCTATTGTGGATATTTCAAGATACACAACATGCTTATGAACATTTAATCCATTGGTTTTATGGCTCCAAAAGATATTTCAGTCCAATTCCTGCTGCCTTTCCTGTTGGATGAAGACATCTTTCTCTCTTGAATCTCAAGGGATTGTGAAAAGACAGTGTCCTACCTCAGCTGGCAAATTATCCAGGGCATTTTGAGTTAAAGTAAAATCATGGTTGGTTGGTCATTATTTTGGGATGCTAAAAAGATGCAATACTGTGTTTTTCCATATATATGGATAAGCTCTTGTACCCAAGGCCAGAAGAATCTCTCTTCCATAATTGATAGACACCTACACTTCCATCTCTGTTGACTTCTTCCTCCAGTATTTCTCTAGTAGATGCTGGAAACACTGCTTTACAAAAATCACTGTCCAGGGAACACTGTCCAGGTATTGGTGTCACTTTGTGAGGCTTTTTTAGAGACCAGGGTGCTGCTGTGAGTTCACAGCTGAGAGGCACAACAAGCAGAGGAATCCAGGTCTTCCAGAGCTCTTCCAGGATCACATCCCACTATTACTGCTGCAAGGATCTTCCCCATCTCAGGAGCTGGTGTTTCTCTGCAGAGAAGATCATACCTACCAGCCTGACACATCATGAATGCACAAACATCTCTGCTGGAAGACAATAAACATTATCTTGTGTTGCTGGAGAGCAAAAGAGAAGTAGGGAAAGGTGTAGCAGCTCTCCAGAGTGCAAAGTGACCTATAGCCCCTCAGTGGGAGGCATGAAGTTATGTAGCTCATTAAATCTTAAAAAAGCAAGGAGAGAAGCTGCTTCCAATTATCAGGATGAAAATTAATGAAATAAAAACTACAGACAGGCTGCAGAATTATGCAATAAAAAGGGCTTTGCTGGCATTAACAAGGCGATGTGTAATATTTGTGTGGTTCTAGCTCAGTTTTGGCTTGAATACCTGGTGATTCTGCACATAAAATGTATTCAAATTAATGAATTAAAAATCCTTGATAATCCCATACAATTTTCTGTTCATAGTTAAGTATTATTAGTTGGGAAATCTCCTCAGAAAGGGAAAATGAGGTTGTGATCTGTTGTCTGAGAAAATAACCTCTCTGTTAGGATAAAACAGTCATGTGCTGGGATGACTGGCCACAGCCATGGAAAAGCCCAACTGCTGTTTTCTTTTAGGGAATGAGGGTCCAACATAGCAAGAGCTCCATGAAACAGGGTCCAGAGGAGACCTACAATTTGGGGCACATGGGACACAAGCAAAGAGAGTGTGGAACTGAACATGCAGGAGAAAAACTGCCTTTAAGTGCAGGAAAAGTCTTATTAAAAGGCTTCACATCATGCTACAAAGAACATCTTTCACATTATCTCTGGCTGTGAGATAATTCACTCCTGGAATCAAGGAGTGTTGCCATTCTAGTCCACGGTAAAATCCATCCAGGGCAATCTGCTACAACCAGAGTTTATAGACTTCAGCCCTTACAGGCAAAATTCAATGAGCTTGATGCAGAAAATGCTGTTTTTTCCTTGAATAAACCTTGGCCACTCCTTCTTTTTAGCTTTCCTTCTCCCAGCTTGTATGAAAGAACACAATTGCCTTTCTAGGCAGCTGCATGAAAATGTGTTCCTTTGCTTTGCCAACTCCATAAATGTAACCTTTATTTCTGTGGTTGTCATGTCTCTCTGCCATGGGATAGATGTGCTCACCAGGGCCTGAGGAGCCCACTGGCATGGCCAGCCAGGTACAGTGAAAGCAGTATACCTGAAAATGTGTTAGTGAAATTGCTGCGCCCCTAAATGTAGACTCAGAACCTCCAGCAAGGGGAAAATATTGCAATCTAAACATTTATACTATTGAAAAAAATGGGAAATCATTTGCTCAGACATACATTAGCTCCTATAAGACAGATTTATTATGGCATGGAATGTTTTAATGAGGAGAGGAGGTCCCACAACCATAGGACACACTTTGCATCAGAATGTTTGATATATAAATAACATTTGGGCGAAATTTTCAACCCTGCAACATTTAGCACTTAACTGGGGATTTGGAAGGAATTTAAGGAAGAGGGATGTGTAAATTGGTTTTTCAGTGGAATTCGGAGTGCTCTGAAGTCTGACGTCAGGTTTACGCAGGGGAGCTGTGGTGGGATGTTGCCACGGGGCAGGGGAGGGCTGGGAGCTGAGTCTGAAAGGCTCACACAAGTGATGTTTGTGGAGAGCAGTTCTCCCTCTCTGCCTCCTTCATGCAAAGCCCTCTCTAAGCCTGCTTCAGGGGATAAGAGAGATGACAGGAGCAGAATTTCTGAAATATTGTTTCTCTTTCACCTCCTGCTACTCCAAAATCTTGTACTCCACATACTTCTAAATTGCTTGGGTTATTATCAATTCTCGGTATAGGAATCTACTGCAGGATCCCTGAGGGAAGCTGACAGATCAGTCCCAGTTAAAGCTGAGAATCAGACTGGGTGGTGGGGCCAGGAAGAGTTGGCATCAAGTGATTCAAAAAGGGCAAACAGTAGGATTTTTCCTATTTCCTATGGCTATTAGCAGTGAGCTTAACATCACCTGTAAGAAAATGCCAAGTCATGAGTTGGGTACTTACCTGAGAACATTTTATTTCTAGCTTGCACTTCTGCCAGGAACATCTTCTGTTTTACTTGTTACCTTGTTCTTGAAGGATGACAACAGCAACCCCCAAAACTCTTCCTCCTGGTCTGGTAAAAAGCACCTGTATAGGAAATGGTGGGGGCAAATGGAATTATAATTGTATGATATTGTTCTGGTTGGCCATTCACTGAGAAAGTATAAACATAACAGAATATCAATGGATTTGAATTTGGATTTTAACAATGTAGATTTTAGCACTTGTGCCCACAGCTGTTTTCCAGAGATATGAGCTATGGATTTATTGTGCTGCACTGGTTTTCACACCAAGCACAACTACTGAGGGGGATACTGAGCAGTGGCATTGGGTAGAGCCTTTGGCTGGGAATAGTGGCAGAGTTTTTCAGATCAGAAACCACATTTTCAACACCTGAGCCTCTCTTCCCACCTTCTTTCCCACAAGTGTGGCAGAAGCAGTGTGGTGATTTTCATAGGTATGGCCACTTCTGCCTGGAGGTCCCAGAAGAGTTCCTACCCTTCCTCTCCCAAGGCTCAGTGCTCAGACCTCTGTCCCAGGTTTTGGCTGACTTTGCTGTTATGACATCCTCAGCACCCAATGAGGATGTGGTGTTTCATTCAAAGAAATTGTCCTTGATTGCATCATCCCAGGAGAAATCATACTCAAATTGATGGGGTGCTGCTTCTGGCTGTGGAATGAGCAGCAGAGTGCTGATCCTCCTTCTCAGTGGTTTTCCCCAGCTATCTTTCCCACAGGAACCCTTTCCACTCCTCCAATGCCCATAAAGAGAAAATAGTGTCAGAAAGAAGTGTGGGAATTGCAAGTGTTTAAGTATTTAGTGGCCAAAAACTGAGGGGAGAGATGGAAATACCTGAGACATTTCTGGGACAAGAATTTAAACCCTGTGTGTGCCACACTGGCTCTGAAGAAAATGAATTATTATTTGGGTGTGTAAGGCAAGCTTTCTCTCTTGGAAGCTCAAGAAGTTTACAACAGTTATTTGAACTTTTCAAAACAGGGAGAAGAAGAAACCAAGCTCATGAACAAATCATGAATTATGCTTTACAAGAAACCTAGTGCTACATCAGGTTGGAATATGGGTATGCAGTGTCCCCCAAAAGTATTTTAATCTCAACCATAGCAGTCTTCTGAGTTATCTTGCACATAAAATTTGCTTATTTTTCTAATGCAATGAAGAAAAAAATGTATTTCAACCAATAAGAAATCTAGCAACAAAGAGGGTACAAAGATTACTTCAAGGGGGATTTTTTACACTCCCTAAAGTTAAGTCCTGGGTATTTTATGCAGTTTTTTCCTTCCTCTTTACATTTTTCCTTGACATTTCAAAGACAGCAGATGAAGAATTACTGCAGATAAAAACATGAACATTTTATTCAAGAGCAATATCCTCAATAGCACGGTATTTGAAGGGAAATTGCAGCATTCAGTTTTAATGTATATAAATTAAGGGCAGGAGAAGCAAAATATCCTCTTGCCTGTTCTGATAGAAGAATTTTAGCAGTTTGGGGCAGAAAAAGGAATATTGATGTTTGACCTTGAATTTGTTGTGGTTTTCCACAAGAAAAAATTATGTTTAAACATTGTAGATGTCTCATCTTTCTAGGAAAGCTGTTTTCACCTAATTCATAACATGTTTGCAGTTCTTATGTTGGTAATGAACTGCACTGATTTGGTTGTGTAAGTAATAAATTCACTGACTAAGTTTTGCAAAAAACAGTGGCCTGGCCAAATTTGCAAGATCTTGGGAAAGTCATGAAAACCATCAATCTTGGCATTCAAAAGTTTACAAAGCACAACTTTGTTTTACACAAGTGCTGTTGTAATAATTTATAAATTTCATCTAGCATTTCTTTTACTTAATAAGTATATAATTCATACAGGACAGAAATTAAGTTGTACAACACTTGGTTCCAATTTTGCAGTTCCTATTAGGGGATTTTAATGTTCTCCTATTATTGCTGCAGAGCTTTTTCTCTGCTGTTGGGCCTTATCATCCATGTGCTGGCCGGCTTAGATGAAAAGCCACATTGCATGTGCTAAACCTTCATACTAATGTTACCAAATGAATCAATTCCTGCTCTCTGACTTCTGAACCTACCCTAAGGTGAAGGAAACACGATCCACTGAGGATCATCTTGCAATTAAAACAATTCTCCATGAATCAGCATGACAATGCAGGTGCTAAGCAAGCATCTGTTCAATTAAGTTGGTTTAGCAGTTTTGAGGCAAATCTATTTTGCTTTATTTTTCACATCATTAAGCTTACCTTAATGCTGGAAGCAAACAATAGCTCATTAGTGGATTAGGTGTAATTACCAAGAGCAGTCATTATTCCTGAGGCTTAATGGGCCAATTTGCTACTGTAATAGTAGCCCAGTATTGTGGTGCTGCAGCAGAAAAGCCAGTGGTGCTGGAATGAGCCATTGCCTTGGAGGCTCTGGAAGTGGCTGAGCAATGCCAGCCCTTCCCAGGACAGGCTCCCATGGGATGGGTGGAGATTGCTGCCAAGCTGGGGGGTCCCATCAGCTCCCAGGCTTGGATTCAAGCTGAAGTGCATCCACTTCATACCGGGTTTGCTGTCCATACAAATTCCCGAGAGGAAAGGGAGGAATTCCATCAGCTGTGTTAGGACTGCCCCACCTGGATTCTTTTTTTGTTGTCAAAGTATTTATATTTTTATTTTTTTTATATTGTCTTTTACTACAGTAGCCAGATTAAGTTTCTGTTGTGCTTTGGCCCCTCTAATTTTTTCCCTGCATAACCTCATTATGTCCTTGTAGTCCTTCTGAGTTGCCTTCCCCTTCTTCCAAAGGTCATAAAGTCCCTTTTTTCTTTCACTGAGTTCCACTTGTCTCTTCAGCCAGCCTGGTATTCTTCCCTGCTGGCCCATCTTGTGGCACGTGGGTGTGACCATAATGAAGATAAAAACTTGTTTGTGAGCTGCAAATCTGGTGCTGTAGGAATAAGGATGAGTGACTCAGCTTCATCAGATTTCCCAAGCCTGGGCTGCCTGCAGGACTCAACATCTCCCTCTGAGCAGTGCACAGAGCAGAGGGATCAGGGACCCCAGTGCAGAGCCTGAGGGACCACTGGTGAAGTCCAAGTGTGCATAATTGTAGTCCTGTTTGCAGCAGACTCAAATGGTAATGGCAGCTATGTTTTCATATTCAGCATTATATTTTAGTCACTCCTTTCTACCTGAGTGCCATATCATTTTTCTGCTTTTAGGAAGGGGATTAAGAAAGAAAAAAAAAGACATAATGCTATAGTGGAGTTAAGTGCCACTTCTTCAGGCTCCTGTCAAATCTTGTTATTTGGAATAATTACCAGTGTCAGGTTTGGGGAAGGAGTTTGATGTAAATTGCCTCAACCTGTACTTATTCTGTGAGAAAAGAAAACCAGTGTGTTAGAAGGTAAAGGACTAAACAGGCATCACCAGGAAAATCACTATTTAAGCAGCCTCACTTTAATATACATGACTGTATTTTATCTCCATTTTTCTTCATGTCATTCAGACCTGGGAAAATCCTGCTCATGCTGTGACCAATGGTGATTTCTCATTTATTTTAATAGCCCAGCCTACAGACTTCTGCTTAGCAGGAGGTCTGGTGGGTTGTGAGCATTGTGCTCATTACTATATATGATCCCTTAAAAAGCAGGGAAAAGCTAACCAGACTCATTTGAATCTCCATGAAAAGACACCATCTTCTACAAGCACCCTCAGAAGAGGTTTGAGGGGATCTGTCTGGGTTATGTCCATCTCTGCAATCCAGCCTTGGTGTCCTGATGAGGCCCAGCAGTGATAACCATGTCTTCTCTGTAGTGCAAGTGAGGATGAGTGGGAGTTTTGTGAGGGAAATTTTTCACCTCGGTCTGAGGTCTATAATTGTTGTGGAGCAAGAGGACATGCCCAGGCTGGAGAGGGAAATGAGCCATTCTGACTTTGGCCTGCTGTCATCTCCCATCCAGTTACTTTCTTGCATCTGCAACTCATCTACATTTTTAATTTTTTTTTTTTTTATGGAGAAAATAATATCATTCTCAGAAGCATTTGTATACTTTTAGTGAATAGAATCCAAAAACCCATAAAAACCTTGAAAATAATCAACTCACTCTTTTGGATCATGTCTCAGAAAACAGTGGTTTTTATTTCTTTCCATTTTGTGAGCATAAAAAACACACGCCTCGTTTTTTCCCTCTTTGCAATTTCTTTTGAGTTATGGGAGCAGTTTCTGTCTACGAATTGAAATAAATCACCACTGTAAAAATCATAGTGTATTGCTTTCTTCACTTGGAAAATGGCCTTCAGATCCCACACCATCATGCATGCCATAATGGGAGACCAAGTAGGTGCTTTTGAGATCTGCATTTTTTGTAAATATATCCAAAAATTGCTGTCCTGTTGTCACCCCTAAGTCCTGGGAGACACCAGGGAGCATTTCCAGCCTGGGAAATGCTGATCCTGGCCCATCCCAGCTCTGCACCACTGTCCCAGGGATGTCCCAGCTGCACAGCTGATGGAACCACAGCAGCCCCAGTGTGCCTGAGCTATGGAAATGATATCTGCAGTGGGCATTGTCTTTAATCACAGCAGTAACTGATCCAACAGGATGGCTGAGCCATGCACTGGCTGAAATAAGAGCCAAAACACTACTGGACAGCCACAGCTGATTGAGAGGAGACTGCCTGGGACAGGCTCAGGGTGTCTGTCTGAAGGTGAGTCTGAGCAACCCTGCAGTCACTGCAGCAGGTTTTAACCTGCAGGTGATAAATGAGCTCACCAGTCACATGTGGAAAAATGTTACTGACTCCATGAAACCTGTTGCTCTGAGAGATTCCTCGATTTCAGCATACCTTTGTGATGAGGTAGAAATGATGGCCAGAGTCATGAGCTAGACATGCTTTCAGCAGCAACTCTCACAATTATCTTCTTTATTACTAGTACTCAATTCCCATCTCAACTCTGAGCATTAATGACTACTGCAGAGTCTGTGCAAATAAAGAGTCCCTGAAGTGACTTGAAGTCATAGAAATTACAGACACATTAAGAATATTCAGATGCTAAATGTTCTATTTTACTTTGGAAGGCACAATCCTTTCTTTGGATTGTTAGTGGCATTGGTGAGAACCTGTGATCATAGCAGAGTCCATCTCAATATTTCTGGGCTCTCTCTGGTTACCTCTGTTCTTGCCAAAATGTTCTGCCAGGTCAGGAAAGTGGAGACATTGAAAGGGAAGGAAAAAATTTCTGCCGCTTCTTTGAGATAAATTGGATTCCTGTGTGTGGGTGTGAGTGCCAGGCTTGCCAAGGACCTGAGAAGGACCTGGCACTAGTGCTCAGATCTGTGATCCCTCCAAGGCCTGCTGCACTATGGCTGATCCCCAAATGCTCTGGACACCCCATAGGAAGGATGTCCATGATATCCTGCTTCCTGACAGGAGCATTGACGCATGGAAAGGAGAGATAGTCACACAGTATGGGGCTGCTCTGAAGTTCTGGGGAATTTAATAGGCAATAAAATCAGGTTTGACAGCATATAATTCACAGATGATTTGATTTGGTTATATTGCAATTACTATGAGTTATATTACAGCAACAGTGAGGGGCCAGGTGAAATCCTGCTGTTTGTGCATTGCGTAAATTGAACAGGAAAATTTGGTTTTGCTTTACAGTTTTTAAGTTAAACTGAAAATAGTTACAGTGGAAATTTGAGGCTCAGAGCAATTGACCCAAATTAATAGGAAATTAATAGGAAATCTTGTGAGCCCAAGGCAGACCTATGGAGATCTTGTTTATCCTTGTGCTGCTCTTCCTCTGAACTTCCTCAAAGTTGTGAATAGACAGCTTTGGCCTTCTGTAGAGTGCTATAAAACTATTCAAAGAACATGAAGAAAGCTAAGTTTCCCATTTACTGCTCCATCTTTTTCCTAAAACACGCAAAATCTGGTTGTCCATACTGTTTGAAAATATTGTTTATTGCTATTCAATTTGCCAAATGCTAATAACCACAAGCCTACATGAAGGAAGATAAAACTAATACATGAAAGCTAACACTGAGCTCAGTTTAGAAGCTCTGTATGATGTGACTCTAATCAAGCCCCAAGATCTAGCAGAGGATGCTGCGTTCCCATCTGTTTATCCTGTGGTAACTCTTCACTATACCCCTGCCCTAGAGTTTACCAAATCACACGACACTTTGGTGGTGTTCTGTGGGTTGCTCATCTAAATATTCCCTTGTTGCAACTCGTCTTGGGCGACAGATAATCTGATACAATCATAATATACTGTTAAAGTGTAAAGGCAGTCAAAATAGCATTAATCTGTATCAAGTGTGACTGGTGAGAACAGGAATGCTGCCAAGCAGTTGCCCATCGTGAGGTTAAGGAGCTCTACAGTGGCTAATCCTGTTGTCATCTGAATTAACTTTCAAAAAGGGTAAAACCCCCAAGCAGTTGCATAATAAGAGGCTTAAGGTCTTGAGCTGGGGAGCAATGTGTGTATTTTGTGCATGCCTGTGTAGCAGTAGCACCTTGAATGTCATTTTGCTGCTAAGAGGATTGTTTTCCTCGGTAAACTGGGTGATGCTCTTCAGCTTGCTCCAGCCAAATCTGAGTGTGTGTGTGTGTGTGTGTGTGTGTGTGTGTGTGCGCTGAGAGCCTACAATGACAATTAAGGATCCAAGAGTCAATGGTCAGTGCTAAATACCTCAGGAATGACGCTGGAAATACAGTGATTAATGCTTCTCCTTCTGGGAGCTGGTGCTTCCCAAAGAAAGCCTTGACAGAGGTCCACCTGCACTCAACTCCTTACAGGCTGGAGCTGCCTGACAGCATTTGTCATGCTTGGCAAGATATTTCAAATATGTTTTCAAACAAAATAAACATTCAGCACATGCAATTATTCACCTGGCTCTTTTAAAACTCCAGTGGTCCTTTTCCAGCAGGAGGGATGAGCAGTTGGGTACCTGCTTGCTCAGGTATCTTACGACTGGCTGCTCATGTCTATGTGAATCTCACCCATAGTGTTGTGGTTACAGTTTTTTGGAGATATTTTTCCATAAGCACTTAATTTATGCAACCATTTAATATATGCAAATAAAACAATTAAAAGAACACCAAGGCTGACAAGGGTGGAAGGTAATTGCTTCTACTAAACTCAGATTGTAACATAACAGTTGAAGAAGCTTGAAGCTGGGCAGATCAGTCTTATTAAATGTTTGCTGCTTGGTCTGGACTTTTTTTTCAAGACATAAACCAGAGAAAATCTTTGGGGTTCATCACCAAAAATTGATATTTATTTGGGTAAAACAGCATCAGGTTAATTAATGTGCTTTTGTGTCAGGATCTGTTAGGTTGCCACTGTCATTGGGAACCTTCTCCATGAGTTCTATGAGTGTTGTGCTTAGCCATACATGAGCAGAGCTCTTAGCTCAGTGCTTGAGTTCACAGGACACAAAGGAGAGACACTGGCATTCAAACAAATGCTGAGCATCATCATCCTCTCCTGGAGGAAAGAACGTTTTTCACAGGACCCAGGTTTCAGATGAGATTCTTCTGTCGTTCAAAGGGATTGATGTGCAGTATTTGGCCAAATTAAGGGTACAGAACAATGTGTTGTCCTATGGTCATCTCATTAGTTCTGGTAGTTCTCATTGGAGATGTCTCCTGGTGCCATCAGGGTGTCCCCACAGGGATCCCACAGAGGGGCTGAAGGAAACGCTGAGTCCAGTCTGCGCTGGGGAAGGCAGGGAGTGATGGAGACACTGCAGCAAGAAGCCTGCTGAAAATGTTCACTCACTTTTTCCTTCTTTCTTTCTAGAAGCAGATGGGAGTGCTGAGCCCTGTGTGCTCCTGCAGTCCAGCAGCCCATCGCAGCCCAGAGCCACAGCCGTGGCTCGACTGGCAGCTTTGAGGGTTTGCCAGCCATTTAAAATGTTTGCCAATATTTAAAGCACGCATTGTTGTGGTTTAAACTTGGGAAGTATTTTTAAGGAAATCTTCAGCTGAGGATAAATGCCAAGAAAAGCAGCCTACAGCTGGCCACTCACATGTTTCTGCAGTTGCTCTTGCGTGGCTGTTTGCTTTGCAGCTTCACAGTGCACGTCCCAGGTGTGGGACTTAGAGGGCACCTTCATGGCATGGAGCAATTTTGAGGGTGTTGCTCCTCCCTTAGCTGGACAGGGCAATGTTCCTGCTGCTATGATCAATTTTACATGTCAGAAATGGCAATGTTTCACTGATAACCCCATGGGTCCAGCTCTTCTGTCCCCTCTTCTGGCTGCTGAGCATGTGGGGTCCTTGGCTGGAGCACCGGGGAGCTGTGGTGTGACCACAGCCAGGAGAATGGGCTGGAGCAGCTCAGCTCCAGTGCATGTCCTTGGCTGCTTCTGTCCCCTGTGCCATGAGAAGTGGCTCTTGGTAGGGGATGGAGGAGGGACAGTGACTGAAAAGCACTTCTCGCTTCCCTTGGGTCTCCCATCCCTGCTGCAAGGCAAAGGATTGTGATTGTCAACACCAAATAGTTCAGGGCCTTTTGAAGTCAGCTTTTGAAATTTGCCTCTCTTGGTTGGATTGATCTGTACCTAACTCAAAATATTCTTATTTTTTCCCCACCAGTTGGGTCATTCAATAACTTCTCATGCAGATATTCTGGTATCTTAGGATATAGTTAGGCCCACACTTCTGTCTTTCCACATGTTCGAAGTCTTTTATGACCATTTTAGCAGAGTTTGTGGGAACTCAGCATTTGTGAGACCTCTTGGTCTATGTCACTTGGGCTGACTTGGACCTCAGGTTTAATATCTGTGAAATGAATGAGAAATGGGTTGGTTGGTGGGAGGGCTGATGGTTTCACACTGGGCTGGCAAGGTTGAATATTGGGGGAAGAAAGATAAAACCAAACCCAACCAGCAAAGAACCAACAGACAAAAAAAAAGAGATAAATCTTCTCAATTTCCTGGGAAGGTTTACGTTTCCAAGAGATTCCCAATTTAAAGCTGCTGTAGGTTTTTTTTAGAGGTCTGGTTGTTCACTTCCCAGCTCTGCTACTGCAGGTTCTTGCAGCCTTGGTCAAGCCATTTATTACTCTTAAAGTAATAGCTGTAGAATAAAGAAATATGAGGGTTTTTTTTTGCTAAATATGCTAAGATTTACATATCTAGTAAGTGTGGAAATTTTTTCTTTTTCAGTTTGTGCAATGAATATTTCAGGAAAAAGGGATCCTTGAGCAGCAGCACTATTTGAGATCCCTCATTTACTCCATTTCTGAATTCTGAAGGTTTGGGACACTTCACTTCCATTTGTGTCAATCTTTAAATTTGCAAATGGGAGCAGGTCCCGACCCTCTGAAGATTCTCCCCTTGCTGTGGTGAATCACCAAGGAGGGCTTTGCTGCCCCTTTAGGAATGTGATGTGAACTCAGTCCCTGGGCTTGGGAAGGGGAGCTCTGCACATCCAGAGCCTATGGTCATTTCGTGATAAAGTGATAATGCTAATAATCCCCAGGTCCTTTTTTTTGCCTTTGAACTGAACACTTTGCCTGTCTCAGCTGTGGCTGCCTTTTTGAACTGTCAGTTTGGGAGGATTAGGTGCGTGCTTAGGCTGGGTGAACTCATGAATGAAAATATTTTCCTTGGCAGTTTTTAAAATGCTTCCCCCCTTTAAAAGCTGAACCCTTTGGCAACAATCTGCTTTTTGCCCAGATTACCACTGTCATTTTGGGAGGTCTTTTCCCGCAGAACAAACAATGGAATTTTAATAACACAGTGAAATAGATTCAGGACTGCCTTATTTATATTTTCTTTATTTATGCTTGAATACTTCGTATGCAGCTCCAGCAAAGACAAATTTAAACTTTGTATTACTTCAAAATGATGAATTAAGCTCTGTGAGATTTACTTCCCCAGAAAAGGATATTTTGATTTGCTGCTTTGAAATTGTCTCATAAAACCAATAAATATCACAGAGATTGAAAATAAAAAATCCCTCGGTAAAAATTGCAGATGCAAAGTAGAGCAGACACAGAGCTGCTTTTTCTGCAGGGTCTGCCTTGTGCCTGCACCACAGCTCCCTGCTTTACTGAAAGCTTGACCCAAATGCAAAAATCACCATTGCAATGAAGCTGAGTTAATTTTGGGTGTGTATTTTGTGTGAAGCCCTGCACTGAAGTGCTCAAGCCAACACCATCTTTGTCTGCCTGAGCAAACTGGTACTGGTTAAGCTCCCAATGCCATAGGCTGAAGGACTCTGCTTCCAGAACATCCTTCAGAACTTTGTCTACAGGCAAAGAAATCACACATTTGACATGTAAAGTGAATTTGGCATCATCTGAAGTGAAAGATAAAATAGTACCTGCTAAGGCTATGAGCTGAGTAACTAATAGCAAACTGAAATAAAGTAGAATGTGCCTCACACAAACTCTTAGAAACTCTGACAGGTTTGAAAATCAGCATTTTCTGACTGGGATTGCATCAATTGCAGTGGTAAATATTATTCTACTTTATGAATAATATCTTGAAGTTGCTATATGTTGTGCTTTCTCTTCAAGAGAACTCTGTTATTTTATTTTCCCTGCACATCTTCATTCTGGTATATCATCCTTCCAACTTCCCAAGCCTGAGCAAGGAGATGAGGAAAGAAAATATTCCCACACAACAAATCTGTTCCAGGCCTTTCAGTGTCAAATAGCTCCGTATCAGATAAGCCATTGATACTCTGCTGTGTACAATTAAGAGAGATGACACATGGTAGAGATGGAATTGAGCCAATGCTTTCAGTCTGGGGATCGTGAGAGACTGAAGGGTACTGGAAGGAAGGGTTGTGCCTGGGAGCTGTGGAAAAAGAGAAGGAATTAAGATATTTTCAGTGATGTACTGGGTATTATTTATGCCTTATTGTTCTGTTTTTAGCTCTGCTGATTCTATCCTGCTTCACTGAAATCACTTAAGTAATTTTAGTGCGTACAAAACACACACAGAGCTCATTGCTGCAGCCTGGCAGGAATCTGAAAAAGCCAGGGAGCAGAGCTGGAGCAATGCAGGTCACTGAGGCTCCCTTTGCTGAACACAACTGGGATTTTTCAACTCAGACTGTGTCAGCACATGGTGGCATTGCTCACAAGCTAGAGTGGTGTAGACACTGGCTCCTTCTCGAGATGTGAGACCTGCTGTTTGCTTCCCTGTGCTGGTCAAAGGATTCCTAGGAAGCCCCATTAGTGCTCCTCCAGTCCCACATGTACTTGGCTGACGATTTCAGGAGGAAACATCAGCTAAACCCCGCGAGAATTTCATTTGGCTGCTGCCAGAGCAACAGCAAAGGGGTTCAGCCATCTCACAGAGATACTTTAATTTCAGAGCTACTGTAAAACAGCTTCTGCCAAGGATATTGCAGCTGTTTTTCCATTTCCCTCTTCTTGTAAAATCAAGGGTGAAGAAGCTGCAGGAACATGGTTTGCATCCAGGAACGTGATAAAGATGCAAAGAAAAGCAATGATTCACAGGGGAATGAACCTCTTTGGCCACTTTGCTATAGTTCTGCGTGCCTGGATCAAAGCTGCTGCTGCATCTGCATTGCACGGTTGTAGAAGATGCTCTTCCCATGGATCTAGGGGAGGTGGTTATTGCTTATCAGAGACAGTCTGTTAAAGCAGAGCAGCAGTTTGTAGATAAGGAAAAATGCTGCTGGTCATTGGGGAATTTTGGCCAATATTTATCCACCTTCCTCAGGGGAAGGAACTTGTCTTTACAGCTTGGAGCCCAGAGCAGTAGGAGCTGGTGGTGGAGGTTGCAGGAAGGAGAAGAGCTTCTCTGCTGTCCTGAGAGGCTGCTCCATTTCTGTCTTTACATCAAACAGCAGTTTGGGGCAGAGTGTGGAGGCAGCACTCTGCTCTCAGCTTTGGGAAAAGAGAAGAAGGCATCTGAAAGGTGTGAGAAGAGTCAGCTCTGCTGTTCTCATGGATTCATGCACTGCTCTTTCTCTGCAGCCAATGGGAAGAAGTATAATTGGCAAAGTGTGCACCAAACAAATGCTGCAATTAGGGTGGTGAGTGGCTACAAAAGGAAAACATGCAAGAAACCAGAAACTGGAATCTTTGGACATCAAACTCCAAAACTTCATGGCATAGCTGGGCAGCTGTCTGTTTCCAAACCAGCCGAGGTGTTTGACCTCCTCCAGGAGCAGTGGCAACCACAGCTTGTGTTCTGTTGTGTCATGGGGCTCTCAGGGATGGGCCAGACATTGGCATGGGGCAGTACAGAGAGCTCCAACTTCAGTGGCCAAATGCTGATGTTGAGCACTTCAGGCTCTCCCTGGCAAAGGTGGTGAGCATCTGCAGCAGCACTGGGAAGGCTGGTGAAAGGCTTGGGATGGGGATGGGCACAGGATCTGAGAGCAACGGAGAGAAATAGGGATGTGCAGAGACAAGTGCACATCTGAACTCAGCTGCCCCCAATCTAACCAGAAAAGCCAGACAAACAACCCTGCAAAAGTATCCTATGTCTTAAACTCTGCCAAAGGTGTTCTTACCATTGTCGTGATCCACTTTTATTTGGGTTGATCTTTCACTGTGCACTAATGCATTTAAAACAAGAACAAATGATATTTTAAAAGGATTCTGTACCAGCAGAGCCAAGAACCAAGTCAGAACTTGTGTTCAGTGGTGTTCATGCTGGAACACAGAAACAGATAGAAAGGGTAGAGAATCCTGCCATACCTGCTCATATCAATTTCCTATATTGTCACATTTAGTCAAAAAAAACCCAGAGGGGAAATGCACAAGGCATTGAGTAAAGTGCCTGAATAATAAGCTGTAAGGTCCTGAGGTAGAAGAACAGCACAGAAGCAAAGAGTTTAGAAGTTCCACTGTTGTTGTAGGTGCTGGGACTCTAAACCCTAAATCAAGTCACCCCATGGGCATTCCCATGGGAGTCAATGATTCTGCATCTGAAGGTAGAGTTAATAAAGTGCCTGATGGCTGCAGATCTCTTGGTTTCAATGGAGCAGTAAATGGAAGCCTGCCTATCATTTATTTCATGGAGAAGTTGAATATTTCTTGCCTAAATGATAAATGTCCAAAATTACAGTTTGGTAAAATCGACATGCCTCCGTGCTAACAAGGCAGAGGAGGGTGTGTTGGCACAACTAAACTCCCCTCTTGGCTACCTGCCATGTGTTTCCATCACCAAAATCAGCTGCAGAACTGAGGACTGGCTAGGAAAAGGAGTGGAAACAAGGCTGGAGGTGTAGGCAGGGCTCAGCTGGCACATCTGTGATTCACCTTATCTATGGTTATACCCAAAATAGCTGGGCAACTTCAAGAGAAACTGAGAACACTTAAATAAAACTGAAGGTGAAGTTTTGAGTTTATTTAACCATCCATCTTTTAATGTTGTCAGACAGTCCAGCAATTTTAATTAGCCAAAACAATAGCTTTAATTTGGGTAATGGTTTTAATTTTTGATTTCTGGTCAGTGAGGTCAATGAAAACACTTTATTTTTTAGCTAATACAAAATGTGAACTTGGTGCTTTGTTTTCCTTACAGTGTGCTGTACCTACCTTCCATGGATTCTCAGATATCAGATTTTAATCAATACTAAATCATCCTCACAGTCTAAGTATTTGCTTATGTGCTTTGAATTGTTGCTTGCATCAAGAACAGCAGTGATGCCCCTAATCTGCTTTCACTGGGCTCCCCCAGACTCTAATTATGTCATTTAGAGAAGGACATTTCCTGGCAGCAGTTCCTCAATTCACTGCAGCAGCCACTCTTGGAACACGGTCAGAACAAGGCTGTAATAGATAGCACATGTGCCTGATGGCTGCAGAGACAATTGACCTTGGCCTGGGAGCGAGCACCAGTCTGCTTTGTTTAGTATTTCCAAATGGTGGTACCTTACAACCAGCAGAAGTAACAATGCATGCCAGGTGCCACCATTTACCTGTCTAGTGTTATGCTCAGGTGTACTGTTACCTTATGTCAGAAGCTATGACCAGCTCCAGCAGAGAAATGCTCTGTGGCTATCCAAAAATGCTGGATATGGGATCCCCCAAGTGCATGAACTTGTGCAGCAGCAAATAGTTTCTTTGGAGGTCTGAGCTTAACAATAAACTGTGGGTATTCCTGCTATTAATGTAATTAACATGCTCAAATAGATTGACTTTCTGTGTCTCACCTTGATTCTTGTGGAGCTGGAGCAAAGGATGAGGATTTTGGCTTACACAAGAGCTTGGGACTATGCAGTGTGGAAGGAACACATTTGCACTAGACAAATAGATCAATTTTGGGTATGCTTGCTTTAGTTAACTTAATTCTCAAGAAAGTTGTTCCCTGCCTGGAAAATTTGACTTATGAGGACTAAAACCATGGCCACCCATGTAGAGGGTGGGAATAAAATCATTGCTAACCTGAGTCCACTCTATGTATCACCCATCAATTTACTGACTGAGTGGCATTGTAGTGCTGTGCAGAGTCCAAGAGACCATTTTATATGGTTAATTTTTAATATATATTTTTTCCTTTTTTTCCCCACATTTATCTGCAATTTTTCTGATGTATTTGTGCAACAGAATCCTTCTGCTGGAAAATGTGGAGCTCAAAAGTGCCATAACAGAACAAAATACACACCAAATGTTAACCTTATTCCTCCTCATTTCTGCAGTTCACCTGAAAAGCTATAATCTATTAAAAAACTCCATAATTTTTCAGTCACAATAAATAATGTTAATAGAGACTTTCATGCCTGCCTACAGAGTACAAACACTGAACATCTCTTCAAGACAGAAGGCTTCCAGGTGCTGCCATAGTCTGTATTTCAAAAGGTGCAAGGTCAAGCAGTTTCCTGTACTGACATTGCCTACAGTGCCATCAGTTCCTAAAATTCAGGTATTTCTTATATTAGTCCCTGTATTAGGTATTTTTTTATGACTACAGGTTTCATGATAAAAAAAACTGATCAGAATTACAGGTGATGGATGGTTCCAGTCTAGTCCTTCCTGCAGCTGCAGCTATGGCAGTGCTGGCTGTTTTGGCTAAGGGGAGATGGCATAAAACTTCCTGACAATCAAGACCTCTGTGAGCAGATAAACCTGGGAAAAAAGAAGAAAAAAAAAAATATAGGGGAAAAAAAAAAGGCAGACAAATAATGAAAATATAAAAATAAAGGATAATTTTTGGAGATGTGTCATCCCTTTGACCTTTGTTTGTCTTTGATGCATCAAATGTGGCCACAAATTTTTGATAAAATTGTGTGAGGCCATAGCCTCCACCAACAGCTTCCCCAGAGTCCATGCCAAGGTGTTTTTACTCTTCCTGTTATTGTTTATCAAATAAATAACTTGTTAGTAAGGGCTGTAAAACACTTATAAAGTGCTTCTAATAAGCAAAACATCAGTGGAAAAGATTTACATTAAATGTAACAGGGACAATGAGAACTAAGTTGATATTGTTTGTGCACTGACAAAAAAAATCTCATCTGTTTTACATTCACATATGGAACATATTCCCAGGGGAGAGCAAGCGACATATTTTTAGGACACTATTTCATCTTAGGAAATCAATGAACAGGCTATTAAAACTCCATTTTTTCCATGAATGATAAGTGTAATTACATCTCTCTTTGCAATAAAACCTTGTGCTTATTAAATGTAAATATTTAACAATGATTAAAATACATTTGAAGGAAATTTTATAGCTTTATTTTATATGTTCCCATCTGGGTTGCCTTTCCTAAACCGCTATACATTTTGGAGAGTTAATAAGTTATTATTTTGAGAAGGACTAACACTCTGTGTGTCCCCTGCTTCAATTTGAATTTCATACACTTTCAGAATTTATTGAAGTCTGGTGAATTTGAGATTCAGTCAATGCACTATTGTATTTGCAGAACTGCATTGAGGAGAAAAGTGGCTTCATGAGGTAGGAAATGCCACGCTGGCACGTCTTTTGTGCACCCAATTTTGATGGCCAGCTAAAGTTTCCTGACTCCACTGCTGCAGCTCTCATTTGTTTCCAAAGGAAGCAAGTTGGTTCCTGAAATGGGTTTCTTTAGTTTTATGTATGACCTTTCTGAGGCAGTTTTAAAAGCAAGCATTAATAAACAGCCCAATCTTATAAATTGCAGGTCTGGATAAGGAGCATTGCGGGTGCAAGTTGCTGACCCTGGGCACAATTAAGGGCTGTGCAGGCAGGACTGACCCTTCACAGAACAACCTGATAGGATTACTCCAGAAAGGAATTCGTGGGTAACTAAGGGTTTGTCAGATCCAAAAATTAAACCCTGTCTGTAACTAAAATCTCCCCTCTGGAAGGTCATTTAGAATGCCCAGGGAAGTTCTGCTACACATTTTAAGAGAGTTTAAATCAGTTTTCTATAAAATCCTGCAGCTGATTTAAAAATTGCATTGCAGGGATATAATCTATTATGCTGCTATGTAATAGCTTAAATACTTCCAGAAAGGACACCACTGCCTGTTAAATTTTTTTAAGTTCTTGATATAATTTGTGCTCAGGTGTGCTGATTTTGCCTCTATTTGCTTTTAAAAAGTTGCACTCCCCAGCCATCCCTAATTCCCTGTTATTGTTGCTTTTTGAAAGAAAATTGTGCAGAGTTCAGTTTCATACCCAAGATAATTCCAAAAGGCTAAAGGTAATTTTTAATTTGACTACTATTTTCAGTCATACAAGCAATATCACCAAAATCTGCTTCTTACTTGAGAGAGTGCAAACAGGATCAGACCACTGAGAGCTCATTAAGGCTCCTGATACTGCAAAGAGTCAGGAGCTCAAACCACTGCAGAATTTCTGGGACTCACCAGGTGCCCCTCATGGCAAAAACCAGGCTGAAAAATCCACTATGGCTATAATTAAAAAAAAATAAAAAATAAACGGAGAAAAAAACTCAGTATTTTTGACCAACATGTTAAAAAAATAAATAATTACTTGAAATTTCTCATTTAGGTGCAAAACAGCTTTTGAAAAATCTGGCCAGGATGCACATTTAAAGCATCTTTAGGTTTTATGCTGTCCTCCTTTCAGATTGTTAAACAACCTCAGCAGTTCTGTGATGCTGGGATAGACAAAGACTCAATGTGTGTGTGTGGCTTTTCAAACAGTTTTCTCCGAGGAAGAAAATTTCTCTTTAAATAAATCTCCCTCCTCTCTTGAAACTTGTACTTAAAGAAACCCCAAACCCAAGGAAGCAGCTATTTATTTCTGAAAGAACACACAGGACATCATTGTACAACAGTATAAGTTACACCTGACGAAAAGAAAATTAATTTAAAGCAGTGATTTTCCACAGGATAAACCTTTGGGAAATAAAGATTTCTCTTAGAGAAAAATAAATAGTAGTAAAACAAAAGGGCTTGGGAGTGTAGACATCTTTAATTGCTTGTTTAATTAAACCTCTCAACTAAATATTAATTTATGATTTTTAAATTCTTTTTTTGTGAAAAAAATACTGGTTAAAGTTAGAAGGTATGTTTGTTGGGTTTAATTACAGATCTGTATTTTCCTACAGAGCCAACAGCATCTCTTGCATACAGTAACAACAGAATATCACAGGTAACCTTTCCCAGGGACGTTTGTAGTCTGTAATGCAAGACAAATATTTGTGTATTTTTGGCTGGTGTTGTTGTCATTGAAGTCAATGGGACATGAACTTCAATGGGAGCAAGACCAAGCCCTTGCTGATATAAATGTGATGGAATAATTCAAAGCTATCAGTTTTCCAGCATTTCTGAGCTATTTGACACCATAATTAAACATAATGCACCGTGTGTATATATATATATATGTGTGTGTGTGTATGTAAATGTAAATGTGTGCACATGAGCTTTAACTTAACACTTGCTAAATATATCACAAATGATCTCATGTACTTGTGGAAAATTCTGTGTGCTCTGATAATCAGCCCTATCTCTGTATTTTACCTCTACAGGTAATTTCATTGAAGTAATCTGCTTTTCAGGGGGAGTTAAAATAACAGACAATTATTTTGATCCTGGGCACATGGTTTTATTATCTGCAGTCTCCATCCTTTTTAACTGCTCAACACACACACTTAAAATGCAACATCAACTAACAAATCTACTTTCCCTTTATTTATTTATTTAGTAAAAGAAAGTTTTGTTTTATATTTTTTGATTCATTATTCCTCTCTGCTCTCTTATAAAGCAGACTCCTGGAGGTATTTTAACTTATAAGTACAAAATAAAAACGTGCATATATTCTGCATGAGTATATTGAATATAAAAGAACATGAGGCTGTTTTCACAAGGATTAAGAAGGGGAAATCATTGCCTTGACTTCTGTCCTTTGTTCCCACAAATTCTTGCACTGAGAATTTCAATACTGTGTTTTGACTTTAACCTTTATGCTTCACTCTGACTGAAACTGCTTTCATCTGTTTAGTGACAAAAAATGTAATCTCATCCTGCCAGAGTTACCACGTACTTTCAGTGTGGCTGGGAATTGCACTTTCTATAATTCTTTAGCGGCAGCTTTAGCACTGAATATTACAGAGGACAGCAACTGCCCATAGGAAAAGAGAACTCGATCCGAGCCATCTAAAATTATACCTAGTTTTTCCTGAATGCTGCATTTTCTGGATGTTAAGTAAACACAGAGCTGATCCAAAGTACATCACTGGAACAGTTTAGTGCTGTTTTGATGTGCACCTGAATGTGCAGCTGGGGAGAAGCACACCATGTTTCAAGGTATAAGGGCTGAAACTCTTCCTCCAGATTTTCTTATTTCATCCCCCACAGGTAAGGGTAAGTTTGACTGATTTAGGTGAAAAATTTGCTGAAGATAAAGCTAACCTGTATTCTCTCTGCTGCTTTCTGTGTAGGGGTCAAATTTGTGATTGTGAATACAACATTCATAGCAGAATTAGCATTTTGTCAAATAAATCACTTGTAACCAAAACACTCCCATGTCCACTCTTTTTCTGGTGGGTGACAGCAAAGGTGGGGACACTAAAGCAGATTTATCAACAAATGAAGAAATTCCACAGAGCTATTAACCCCCTCCTTCTAATGAATTATTTCATCACTTCACTGTCTGTTTCTCTTTGCATTTCTCAGCGACAGAGAGGTTTAATCCACACTTTCCTTGATGTTCCATGTTGCTGCAGTGTCTTTTTATAAATCAGTTCCCTCTGCAGAAACCACAGCCTACAATATCTTCAGCAAGACTTGGGGAAGGAATCTAGCTCGGGCTGTGATCCCTGGGTCTGTAATGTCAGTCCATACCCCTTTTAGCTGAGGTTTTTGAGCCTCCCACTCAGCAGCTGCCAGTGTGGTGCAGCACTTTGGGGAATGAAACAGGGGAATGCAGTGAGCACTGACATACTGAGTTGAGTCTCTTGACTCAAATGGTTATTTAAAAAGCAGGGAATGCCTTTAAATGCATGGAAATTTCTCACTTCTTGATGGGAAAACATTAAAAAACAATGCTTTAATCTTGCTGTATAGCCCCAAGTTCAGGGCTTAAAGCTGAAAGCTTGCATTTCTAGCTCCTGCTCTTTTTGCAGAGATTCCTGACAGGACATAATACAGCTCACAGCGCTATTAATCCCCTCTAGAGCCGCTCTAATAGTGACACCTCCTCGTACCACCCAGGCTCGGTGGGCCCAAGGCTTGGGGCAGGCAGAGATAAGGCAGTCCTTGCTCTTCAGAGCAAGCAGAGCCCCTAATTGCTCACATTTATTGCCATTAGGAAATTTGGGAGAGGGCCTAGCCCAGATCTTTCCTCTGTTTCACTGCATGACCAGGCCACCGATTTCAGAGGCTGCAGGATCAGCCCTGAGTTTTGCTGTCAAATCCAAAGGAGCTCCACGCCTGGGAAGGGAGATTCAGGAATCCAGATTTATACTGCTGCAATTAACTGCAAAATTTGGCCCTAAAAATCCCACTGATGTAAACAGCAGGGCTGCAGGTCAGCACCGAGAACACAGCCTGGGATTAACGGCAGCTCACTACTGGAGCAATTATCTCCTGGCAAAGCCAAAAATCTCCCTTGTTCAGCAACTGTGAGGCTCTTGGTATTCTCCCTTACACCTGTAAAATGCCAGGTAAGGCCACCAAAACAGAGGACTTATTTTTCTAGGGTTTCACTGAGAGAGCAACTATGTGAGCAACGTGTTGTTAGTATTATTTGTAAAATAAATCTTAGCAGCCTCTGAAGAGGAGTCACAGAGTGGAGAGGCTGGACCGGATGTTTGTCAAGAGAGTTAACAAGGCTGGCAATAAAACCCTGGGTAATGATGGCTCTGAAGAGTTACATTTGCCTTGGAATTTACTTTTATAAAAGCATGAAATTTTATGTAGGAGAAAGATCTATAACCACCTAAATAAAAGTAAGGGGTTTTAGTACTCAGAGGATGATGGACTCGATTCTGTACTTATATTGTATAAGGGGTGTAGGATCAGAATTCAGTAAGACAATAGCAGTTCTTTCTGAAGCTTTGTCTTTGGTAAGCATTAAAAGTGATTTTCTCAAATCAATTTGTTATATTACCTTTTTGGGGTTTTTTTATGCCAGTCTTATTTTGCAGGACTTATTTTTAGCATTTACTGTTGGAAATTCAAGCTGGTTTGGTTTCTTTGTGCAAATACAATTTCAGAAATTTTCTTTGCCTTTCCCCCCTCAGTGTTTGCATCTAATTCCATGGCAGTGTCAGTCAGTAAGGGGACTGAGTACAGCAGAGATAAGTTTACAAATTATCTTGTTGTAAACTTGAATGGTTTTGTGGAGTTTACTCAACTTTATAACAAACATCCCGCTTACCCCTCAGACTCTGCACAAGGAAACGAGGCATTTCTTCAAATACATCTCTCCTGTTCTCACTCTGCTTTGTGCCACAGTTTAAGAAGAGTTCTGATTTTACCACTGTATCCAGGCACAACTCCTCTTAGCAGAGATACAGGATTTACCCGAGTAAACCTGGAAATATTCAGGATAACATGCTTTTTTAAATTTTTTTTTTCCAAATCCATAACAAAAAGTGCAGTTAATAATGCAAGGTAAACCTCCAAATTAAATTAGGGCAAGATTCAGAGGGAATAGGGGAATTCCTGATCTCCTCAGGCAAAGCCCGGCTTTCCTGAAAATTCCACTTAAAGGAACTAACGGGATCAATGTTAATTTTTGGAAATTTTCCTTCTCCCTGGTCCCTGCTCCGGTGGAGGAGCCGCACCTTCCCCGCCGGCTCCCGCTCCATCCGGGCCGCTCTGCCGCCTGCCGGCCGCGGAGCTGCAGCCTTGGGGCTGCTCTTCCACCAGGCAGCCTCGAAAAACCCCTTCTAAAATATTTTTTTCCTTCCCTGTGTTTTTTTTTTTGTTGTTTCTTTTTTGTCCTCCCCATGTTTTTTTTCCCCAATTGTCGGAAGTCGATGCGATGCTTCCTTGTGAAGGAGGAACTGCACACATAGCACACACTGCACACATGCCTCCCGTGCTATTTAAATCAACAGAGAATATACCAGCACGTTTATGTCAAACATACCATTGCAATATTCTTGTTACTATAGGAGCAAAATACAAGTAAATATTTAGGTGGATTCATTCCAAGTGGAAGGGGCAGCTCTGGAAACACATGGTGCCTTGAGCCGGGACATGCTTTAGCACACATAGAAGCCCTGGGTAGGTGAGCTTCCCCCCAGATTTCACACAATCCATGCAAATGCCAAGCTCTGCAGTGCTCAATGCACACCGAAGTGACGGTGGGACTGAAGTCTGACTGCTTAGGGGAATAATCCCACCAAAGCCCCGTAATAAATGTTTCCAAGATCAGCCTGGAATTATTTGGGAGAAAGTTTCCCTGGTTTCTTTTGTTTCTATTCAGTCTCCAAATGACAGATGACATGTAAAAGTCAGTCCCTAAAAGTCCTGTGCATTACAGACAGACAACAACCATAAAATTGTCCTTTCCCTATAGAGCTTTGCTTTTTCTGAAAGGTCTGATTTTGTATTTATGATGGTTAGGGAGAAGTTGTAGGAGGGCTGAAGGAGTCTTTCCTTTAACATTATTGTGCAAAAACCCAAGGATTTGGAATTGCAGCTTGGCTGATAAACTGTTATAAGACAGAAAAGGACAATTTAAGTCAGGAAAACCACAAGACAAAAATCCTAAATCTGTATCATTAATAAAAAAACCCTAGATTTATGAAATATGGCTGGATTTGTCTCCCAGCTCCAATGGATATCAACATTAGAAAGTACTCTAGGTGGTATCAAACATAACTTAAATATATTTTTCTTCCCTGTCTTTATTTTTAAATGGAAGATAAATTGGTTTCAGTAATTTAGAGCACAGGGTTTCTGGTCTGATATGAGTGTGGCCAGTTGTCTCTGTGCTGTAGTTTACGCATTGTTCTGGAGAAAAGTAACAAATATTGGCTACCCACCAATAATTGTTTGAGAAAACTAGATATGTTCTGCAGATTTTGGCTATGCTGTTAGTCCTTTTATAAGCAAAATGGGTTGTTTTTCAAACACTGCACTCATCTGAACCAAGCCTACAGAGGGTATTTGTACTAATCCAGGAAATTCTGCCCTCCACAACATCTGCACAACGGCCACAGCCAAGTTTGCAGCCAGACAGTGCAAATTTTCCCACTTTGGAATTGTGTAGGCCAGGGAAGGTTTGGTCAGTGGAGGTATACACCAGTGTGAGTTGAGATCCTGATGTTCCCCCCTGCTGAAGTTTCCCATTAGGGAACAGAAAGGAAACCTTATAAACCCTCCAGCGGCACATACCATCTCTGAGCCCTCAGCTCCAAAACCCTCTGCAAATCCCTCCAGCCTTCCTGACTGAGTCATGCCATGCACTTTCCCACCTATGGTCCCCCCTTTTTCATGGGAAGGGGATTCCCACATGGGATGAGTGTCCTCCAGCACCCACAGCAATCATTGCCACCGTGGCTGATGCACTGGCACGACCCAAAACTGCCCAGAGCCAGCTTCAGAGAGAAGCCCAACAATGGTGCACTGTATTTAACACTGTGTGCTGTGGGAAATGGAGAGAAGACAAACGGACTTTATTTTACAACATAAAGAATGTTACACCCTTTGGTAATACGTAACTAATAACTTAAACCCACTAAAAACTGTGATCTCTACTCTACCACTCACAAATGGAGCCAAAGCTGTAAAAATTCATGAAGGAATCAGTAGCAGGCTGGCTGGGGTTACAAAATCTACAAAAACTGCTAGAAGTCACAGTTTTCTCCATGAAAGGCATGGCCATAACAAATATCCCACACAGCTCGCTTTCTAATCCATTCCCAGGAAGCTGCATTGTGTGAGGCTGAGCGGATCTTAACATCCAGCAAGGTCAGAGGCAGCAAGGGGCAGAGAGGAGGGTGTCGGGACCACATGGATGTGTGGTCCCACTGGGTGTGGGCTGCCAGGGCAGGAGGGAACCCCAAAGTGCCCCCAACACTCTAGACCTGGGTTTGCCCCACTCTGGGTGTCACAGGGCTCGTAGTTGACTGATCACACTGGGAAACAAAAGCTGTACCTGGAAGAAAAGAGCTCCTTTTCATTTCCGTTCCCCATGTCAGGCAAAAATTAATGACTAAATGCACCTTTCTCTGATGTTGTCCATCATGCAAATACTGGTGGGCAGAAGTCAATATGAACTTTAAACACACCTGACACAGGTGGCTCTTGCCTTTCAATGTTAAATGGCCACTGGCCAACAATTCATGGTGCAGCATAAAGGAATCCTTGTGGCAAGCTGCTTTCCCTCTGTATATATTTGTTATTCCAGAATGAAGTTATTCATCAGGGTTGAGATGAAACTGCCCAGGTGAACAGCTTCCTGAAACCCAGTGCTCCTGCAGGAGTGCAACCAAAATCAAATGCATGATGAATGTGGTGTGTGAGCCTGAATATCTGGGAGAAGGCACAGGAATTTGAGAAGGTGGAGTGCAGGATGCAGCTGGCAGAAGATGTCCAAGTGTCCAAGACTCTGCTGCTCCAGCATCCTTGTTGTTATGTCTCTCCTGGGCACTGGTCATGCCGAATCATTGCACAGGAGATTTTTATACAGCCAGTGGATCTTCCCCTTGTCCTCTGGGTCACATCCTTCTGCCAACAGACCAACACTGACACAGCAAGGATGGAAAAAAAGATCAGTGAATGGTATGATGTTTTCTCATTTTAGCAGTCAGCCTGTGGATTTTTCCAAGAATGGTGATCTGAAATAAAACTCAGGCTGCTCTCAGAAGTGTTCAATGACACTGCTCTTTTCCTACAAAGCATTTGCAGTGTATCTCCAGGAAAACAGACATAACCCCACATCGGTTGTACTTCATCATTCTGCAATTTCAGAGCAAGCCTGTGCATAAATTCTTTTGTCTTTTGGATGAAGCATATCCTATTCTAATATCATTTAATCAAAATAAAAAATAGATTGTACTGTATCCAAAAAAGATACACAGACTAAATATTTTGGTGTGTAGTCACCAAAATAACTGTAAAGAGGATTTTGTAAGCAGTTTGGGAAGTTTTCTTTTGGCTTATGCATACAGAAATCTTTCCGTACTATCAGAGTTGGGATTAATTTATCACCAAGCCCAGGAACTGTTCCCAATTGGAATTAGCCACACTAATGTCTGGAGCTGACAAGCACAGCTGCAGCAAGCTAGCTCATGTTTATTATTGTAGTTTTTCTTGTCTTTTAACAGTTTGTACACTAATGGAAGAGCAGGAGCTGAAACTGCTCATCTCTGCTCTACTATTGCAATGACAGCAAAGACAGTAAAGCACCTTAAGGGCTGGTTTTAAGCTCCTGATGGGATCAGTAGTAGGCACAGAAAACAACTGCATGCTCTTAAGTATTTTCTGACTGTTTTTTTAGAAAACTTCTGAAAGTTTAGTACAGAAGATTGCATTTAATCTCATCTTTCTGTGTTTCTTGATTCTTGTTTTAAAGACTGTTCTGGAAAACAGTGCTCTGTAGCAAAGGATGGGTGACAAGTCTTTGCTGAAGAGGGAACACAACAAAAGTAAAGAGGAACAAGAAAAAAATGAATTGAGGTGCTATACATAGGTTTCAAATGTGGTGATAGCAGAAACAGAGTATCAAACAAGGCAGCTGGCAGAGATGGAGTATTTTGGCACCAAACATTTTCTTTTCCTTTATGCACATGCAGGATACAAATCATTCTGCCTCTGAAAAGAAAATGTACTGACAGCATGAAAATTGAATCTATTCAATAAGATATTCTTATTGATCAAACTGACAGGTTATCAACTGGTATGTATTAAAACTTCCATGTAATGTGCATGGTATAATCTAGAGCTCAGGGATTATTCTGGGGCTTTACCATGGCTGTGGGCAGGTCTCTGCATTGGGACTGTGGCCACATAAATTCTTTAGGGCTTTTCTGTGGTTTTGGGCCTGTGGCCCTATTTTTTAATCCCATGGAAGCATAGGAGGAGGGCAAGAAAGCAGGTCTGACATCTGTCTCACCTGCCATGGGAGCTGGGTGAGAGCCAGGAGAGGCATCTGGCCTGGGACATGGAAGCAATTCCAGGTCTTGTATTGTAGGCATCATAATAGGACAGCAAAATATTTCTATCCCCAGGTTCACTTTCAGCATCATGAGTACACTAATTCAGCTGGAATATGTCCAGATTATCTGTTCATTTATACAAGAAAACAGCCAGAGGCAGAGTAGCTGAGGAACAGGCAGTGCTGGTGACTGCCAGATGTCACAGATCTTGTGAGATCCTCACTTGGCTGAGAGCCTTGTCCTTCCTGGTGGAGCAGGCTGCTCTGCCATTCACAGCTGCAGGACCTGCCTGCTCCCCACTCTCCCTCATGGCCCTGTCCTCTGCAGGTTTTGGGGAGCAGAAGTGGTGGGGAGGGCTGGAGAAGAAAAAGGGAATGAGTTGAAGAAGGATAGAAGAGGGGGGTGAGTAATGGGGACTTCTGGTACTTGCATGCTG
This sequence comes from Parus major, assembly GCF_001522545.3. Lineage (NCBI taxonomy): Eukaryota > Metazoa > Chordata > Aves > Passeriformes > Paridae > Parus > Parus major. The sequence goes on along the minus strand of NC_031782.1, from coordinate 9,083,206 downwards.
TGGATGTTCATTGTGACCCCAGAGGTATTTATCCTCTTTTCCCTGTCTGGGCTTCTGATGGAGAAAGGACCTGTTCTGGCAGTCTGGCTTTGAATTGCTGCTGCTCCCCCAGGTGGGAAAAGCCAGAATTAACTCAGGAGCAGCAGGGAGAGGTAAGGAAGGCACTTGCCCAGCAGCCAAGAGGCAAGAAAACACTTCACCGTCAGGTCTTTCTTAAAAATCCATCACAGAGGCTGTGAATGTGTCTGTGTCTGTGTCTGTGTGTGTGTGTGTGTGTCTGTGTGTGTGTGTGTGTCTGTCAGTGTGTCTGTGTCTGTGTCAGTGTGTCTGTGTGTGTCTCAGTGTGTCTGTGTGTGTCTCAGTGTGTCTGTGTGTGTGTGTCAGTGTGTCAGTGTGTCTGTGTGTCTGTGTCTGTGTCAGTGTGTCTGTGTGTGTGTGTCAGTGTGTTAGTGTGTCTGTGTCAGTGTGTCTGTGTGTGTGTGTCAGTGTGTCTGTGTGTGTGTGTCAGTGTGTCAGTGTGTCTGTGTCAGTGTGTCTGTGTGTGTGGAAGCTGCTGATTGAGACGATGCTGCATTTGCTCACCATTTTCCACCATGTATAGCTGTATAGTCCCTTGTATGCCCTAGGTTACCATTCCCAGGATTTAGGATACTCCAGGATTTAGGATATTGTTCATGATCTTATGGAGCCCTTCACCTGCAGGTCAGCATCATTCATCTCAGCAAAGCTTGAAGGTTGTTTTTTTGTATTTACAGTGGCAGAAGAAGGAATGGGAGAACGTGTTGGTTCAGACATGTAACCCACTGGGAGGAGAGTAGGTTTTACAATTTCAGTTGATGTTTTTGCAGGGAAGCTGTGAGGGAAGACATGAAGTACTCTGGATGAGCAAGGAGAAGGAAAATGACTAAATGAGACTGCTCATTAGAGACACTGGGAAGGGAATTAATTGCCTTTTCAGTTTTGCATCTTTTCTATCACTACTGCATGTCTGACAGGCCACACAGGTGTATCAGTATGTTCACATGGACACAGGCACACATGTTCCAGTCCTGGGTGACTGCAGGATTCAGCAGCTGCTCTGTGCTCAGACAGGTTATCTTGGTTTAGGGTAAATTTGGGAGAAAACTTCTGAATGGGGTTTTTTTAGAAAGTAAATTTATTTATAGTAAATATTAAACAATAAAACTTTTCACTAAAGAGATGGCAAATCCAGAAAAGTCCTTGTCATGGGGTGGTGTATCTCGGCCTGCTCAGTCTCTTATCAGAACCTCCTGCTCTGGAAAGTGCCGAGGCCCAGGCCCCGGAGGGCCACAGGGGTGAGCTCCTGGGGTTTGTCTGGGGTTTTAGTCCAGAGCAGGTTTGAACAGATCCAAGGAAAAAGGGGGAAAAAAACCAGTCTGGGGGACTTCTGTGCCTCAGCTCTCTAAGATCTAACTGCAAGCACAGGAGAGCTGTGTCCCGCTGTCTGTCCGTGCTGCGGACAGCACAGGCCGGAGCAGCCTGCGGGGCTGTGAGCGCCACTGCTGAGCACAAACTGCGGCTTCTTCTGTCCCCCCTTCGCTCTAGAACCAGTCTGAAAGGTGCAGAACTGATATGTCACACAAACAGATCACACAACTGGGGATACAAGCACCATAAAGTCACCCCAGAACATAGGTGAATGTGCTGTGTCCATGGGGCCCTGGGCTCTGCTGCTTTGGCTGCTCTTGCTTGTCAGTGCCAAAAGCAAAGATCAAGCAGAAGAGCAAATGAGCTGTGGGGTTTGGGATCCTGCACTCCTGACAACAAGCATCCCTAAGCCTTGGAGTGAACTTGAGCAGCATCCCCTGTGTTTTACTGGTACCAAGGGAACACCTTGGGCTGCCTTTTCCTCTGTCTGTGGAGGGGCAGCTGTTGGGATGGCGTCCTGTGCTGAGACAGGAGCTGGCTTATGTGGGGCATGGGGACTTCAGTGCCTATGTGTTACACTCCTTGAGAGATGATATCATGCCAAGTAAATATTAGAGCAAAGCCCTGCTGCTATTTTGCTGCACAGACTGCGTAGGAAGGGTCTGTCCCTTCCCTTTGCTTCCACTGCTGTGCTGCTTTCCTGGAGCTGTTTTCATTTTATCTATATACCAAGTCTAAGGCTTCAAGGATTTTTCTGCACTGACCTTTAAATCCCTTCACTGGTCAATATGATGCATCACAATTCAGTATAATATCCTTCTGTCTGGTTTGCTGGCCCCAGACTTATTATTTTATGTTTCTGTACATTAAACTGCATTTTCCATTCACTGGCTGTGGCAACCAGTGGATTGAAATCCCTTGTTCCTCGTTATTTGTTCCCTCTCCAATTTGGTTCCCTCCACAAACTTTGATAGTTCTGGAGGCATTTTCATTCAAGTCATTTGCAGGTATTATAAATGAGGGAAGTCCCTTGGTGTTCTCATTTGTTGAGCCTTTACAATACAGGATTACCTTTTCAAAGGAGGATGCAGAGGTTTAGCAGCAGGACTAGTGGATATTAATAGATACCTCTTGCTACAGATCCTCTGAAAGACACTGCTGCTGTCACTGAGGCTTTCTTACCTTTGCAGAGATGAAGGCTGCAAGTCAGGCTTTGCTAAAATTACTCTGGAGTGTAAGGTCTGTGAAAAATGGAGAAAGGAAAAGGGAAAGGGAGTGAAGCATCAGGAACAGCAGCTGAACAGGGAGTGGAAGTTATTGTGGGAAAAAAGGAATCTGATACCTGAAGTATTGCTCTGAGAAGCAAAGTAAACTTCACTGTGGCCAAAAAAGGAAACATTTTCCCTCTATTGATGAGTTTATGTGACCCTGGTATGTACATCACCCTTGCTTTTAGCTCCACTGGTCTCTAGCCTGTGGTCTCCCAGCAGGTATTTTCTCATGCTGCATTTAAAAAAAACAAAAAAGGAATAATAAACCCCAAAGCTGCAAACCCAGCTGGAGCTCTGAGCCCAGTGTCCTGACCCCAGCCCAGTGCTACCAGGGAGCCAGCACAGCTCAGCCTGCCAGCCTGGCCACCAGCCTACAGTGACAGCACAAACCAGCTAGAAACCCTGATTCCTTGTGGATATTTACAGCTACCTCCGAACCACAGAAGGAAACACAAATGTCTCTCCATCAGCTGTGCAGGTTTTATTAAGTATGTGTTTTGGTTTGAAGCCAAAGTGCACTCGGCTGTTTTATCAGTGTTTATTCCTGTCTTTCACAGCCTTTATCAGTTATCCCCATCAGACCTGTGAGCACTTCGAAAGCCGAGTCACACAAATAAGGCTTTTATCTGCAGTCAAATCTATAATCAGGCAACCAAACCCCCTCACCTTTCTTCTATTTAGAGTCCCAACTCAGACTCTTACAGAAAAAGGGACTTAGCAAAGGAATTTCAGTAATTATCCTCTCCCCTCCATCCCCCAGATGTTGATGCCTGATACAGGTACCTGTGGGTACTTGAAAAGAGCGCTCAGAGGTGCTGTCTCTTTAATGGAAGATTTTAGGAAAGTGAACTTTAACTTTTAAACTTCCCCATGAAAAACATCCATGTTAAGTTGGATACCATTTGCCTCAGGATGATCTCAGCTCTTAAAATATGATGGTTTTAGTCGGATTAAGAGCCTATATTGTTGCTGAAGAGAAAGAAGGGTGCCTCTTTAATTGCAGCCCAAATCTACCTAACAATTGCCACATGTTGAGCAAGATTTAAGAGTTATTAAATATGAAAGCCACTATTGCTCCTCCACTATGAGCAGCCTTTGTTTTTTAAACCTGGAAAGCACTAAGTAAAAGGGGGAGGAAAATGTAAAAAACAAATCAAAAAAATAACCTTGCTGAAAACCTGAAACCTGAAGGAGTATGTTTGCTTTTTATGGAGGTTGGTGTTAGTGCAATGCATTTTTCTCTGCTGCAGCAATTCCTGCATTGAGTGAAACAAACTGCTAATGGGTCTGGTGCTCTTATTGTTAGATAAACTCAGTACAAGTTCCCAATAGCCATTGTTTTGTTGCCATCTTGGAGATGTAAATATTGGAGATTATTTACAAGCAATGGGTTGATAACTTGATCAGAGCAGTGCTAAACAAAGTCTCCTTTGACTCTGGTGTTGGGTGTAGCAGCTGGGGCTGGTGATCTGCTGTGATCTGCTGTGATTGTCCCAGCTCCAGGTAGAAGGGCTCTTGTGCAGCTCTGCAGCCTCACAGGCCAACAGAGACACCCAAGACCCCCCTCCATGAAATCTTCCTTAAACCTCTCCTGCTCTTTGGACTCTCAGTGGAAAGAGTATCCTGGAGAAGGAAGTTATTATTGTTGTAGATGTTTGCTTTTCCTTTGTAACTGGGCAGCTGAGCAGGTCTGAGACACCTGAAGCCCAGCACTGTGCTGGTTGCCATCTGCTCTGTGGAGGAAGCTGAGGACTGCCTGAACCCACTTATCCTCAGGGCCAAGAGTCCCTGATGCCCTGGAGCATGGCAGCAGCCAGGAACAAAGAACCAGTGGTGCTCCTTGTCACACTCACTCTTTTTCCCTGTATGTCCTGGCTGCCCTTTTGTCTTCCCCAAGCAAACCTTCTGGCTGGCTCAGCAGCAAAGACCTGGCAGGCAGGTTAGGTTAGCCCACTGTTGATGCCTTTGGGCAATTTGGCTTTCCAAAGCTGAGCCCAGCCCTACATGTTGGAACCAAGCACAGGGTAGGCAGAAGCCAGCAGGGAGGGCAGACCCTGTACCCCTTCAGCTGCTGGAGAGGACATCTAAGAGGCAGGATGCTCAGGTTCCTCACTGTGCCCAAGAGCTTCTGCAGAAATGTGTCTGTTTTAAGGAGCTCTCTACTCACTTTCCATCTGTCTGTGCTGCAAGTTCCTCTTTGCTGTTTAGGACACTGGTCCTCAGAATAGCTGGGATGGCAGAGCCCTGACACTAGTCTGGAAGGATCCTCAAAATGGAACACTCTTCTTCCTCAGTTGTAAGCAGAACAGCCCAGGTCCTTCAATCACCTTCTACCCATTGCTCAGCAAGGTGAATTTTCCGCTGAATCTCCCTTAATCTTTTTTTTTTTTATGTTAAGTGTAAACCCCCCAACATGGGACAGATGCTGGGCTGTGGTGCCTCTCTGAGAATAACCTGCATTACTTGAGCTATCCAATTCAGTCCAAAGCAACAATCAGCATGTCTACTCAGCTGAGACCACAGGATACTGCTGTGCTGGAGGATGGAGCAGCCCTAAAACAGGTCAAGGCAATAAAGTGGTGTTTTTACAAATCATCTGTTATAACTTGCAGAAGGTTAATGTTGGGTCAGAAGGAGAGTTACAGCTACTGTCTCTTAAAAAAGAGAAAAAGAAAAACCTAAACCATGATTTTCAGAGGTCAGTGATTAAATTTCTCTTTGGATGCTAGCCCTCTACTCCCTTTCCACTGTGCTTGATAGTATTTCAGAGAGATCTTCAGCCCCCAGCAGCAGGATTTTGTAGTTATGGTAATATAGCTTTCATACAATCCATTGTTCATTTTTCTCCATTTAGCAGTCCTGGCAGCTGAGTAGGATGGTAGAGTTTATGGCAGGGACCACTGCATATCTTTGCAGTCTGGCAGGAGAACTGTGCTAAGTCTCTCAGGTTACAGAGAAAGCAATTTTCATTTTCCCTCTGCTCAGTAAAGTAAACCTCAGCTCCTAATTTTCAACCAAGGAATCACAAGGGTTGGATTTTTTGTGTCTGTTCTCAGACACACCCCTATAGATCTGGACATGTTTATAGAGCTGGGAGCCCAGTTCCCTCTTTGGCAAGGTGGGAGGAAGGGGAAAGCAGTTGCCTATATACCATGTTTTTAAGCTTCCTTTTCTACAGGGCTCACAGAAGTCATTTGTTCCTCCTAAGCACCTTGGACTGGCTTGGCACTGTCCCTGCGATACCTGCTGGGAAACACTCCTGCAGTGCATTATCCAGCCTGTTTCCCAGCTGTCCTTGAAAACCTTTTCCACTGCCTAAAATCCCCCCAACACATTACAATTTGTGCTGACAAGGAAACAATACACCCCTCCACCCTCTAAGTGGAAGGTTGTTTAGATGGCACTGTAGCATGACACATTGTATGTGTGACATTGTAGTCAAGATCCCAGGTTTTGCCTTTGTCCATTCTGCTGTGTGTCCTTGGATTGTATTTTGCCAGACATGAGCATGATGTTCTTGAAATTTCTTTTACCAACAGGACCAGCTTTCAGAACAAAGCCAAATCTTTGTTCCTTTTCCATCCCCATGGTAGAGCTAGAAAGCTGGGAAAGACACTTTGGGACTAATCGTCACCGGAAAGGGAATAATCGAGGCATTTTGGGAATTAACCAGCTTTCTTGAACTTTCGCTCTTTGGCTCCACCCATCTCCCCAACAATAAAACAGATCTTCAGTTTTTGTGCTAACAATTGAATTGACATGAAATTGGCACTGTTTCCTCTTCTTCCTCTTCTTCTTCATTTTGTTTTTTAACTTTTAAACTTTCCTTTATTATAAAATTCCAACTTCCAACTGACCCTTGAATAATTGGTTTTGTTGCAAGGGCTATTTGAGGTCTAAATGAGCCCAATGACATCTGTTTAATTTTAGATGCTTGGAAAATATTCTAAAATTAATGAAATCCAAATGTACAACAAACTAATAGAACAATTTTATTTATTAAAAAGATGGTTAAAATAATTCTAAACATTTCAAGAAAACAAAAGAGGTGAACGGGATTTGTCATTGTTTAAATTGTACTTATTATATTACATTTCACTGAAATGCCCTCTTGACCTTCCACAGTTTGCTCGATTTCCTCATCAGTCTCCTTCCAGCTAATTTGCTTTGACATAAACAAAAAGAAAAGGACTCAAGAATCAAATGCAGTCATCCACTATTTGGGGTCTCAGTGCTGATTATAGCCAGATACAAATAAGAATGGATGGAACTTGCTAAAAGCAAGACCATGTTATTAATTCTTCATGAATATTTGGATGGTCATGGGAAATGTATGAAGCGACACAAATCTCAAATGTGTCACAAAATGCAGCTTGAGTGCTCATTCCTTTCCAAGATGTAGTTTGAAATGTCATTGAAATGTGTGATTTGCAGTTTTCCTCTTTTAGCAGGTTTTAGTTCTCCTCTTTGGACTGCAGAAACTTTAGGTGGATTAAGTGAGCAATCTCAAATCACAGGTGAGGAAAGGTGATTTATCCTTTTCATGCACTTGATTTGCTACATGTACTCTTTTGAGAGGAATGCTTAGCCAGAGGAATTACACAGACATCACAGATCATTCAGGAGATAATTTCTGCAAATGTTTTAATATCCTTAATGGAGCTGGTGCCAGGATTCTGTTTAACTATCACCTCTTGTGTGGTGTAAAGCTCTCCAAAACAAATACAAATTACAGTTTGTGGGAATATGTATTCACACATATAATATATGTATTTTTGTAGGAAATATAAGGGGTTTTACAGTACTTTTGTGCACCCAGTATTGTGAAGCATGTGACAAGTAGAAAATTGGGCAGCTGGAATGACTGCAGGTAGGCTTGACATTGTCAATGATACAGGTGATAATTCCCACACATCTCCACCTTTAAAATGGAAATAAAACTCAACACTGTGGGGAGAGCCCCCTCAGTCTTACAGCACATCTCAGGAATATTTAAAATATACTGTTTAGGAAAGGCTTTTCTACATAGAAACAGAATGTACCCAGGGTAGAGTGTATGTTTCTGTTTAATTTACAACCTCACCAGAAATGACAGTGAGCATGACCCAGGTGTGGCACTTGGGAATACAGTGCTGAGTATCTGAATGCAGAGAATTTTAAAAATTGTTTTCTCTTTCTGGGACACCAAATGGACTCCTAGGTCACTTCTGAAGCTGTATATCAAGTCCCCTTTTGGAATACAGAAGTCTGAAAAGCTAAAACTAGGGTCAGGATTCTGGAAACCTCTTAAAAATTATGTGGCACAGAAAGGTTTAGAGAGGAGATCAGTCTAGGTAGCTCCTTTTATTTCCACCCAGCTTTTTTTTTTTTGTAAGCAAAGAAAACCAGAATTATTAATAAATCTGAAGAGCCATTTGTGCTGATAACAAACCTTGCATGAAGATAATTTAGTCCATGCATGGATCTTGCTGTTCTCCTGGTCTGAGGATTAGATTTATATTCTTTCTGTTTAGAAAAAGCCAATGAAGAATCAATATTTTACATGTCTTCTGACATATCTCAGATATATGATATCTGAGATAGATATTTCTCATAATATGATATCTCAGTTATCATATTTGAGGTCATTGATTTTGGAGGGCTTTTTCTGGTTGGTATTTACAGTATCTTTTTGCACTGACTTCTCTTGACTCCTTTGCCAGTCAAAGGCATTAATGTAAAATGTCTGCTTTTGACTCTGGCAATTTACCACTGTTAAATTGTGGTAAATTTAAGGCCAGGTTCCTTTGAGGTAAAGGTTACCCTCAGATGGCACCTAGTTCCTGTCACTCGAAAGGCAAAAGCAGTCTAACCTGTTTCCAATTCTCTGAATTCTGTTGTCATTTAGTTTGGTACTTTCTCAAACAGCTGTGGATGTTTGAAAAGAAGACCCTATCTTGCATAGAAACTGCTGGCAATTTTTCATGAAATTCCAAAATTTCTGAAGGGTTGAGCAGAATCCACTCTGGTGCCTGTGAAATCTCTCAAAGTTCTTGAGAATCACTGATTTACTGCTAACAGAAAATTGAGCTAAAGCTGACAAATACATAAAAGATTGGTGGAATCAGAGCAATCAGCACCATTCTGGAAGCTGGATGTATTTGCTGTACTTATATCTGATAAGAATGGAAAACTCTTTAAGTGCAGTTTATTGGACATTTCTCTGTAGTACAGGTGCTGAGTTCCAGATAACTCTGTTTTGAGGCTCAGTGCTTAACCTTATCATTCAGTCATTTTTAGCTCAGTTGACAGAAGGATCACTGGTGTAGCTGTAATTGGAGTTTACAATGTTTGCAAGTATTAGGTGCCTTGTAGCTTAATGCCATAACTATAGGGACAATAAATTACATGGTCATTAGAGGGCTTTAGCTATTCATATAGTATTAGGCATAAGAAGGACAATACATTTCTCTAATAACACATAAAATGCATATTCCAATTAAAACCATAATAGGATAGACTTGGCATTACATTACAGCCTCTCACAAATTTCACTGCTTAGAAATTATTACCGTTAAAATCATGGTTTCAAAGACTTGCACAGAGGGATAATAAATTCTCCCAAGCAGGTTTAGAGGGAAGCATTGAGCCTTCATGGAGAAAGACTGTGCCTTAAAGCTGGGAAAATTCAGCCACTGAGGAAAGGTTTGAGGGGTTGGATTTCTTGCTTTCCTTTTTGTTCTCCACCGTTGGCTGGCTCCCCAAACCAAGTGTGGATTAATTAAAAGCAATTGAGCAAACAAAAAGTAGTCAGAAATAATATTTAGAGGCTTTTATCTTCCTCTAGAAGGAGTTCTGCCCCTGCATGTTGCTGTGTGTTTTGCTGTATTTTTGGGAGACTTATTTGAAGGGATGTTGAAACCATCCCATTTTTAAATCCCAATCTGTTTTCTGTCATTGAAATCTGCAGATTTTCTTTTACCAAAAGGCAGCTCAAACAAGAGTAGTGAGAGAATGACTTTGTCTAAAGAACAGTTTAATGCAATACATTCTCCAGTGTTCAATACAGTTCCAAGCACTCTTTTCCCTCACCTCTTATGTCCCCAAGGACAGCACACAACTGCTCTGTGTGTGCATTCAGACATCAGAGCTTGGTATATTCATTATCCCCAGGGTACATTGCATTTATGTTTGAAAGTGTTGAGTCCTATGAAACTCAAGCCTCTGTCACTGCAAAGAAACACGTATGGGCTTATATGACCTTCCAGAGAAGGCTGCTGGTCAGGATGGACCCCCTTTCTTTATCTGGGATTAGGCCTCCTTGTTTGTTCACCAGTCACTTCATCCTTGTAAAGCTGTGAATGTTGCTGGGCTGTTTGGAAGACAAACTGAACTGTGCTTCCTTGGTCAGCTCTTCACCCCTCTCTCCCTGCCCATCCTGCAATAACATCCTTAAGTCTCAGTCATTAAAATGGTTATAAACGGGCCTTGGGAGATTATGGGTTTGCATCACAGTTACACAAAGATTATTTGAAGTGTAGTTAACATGGACTAGGACTTATCTCCCAAAGCTGTTTCACAACAAGCAGAACTACTAAAGACCTCATTCCAGATTGTTAGGAGATTAGAAAGGAAAGTCAAATGAGTCCATAGTGGGGGAAATTAAACACTTTTTAGAAAACAAGAATTTTTCTCAAAACAGATGCAAGAATGGTTGAGAGATAAACTATTTTTCCTCAGGAATCTTCAGCATCAGACAGAAAACAAGAACAAATGAGCAAAGCTGAAGCTACTTCTAAGATGAAGAGTATTAGACACGGTATTGGATTGGCAAATGCTCCTGTCCCTAGAGTTGTAGCAAATGACAAATCTAGATGATGAAAAGGACAAAGCTGTGGCAGCAAGAGTGTCCCTCTGCAGTTCCTTTCCTAGTGCCACAGTATTCCCATCATATTTCTCCAGGATGAGAAAATGTTTCTCAAAATAAACCATTTGGTGGGTTTGTTGCATCTTTCCTCTGGTCACAATCTCCTGTGGGAACCTCCTACAGCAAAAGCACCCCTGGGATTCCACCTCAGTGTCTGGTTTGTTTAGCCTGCACCATGCAGCTCCTGCTCGTAAGACCTTGTGTAAAAGGAGGAAGAGGGATTTGCTCTCTCTTAATCCCTCAGCTCAAGGGATTCATACCCCAGCAGTGCTGGCTTTGAGGACCAGTTTGCTGAGGTACCTCCTTCATTTGAGAGTGAAGACCCATGGGGCAACTGTGCCTCAAACCTTGGCAACCACCAGCCTGAGGTGGTTGCCTTGTAAAAAAAAGTCCTGTTTGCATTGATGAGGAGTTGGATCACAGAATCACAGAATCCCCTGAATTGGGAGGGACCCACATGGATCATCAAGTCCAACTCCTTGCCCCGCACAGGACAACCTTCAGAATCCCACCACGTGCCTTAAAACTGTCATCCAAATACTCCTTGAGCTCTGGCAGGTGTGGGGCTGTGACCACTGCCATAAAGAGTCTGTTCAGTGCCCAGTCACCCTCTGGGGGAGGAATCCAATCTAAACCTCTCCTGATACCCCTTCATGAACAATGTAGGCTGGATAAGAGCCATCAGTTGTGAGTTACATCCCTCTGACACATACCTCTACAACTGACCCTACCTTGTACTTTGTGAGTTGAAGTACAATCTGCCTTCTCTTCTATACAAACTTTTCTGGTATATAACAAAAATAAACAAAGAATAGTCTCCAGTGCATAGGCCAAAGATCTTTTATTTGCCGTAGGAAACATACACAAGCATCTTCCAATGGAGACAGTATGATGTCTTCTTGCATGTCCAGAAATCTTTCATTCTGTCATAACAGTGTAGTCTCTCCACTCTTCTTCATAAGCCCTTCATCCCTCTTTGCTAATGGTTTACAATATAGAACAATTTAACTGTATATGTTGATGTAAATCATGTCACCTTCTCTGTGAATTATATAAAATAATTCATACTGAAGATCTCATGGAAAGGTTTTTAAGGCTGCAATTCATCTTCTCTTTTCCATTAACCTGGGCAAGAATAAAAGCCAGATACAAATTTGGCTCTTTACTTCAGAAAGGAAAAAATGTAGTTATTTAATACCTGAAATTAGTAGTTTCTCTATGTCCATAAATTGGACTGTACAACTCTGAGGAAGGAGTGTTAGTCCAAAATCCCTCCACTGGCATCAGTGGAACTATGGACAGCAGCCAGCATAATTCATATTAAAAACCCAGCTTGTCAATAATACTAAAATAATTACAGATAAACACAGATGCTTTCCAGTTTTTTAACTTGTTACCTCCTAAATGTGCATATCAAGTCTAACCTATCGGTGTCTGTACACTTGAAAATCACTATTGCATGGTTTGATAGGAACTGCCCCTTGCCCCATCCATCTCTGGGGTGTAGAATCTGTATTACCTTGGGAGTGGGGAGTCCTGCCCTACATCCACTCTCTGCTCACTGGATGCACAGGCATTGGTTTGGTACCATGGATTGGCAACCACTTCACTCAAGTGGTCACCATGGCTATAACCAGGAATGACCCTGCAGATTCTCCAGGCTGGGGAAAATAATTTTGAAATTTTTACATTCCTGCAGTTATTTGGAAAGCTTCCACACTCCTTTTAAAGGAGTCATATTTTCTCAACTTGTATTTTCCCACCAAGGTTGCCAACAATAGCCCACAGGGTGGTTGATATGCACGTAGCATCTGATATTAAAATACAGGCACCTAAACAAGGATTGGGGATTAAAATTTGGTCCAATTTAAGTATATGAAATAAAACCTTCATACATTTTTTTTCTCAATCTCACCCCTAAAAGTGAGAGTCAGATATCCATTTAGGGGGCCACATCTGAGAAACTGCCACTATAACATATACAAGCTTATTAAGTATGCAATTATGGTCACCTAATTGTGGTATTGCACACAGGGGCAATTGCTTGGATTTCCTGTGGGGAAAAATGAGAATGAGTTTGCAGTGGAACAGGAGAACATTCAAATGGTATGCAGCTGTACTTGTATACACAAAATGCATGGAAATACTTGATGTGGGGCATCTGTGCTAAACCAGGAAAGGAGAGCCCCAGAAACTCAGGTATTAAGAGTTAACATTATAATAGCATGACTTTTGAAATCCCTCCTTGTACTGTCACTTTAAATGTTTTATTGATTAAGGCCTAGATTACTTAACCTAAAGCCCTATATTTACATTTAGCCAAGGTAAGTTATGAGTCACAAGTAATCCTTTTGATCCAGAGGTTGCCATGGGTCACCAGAGAAATGAGTTGAGTTATAATATCCTAGCAAACTAGCTGTGTGTACGGAAGAATAAATTAAATAAACTCTCCTTCAGAAGGTCTCAGTGATTCCATACTCTGTTTCTGTTTAACCAGAAAATGTTGTGTTTGTTTTCTCTTCTCCCCCAGTCTAAAGCCGAAATACATTTGTGATGACAGATGCAAATACAGTCACTGCTATTTGTAGCCAGTTGAATTGTCTTTCCACCAAAGGTGTCAGCACTTCAGTCCCAAACTTTCAGCTGAGAACTGCTCTTTAAAAACAGATGTGAATAAATTTGACTCAGGTGACTTGCCAGTGCTGAACTGCACGTTGAAGTGGCATTACCCACTTTGCATCTGTTTACTACTGGGTCTTCTGTTTGCTACTACAGCCAAACTAAGCTGAACCTCATAATCATCAGTACTTGCAAAAGATGCAAAATACGAGTCCAAGTATCGCCCTCTGTGTGCAACCCAATTCTAGCCACAATGCAGTAAGTTATTTCAGTTCTCACGCAGGCCAAGCCTGCAGACCCTAATGAGAATAGGAAATATTTTTGTTCTTGCTTTTTATAGTTTTGGACCACGTTTAACAAGGTGGTGAGTACCCACATCTCCCCCTCAAGTCCTTCAGGCCTGGTTTTGCATCAGAATCTGCTTCAGAGGCACTGCTGCCTGGGAGCCTTGGTGCAGGTGCTGGGTGAGGTGACAGAACAGCCACCTCTGTGCACACAGCTGGACCCTGCACAAACAGTGTCTGGGGACTGAGAGCTCTGCATACTCTGGGGGAGGACACAGAGTTACTCTGGAACCTGCAGAAGCTGTGCCTACAAATTCTCTCTCTGGACACACAGGAAATTTTGCCTAACACTGGCCTGCTGACAGACCTTGAGCTTCAGAGCAGACATAGCCCAAGTCATAGATCTGAATTCACTTTGAACTGAAATTGGTATCATAAAGTAGCAGAGCCTTTTGCTTTGTTTGCTTTCTTTGGTGTGGTTTATTTTTAAAATGTATGCATATTTTCAAGAAGCATCTTGAAAATTTATTTTTGTCATGGAAATTTAATGTTTCTTGGCTTTTTGTGAGTCTATTGGTGCACACTTATGTCCTAGATCAAGTTAGTGTCAGCAGCTGCATACCAAAAGCATATAGAGATTGGAATAGATGTGGCTTCCCATCCCAAGCAGGTAGACCTTGCCCATATGAAGCTGGATGACCAGAGGCTCATGGGAGTGTCCACTGACTTTTTCTGACATAAACCTACCAAGGTTTACAGGGCTTGATTAAAATATGAGATACCTCATAGTCATCACAAAACAGATGATGAGTCCCAGATGTTCAACACTCATGGATTACTAAAGAAAGCAAATAAAGGGAACAACTTTTAAGGACTTAAACAAAAAATGTCTGGTCCGTTTTAGGTTCCTAACTTGCCAAGTGGGTCAGTGTCTGCTCATAGCCAAAGAAGTGTGGCAGCCCTGGGGCTCTAAAATCATTGCATTAAAACTCTCCATGAGCTGGGACTATAGATCCCATGGAAATGTGGCAGCTGGCTGTGGATTACTTCAGCCTCTGAGTCTTTTAACAAATGCTCCAACTTTATAGTGGAAAAAACAGATTAATGAAAGAATCTTCATCCCATTAACTAGGGGAGACTGGGAAGAGTGATAGTTTCAGGGCTTTGAAGTACATAATTGTCAAAACTCCCATTTTTTATTAAGTTGCTCCTCCATCCACACCAATATGTGGTTGTGTAATTAACTGGGCTTAGTTGTACTTAATCTATAAGCATAACTCAGAAAAAGACTTGACCTCAAGATATTTCCTATATTTTTTTTACAAGTGGCCTGTGTTTGAAACAAGAGGATAATAACAAAGGAGTACTTTACTACCCTGGTTCAGCAAATGGTTGCATAGTGATAGACCAGTACTGAGCAATAGAAGATCCATTTACTTCTTCTTTGCATATACCATCAGCATTTTCTTGTTCATTCACAGGAATTTAGATATTTATGTTAACCAAAAGCAGAATTAGTCTGCAAAAACACCCTCTGCTTTTGCATGATCTTTTTTTCTCCATGTTTGATGCTCAGTTATTAATCTTCAACTCACAAAACCTTCTGCTTACCTACTTCAGTGATGACTCCATCCCAAAGCTGAATTCCTGTATTGCAATGTTCAGTTTTACAGGTTAATAGTTTGTCATTTGCTTGAACACACAGGAACTCATTGGCAATTTATCATTCTGCCTTAGTTCCTTTTGTTGAATAGGCAGGTCCTGGTAAAGCTGACCTTTGCACGGGTTTAATGTTTCCCCTTCACACCTTCAAGGCTAAGGAGTTTGACTGACATCAATAATTAATTTTTGAACAAATACAGCACACCTTTTCCTATGGTTCCCCTCCAAGGTATGAGTCTTTGTGCATTGCAAAGGCATATCATGAACAGGGGAGTCCAAAGGACACTGGTGTGGATCAAAGTCTAAGATTCACCCCATCTCAATGCAGTTGTTAGTGCTGTCACACCTCTGCTGTGCTGTCATGTCCTTCTGGGTGCCACAGACCAGACAAAAATAGTAGGTGTGCACACTGCAAAGCTCAGTGCACTGAGGGCAGGCTGGACCAGCTGCACTGAACAACTCAAATATCTGCTTTGGGCATGTTAATAACCACAACAGTTCATTTTAGGAGCAGGTTCACTTCATTCAACTTTGTATGTCAGAGAAATTCAAAAGAAAAAATATCCTCAGATTCTGCCCAAGCAGAAAGTTCCCAGGGACAAAAGAGGCCATAATATGGAAAAAACATAGCAATATCTTGTCCCTTCCTTTGATATTCTGGCCTGAATGGGAGGTCTGGGTTTGCAGGGTCGTGTGAGGACTGGAACATTGCAGCTGGTCATCTCCCTTCTTCATTTCCAGGTGATGTAGGTGAGATTTAAGCCAGCCAAATAAAAGAGAAACTGTCCTCGTTTGCAGTCTGATGAGAGCTAAACTCTCCCATAAGGTGATGGAGAAAAGGGGAGAAGATTCATTAGAATAGAATATTTTCTTCTCCTGTTGTAGCTGACCATTGCTCATCTCTGATTTCTTGATCTGAACTGGTCACCAGTATTGGCAAAAAAGCTTAACAGGCAGAAAAGGTTACTGTGAGAGTAAATTATATAAACTTGGAAAAACATTTTCTAAGTCTGCCTTGCCAACTTGCTGTGTACATCAACATGTGCTGGCAACTAAGAAAAACAGCAGTTAAGAACCAATAAGTCATTAATGTGCACAGGTAATCTGTCTCATATTTTGCTTACTGGGTATCTCTTATTAAAATTTCTGTTCTTTTCAAGGACACTAATACTAAACAGACAGGATACTCTTAGCCACTACTATTTTTATCATCCCTCTATCTCTTTAAATTAAGCATCTTTGAAATACCTGATGTAAAATTTGGGTAAAAATCTATCTCAATGCCTTCAGCTTTTAGAATCCTGAATCCTAAGCCATGCTGGCCATGACTCAACCTTGCAAGAGCCTGATTTGAGGAGGAGGGAGGAATCTGGACAACAGGTGCTCTGTCAGAATCCCTCGCCTTTGAGGGCAGCATAACTTACAGTGCAATTTGTATTGCAACATAAATCAGGGCTGCCTCAAGCTTCACGTAATTCCTCTGGTGCAGAGTCTGCAGTTCATGTGATACGGTGGGGGCTGAGGGCTGGTGGTGCAACAGATGTTGGTGAAGAAATGAGGTGACAAGTGACATGGCCTCCACGGCACCAGCCTCAAAAGAGAAGTGACAGACAAAGGCAGCTTTCTGATAGAGGCAGCTCCTCAACAGCAGATAGGCTGTTGAGATTTGGGGAAGGTATTTGACTTACAGGGATGCTTTGGAACAGCCTATTCAGACTTCTACCTGCATCTTGAGAAAATGGTAAAAATCTGAATCAAAATGGAGCAAAAGTGAGATGAGTGAGGTCTGTCCTTCTGTGTGCAAGGTGGGGAATTTGTTTTGCCTTTGAACATATGGCAATGTGGCCTTTCTGTCACATATAGAAAGGGAACACTGGTGTGTTTAGAGCTGCAGGAGTATTTCCAAATATGCAGCATGTTACAGGCTCTTCTGGGAGATGCTCAGTGAATCCTCTTGCAGGTGGCTACTTATTTCAGTCTCCACAGGCAGGAAGCAAGGGAGGATTTGTAGATGGAGAAAGCCTGGGTTAAAAGTCTCTGAGAGGAACTACAGCAGGTCTGTGGGTGGGGAGATCTGTGCATTGTGTTGTTATGAGATTCCATGTACATAAATCTGGATTGTAGCAGAGGGATCCATATGACCGTGCAGTGTCTGTGGCTGCTTAGCTGTGGTAGAGAGACATCTGCTTCTAAAAACTGCTTTGTATTTCCCTCTTGTCAGTGACTCTGTGTGAGTTTTTTAGATGCTCAGCTCCTGAGGAATTCCCATCACCTTCATTCCAAGGATGGACTGGATCAGGTTCTCCCCACATGTCTAACACTGCAGGGCCCAGGTCTTGTTGCTCAGTGAAGCCAGCATGAAGCCAGACAACACTGGCCACTTATAATGCTCCAGACCCCAGTGTAAGGAATTGAAGTATCTCCATTCTCTTGAGTATGACAATGCAGCTGTGCCACAAGCCCATGCAGATAAGGGGGCAGAAAATCCCCCTGAATCTTTCTGTCATGGTGTTTTGACCTCATTCTAGGGTAACTCTTGTATATGCTGTAACGTCCAGACACCAAAAGAGCAGCTAAGATTGATATTTCATGGCCATTGTAGGACAAACTCAAACATATGGACAAAGGATGGAGGTGGGACATGATTCTCATCTAGTCATACTCTTAAGTAATGTACTTGTCACAAAATTCTGAAAAAATGGAAGTCACCTGGCAGTAGAACAGATGTCACTGTTCTTCATCCAAACCCCACTTCTAATCCTCTTTTTTTAATGTGTTTGAGCAGACTGTAACAAAAAAAAAGGAGGGAGAAGGAAGTCCAGGGGAATCGTAGACCTTTACTGCACATACCACAAAGAGGCAGCACAGTGGAAAGCATTGCTGAGCTTTGAGGAGCTGGCAGGCTTGAAAGTTTGTAGTCAGGGTTGCAGGCAGCTTCCCCTTTTACTAGAACTTGGAAAATTCATTAGGCCTGGAAATTGCCAGATCTGCTCCAAAGGGAAGAGAGAAGGGTCATGTAAAGTTTGGAGAAAATTCAAACCACTTTTTTTCTTTTGTATTTTTATTTTGCAGATTGTGAGAAATTGACATGAGCTTCCAATTGTAAAATTTTGTCAAACATTTATATTGGGTGGGGTGGATCCAGCCAGGAGATACAGTGATGAAGTGTTGGGCCTGGGCAGTTTCCACTGGCAGAGATCTTCTGGAACCCAGGCTGGATTTTAAAGCTCCCAGCAGGAGCAAAGCTGGCCACCAGTGTTCATTCTGTTCTGCTGCTGCATCGGCACTAATCCATCCAGTTATTTATAGTTGACTTATATTCAAAAATTGGTTATGATTGTGCACCAGAAAGATGCAGGAGGAAACCTGGAGGATGCCTAAGGCAGAGGGCTGTGCAGAATGTGTATCCAAAGGGTGAGGGCAGGGGTAAGAGCACAGAACAGGTTGATAATGAGTTCTGAAAGCCGGGATTTGTTGGCCGCTGATTAACGAAATAGAAAACCGAGGTAGAGTGCAATTAGGAGGATTACTGTGAGCTCATAACTCCTCCCCAGCTCCTGAGAGAGTAGTTTGTTTAACTGACCTTTTGTTGGGCTGGGCTGGAAAGATATAAATTAGCTTAATGCATGAATATTTTCATTTAATAAAACTGCCACCAAATTTGTTTGGAGTTGCCAGGCTTCTTTGGAGAAAAAGAAAGAGATCTATTGTGTTTTACAAAAACAATGACATTTTACCCTCTTTATTTACTCTTCCAATAGAAAATCTGCAGTAGGCCAAGGTCCCTATCACAGCAGCTCTCCTGCCCTGCATTCCACATGCCCTTAAAAACACCCAAATCCACCCAGAAAAGCACTTGACTTCATCCACCAGTCAGGGCTTCACCTTCCCTGCAGTAAAACTTCCCCAAAGTCTTACTGACAGATAAATCCTCTTACCCTGAAGAAACTGAAAATAAATAGAGAAGAATAGGAAACCATTCAAAGATGTGATGTGAAACCCAGGAGCTGCTGGAGCCACATTTTGGGCCATCCCCCAGAGCACTGGGAGCAGACAGGTAGGGCAGCACCTCTTGGTGTCCAGCAGCTGTTGAAGCCTGGACATGTTTTCCTTACGCCTGCTGCTTCCAAGCTGACCATTATACGAGGGCAGGGCCTGGCCAAAACCACTGAAAGCTCAACATCATCTCATTAATGTTCATTTGGGAACTCCAGTGGCATCCCTTGTGCAGTGCTGCCTGGATGAAGCATGCTGAGCTGTCCTCTCCAGCAATGGCAGGGGAAGGGTCAAGTGAAAGCAGCACCAAGGCTGGGGGACGTGGGGCAGCGTGAAGCAACCACTCCTCTCTCTTTGCCTCAGCTTCTTTGAGCCAAGGCACATGCAGAGGTTTTGGGGCAGGCACTGTTCAGAAATTAGCCCATCACTTTTTAAATATCCCCATTTTAAACACTTTGTGGTGTTCCAGAGACACAGGTGCTGGTACAGGCAGGTGTGTCCATCATGCCACAGTGCATTTCACAGAGTCTGAGATAGGCAGCACAACCTGAGGAGAAAGTACAAAAAACAAGGGGGGAATTTTATACCCAAACAGGAAAGGGGAATCCTGGGCCAATCATAGAATGGTTTGGCTGGAAGGGACACTAAAAATCTTCCTCTTATAGCCCCCAGCCTTGGGCAGGGACACTTTCCACTAGACCAAGTGGCTCCAAGCCCCATCATCCTGACAGGAATGAGGTATCCCCATCTTCTCTGGGCAGACTGTGAAAGGGCCTCACCACCTTCCCAGGGAAGAATTTCTTCCTAAAAGCCAATCTAAGGCAGTCCTCTGTCAGTCTGAGGCCATTCCCCCTTTGGGTGGCTGACAGGGCTGTGGTGCTCTCTATGGAGGGCAGATCCAGACACAGGCACTGAGATGGGTGTCAGCTGCCTCAGGGGCACAGGAGAAATGTGGAGAATGGGAATCATTGAAAAGTCACTAAAATATCCTCTTTCCTTTGAAAAACCTCCCCATGTGGTTTGCCTGAGTACCAAGCAACTTAATTGCTGGATGCATTTAAGTAATATTAAACTCTGCCTTTTTTTCCCCATGTTCAAAGGAAAAGAGCCTGTATCGGTGCGATTCATTTTTTAAAGCCTTTTAAAAGTTCTCTTTGGCAACACCTCTTTGAAGTCTAATCCAATCTGCAATATATGTCTTCCAAGTTAATCCCAATTTTTGCAGGACAATCAGTAGTGTTACATAAAAACCTTCCAAAGAACAACAGGAGTGCAAAGCACATAATAGTGAAATCTCCTGATAAGGGGGACAATTCTGCTATTTACAACAGCATAAACCCCCAGTTACTTCAGCAGTGTGTTGACTGTGCAGGACCAGCCCTCCTGGAAACCAATTTACTTCTCAGTTTTGCTGGGTTTATTCTGTATTTGCCACTCAAAGTGAGATTTAGGTTTAAAATGTTAATTTTTTTAAAAGCAGCAGTTTTATTTTAGAAGCTTCCAGGAACTGGTTCTGGTTCATGTTCCTTGCAGGGCTTTATAGCTTTCTCAGTATCTCTAGACCCTTCATATGCAGTTTCTAAGTAGCCTCCCTCCCAATCTGTGCTGTATTACGTGTGATTCCTGAAGAGTGAAGTTAGGGACTCCTTCTGATACAAAAGGAAGCACTGGTTAAAAGAAAAAGACTCAAAAGACCCTTAAATTGAAAGGAATATGCATAAGTGGAAATTAAATTTTGGGTTACCCTACCAATCCTTAAATATCACAAATAAAAATCTCTTTAGGGTTGGCAGACAAAATCCTCTGTCTTCAAGTCAAAGAAGGAAAAATCAAACCTGGAAATAAGAGGTGAACTTTTAAACACAGTGTAATCTATTTATAAAACAGTTTCCCAAGGGACATGACAGAGTCTCATCACTTCAACTCTGTCTTATTGTCCATCAGGGTTTTTATCACAAGACCCTTTTCTCCAGCTAACCCTCCAAAACTCCGGTTCTCTGTCCCACAGGGTTAAACCTCAGCACCTTCCTCATCTCCTGAGCTCCAATCATCCTAACATGATGACTAACATAATTATACACCACAGAAATGGTTTTTCTAAGCCTGTGCTACTTTTGACATTGACTGTTTCTACAAGGGTTTTTGTGCCCTGAGGCTTCTCCACTGTTTTCCAACAGTATTTGGTCTAGTGAATAAGCAACTCCTCTCACAGACTCTGCCCCTCCAAATCTTTTATTTGGAAAAATCCTTCAAGGGGCTCTGTCACATGCTGCAGACCCTGGTGAAGGAACAGTTGACTTGAGCAAGAGAAAGGAAGCTCCTGTTTTTTGTGTCATCTCCAGGACAGGCAAACAGGCAAATCTTCTCCCTGTGTTAGGACTCTCCTCCAGACTGAACTGGGAAAGGCTTTATGTCAGGGTTTGCCCCAACCACCCCCATGCACTGAACCATGTTCCTGCTTCTTTGTCATCAGAAAAACTCCTGGGCAAAAGCAGTGTCTGCTCTGAGCTGTGTTGGGTTTGGTTGTTGGCCTTTATGTTCCTAGATGGTGGATGGAGGGTTATGTTACGCTCCTGAGCAGATTTTCTGGGCCACAACTGCTTTCCAGGACTTTCATTAGTGGCACAGGTGTTCTGCATTATAACTCATTTTTCACTTCTAGGGCTGTAAGGGGATAGGGCAGTCCTACTTATTATTGTCTTTTTTTTTTTTTTTTTGGAAATGATCTGCATTGGTGTTTGCAGTTTGCTGATGGCTCATTTGTCCCGTGAATGGTTTGTACTGTGAATGGTATTGATATGTCTGGTAATGTGACCCAGCAGATTTACTGCACAATTGGCAACATTAGAGAACCCTGAGACACCAGCCAAAACCCAGGACAGATTAGGTAGATTGCTATTGCAGATACAATATACATCTACAGTGTCCTTCTCGGGGCTCTTTTGGATGCTGCTAAATGTGTTTGGCTATGGAACATAAATCTGTTTCCATCTGCATTTATTTACCTTGCAGAGTCTACATAATGTTGATGTGTCATCTGTGCATGCACATGTGCCCATGTGTTCCTATATATGAGTTTAAAGACATGTATATTATGTATCTACCACATATTTTTCAGTTCAAGAACTTCTCACATGTCATTCCATCTGTTCCCTTTTACTGATGGAAAAGACGTGTTTAGTGATAAGTTATTTTCCCCTTATTCTCTTTCCTGAAGGTGTGCTGTTGGTCTCCAAAAGAAAACATAACAAAAATGTTTACACAACAGTAAACACAAAAGTAGCATAGACTTTGTAAATATAAAGTAGTGATGTGTGGAGCTGATAAAAGCTTAGGCAAGATTTTTCTGCAAGAAAGTGTGATGAAAGCAGAAGTTTCATTAAGAACAATTTGTTGGCAGGAACTAATGCATAAAATTTGCACTTTTCAGGAGATATATGTCAGTACCCAGGTTTTCCTTTTTCCAGTGAAAAGATGAAGTTTTTAGCAGAAGGAAAGCACTGCCCATTAATTTCTTCTAGTTGGAATAACAATTTCCACTGAAAAAAACCATAGCTTTTATGTTATTTTTTTTAATGAGGTCTAGCTGTGTGGTTTTCTGGCCTCAGAAAGAAATTTCAGAACTGGCTTAAACAAATATCTGTCTAGATGAGCAAAGCTAAGTTACATTTATGTCATATGTTAAATACTCATGTCTAAAGTTTTTGCCTTGTAGCCTGTATGACTTCATATTGTTTCAGCAGCACAATCTGACCCCTTTGTCAGACTGACAAACAGCTCATCACATCATGCTGCCGTCTTCAGAGGGGGCTGATCCCTTTTTCTGGTCAAGAAACTGCTCACCTCACTTGTGATAAGCAGAAGACTTATAACTGGTTATGGAAGCACTAAATCTGTGCAGCCATAGTGGGGAAGGACACAGCCCCAGTCCAAAGGTTGCACAATAGCATGGCACAGTTATTATATATGATTTTAGCTGAGAAAACTCATATTTGCATTCTGGAAGTGACTTCACTGAGTTCATACCTCAAGGTGGTTCATGCAAACCCAGCAGTTGTTGGGTTTTTTGGGCAGCCAGGGGCTGTTACAGATCTGAAGAGACTAAATTCATGTAAGATGGACAAATTGAAGTTAAAAATGGATTAAAATGTCCACAATCCCTGTAAATGCAGTAGTAGTAAAAGTGCCATAGTCACTTTTTCCTCTAAGCTTTACCTCCCATGGAAGTTTTCCCAAAATCAGAACACCTATGGTTATAGGTTTCTTTTTTCCTGGCTGCAGAAGACCTGGACTTGAGCAAAAAGCAGTGGAAGAATTTTGACAAAAGTAATTCACAGTTATATTTCCAAGAAAGCAGCCCCTGAATAAAAGGGAAAACAACTTATTCTTCTAATTTTAAACTGAAAACTGAGATTCTACTTCACATTTCTATGTCTCCTCTGCCTAGGAAAAAAGATAGAAAGACCAGTGGTTTTGCAGACGTACAAAATTCACCCCAAGCTGTTCTGAAAATAAACAGCATCAAAACTAGATAGTTTTGCTGAAATAAAACCTTGCAGTAATAAAACAAATGACTAACACTTTCTATTGGTCTGCATAACATAGAACACAAAACATACATGTAAGCAAGTCAAGATGGATGAGTCATCTTGACTTAATAAAATGTACAAATACTTGCTAAATGTTTGAGAAGTCACATGCCAGGAGCCTTCATCACTTGTTTTGTTAGACTCCTGCTTTGCCAAGTCAAAACAGTCAGAAATCATAAAAAATAATCCACACAATCTGTCTGAAAACACGTTTTTTTTGCATTATTTTTTTTGCTTTACTGCAACGAGTCCCTCATTCTGCCATCAAAATTTTGCAATAGAGAGCATGACTTCCTCTTCATAAGGTAAGCAAATGTTTTGCATTTATCAAGTTCCCAGAGTCTAAATGGAGAGAGAGCCAGCAGACCTCACATGTTTATGTTTCTTTACTGGAAATGAGCCATGGGAAGTTGCAGTTAAAAGGCTGCTGTGTCTTGGGGTTCAAGGGACACAATAGGCTTCAATGACTATAACATTGCTGAACATCTGAAGCTCTGTTTGCCTTAAATATGAATTATAAGTGCTCAGAATCTCTGCAAACAGGGCTGGAAACCAGAAAACTACATTTATTAATGAAGCTCACTGCTGGTTCAGATTGGTTCACAATCTTGTTTTCCTATTAAAAAAATAATAATTGCCCTCACCTCTGCACCAACAATCTAAACCACATCCAACCTATATGTTCAACATCTGTGTTTCTCTGGACACATTTTCCCTCTTCTCTTGGAAATTTTGCCTGAGTTCAACTTGGTGATTCTTTTTTTTTTTTAATAAATTTAGGAGGGGATATCCAGATGTTTAATAATCCATCTGGGTTATTGTGCCAGTTAGGCTGCTGACCACCCTGAAACTTCAGCTCTGTCCATAGTCTGTGAGTAGATCAAAGCAATCCCAAATGTGCTTTGGGGATGGTCTGACCTTCAGCTCAGGAGTACCAGACACAGCCTGCACCAGTGGTAAACATGATGTGTTCAGGACACGGTGGTCTTACTGTGCCAATGCACATGAGGATTGAGGCTTCCCAATGTCAGGCACAATAAACAGGCCAAAAAGTGAAAACCTCCATTGGTTTCTGGAAAGAAATATTGCAAGATAACCCAGAAGTGCATGGGAAGTCCACACAGGTGACAAGAAAACTAGTCACTTCAAACAAAAGCAGGGGATACAGCTGGACAGGTGGAAGAATAGAAGGTTCCATGCCAGTTTCCCTCCAAGTTTACCTGTGCAGGTTGAAACTGCTACTCTCTAAGCAGAAATGGAATAATCAACAGTGAAACTGGCTGCTCTTCCCTTCCAACTGTGCTCCATAAACCAGAGCTCAGGTGTGGCCCTTTGGCAACAGAGATAAATAAGTGATTGAATGTTAGTGGAACAAAACAAGCATTGGAAAGGGCTAAATGTTATACACTGAGTTGCTGGGGTATTAAATTAGCTTAATTGACCATAGACGGATAAAATTTCTCTCATTACCTACCCGTTGTGTTTCATTTGCCATTGGAGGGCTTAGTGCAGCTTTAGGTCTCTGCTGTGCACATGTTCAGTGCCTGGGAGGAGTTGGTGCTCTGCTGAGCCAGAGCTCTGCAGTTATAAACAGGAAGAAATATAATTTGGCTTTTAATGTAAAATTTGTGTCCCACAGCCTTCCTCCCATCAGAATTCATCATTTGTCTCTGACACAGGGGAGGAAGCACAGCATTACTGGGAAAAGGAGAGAAGTTGCTCCTTTTTGGAGATGGCCTCTCTCCAGCTTTGCTCTAGCTCAGCCTTTGTGTCCTGGCACAGCAGGATACTGAGCTCCAGTTGTAAGTACAGAAGTCAAATTTCCAACTGACTGATCAGCTTTCCCACCAATGTACCCAGCAGTAACCTATGAATCACCTTTAACCCCAGAGACTGTAGTTTGCCCCACGTGGCACTCCTTTCTTCACTGTTGTCTGCAAGCGAAGGTGGCACACACTCCATAGACAACCTTGAGCGAAACAAAAATTGATAAACCTAAATGACTTTGGAGAAGCTTTTCTGAGCAGTCTACAGGGCAGTTCTGGGGCCCTGGTGAGAAATAATACAGCCAAACACTCATTCACAGAGGGAAAATAATTTTTCCCACTCTACCTACTTATTGCTGGAGCCTTGCTCAACACCTTCTGTTCTTTGCTTTGGGTCCTAAAAGAGGCCACTAATTGTGAATTCAGATAGATTCCCCAGATCCTGCTCTTCATGGCACAAGCAAAGGCAAAATGCTCTAAGTTAAGCAACTGTAACTGTAAGAAAATGCATTGACCAAGTGTCATTTTTTTCAAGGTTAGATGAATAAGTGACAGAGAGACATTTTCCTGTGAGGCCATAGGGTCACCATGACTGTTCTGATCTGCTCTGTCTCTTTGAAGGCTGCTTTTAAACACATTTTTTTAAGCAGTCAATGACTGTAATAAACAGAGTCCTTCATTATTTACATTTTGGTGTGTATTAGGCTCAGAAGGAAGAACTATACATTTGTGGGCTTTTTTAATTTTTCCAGTCAAAGTAAGAGTAGTAGGGATTCAAAGAGGACAGCCCTTTCCAGATAGTCTTTGTCCATTGCTAGTCTTTAGATCTTGAACCTTTCAGCACATGTGGAGTCTTTAGTGCACAAATCAGGTTTTTATTGAGGGTCTACTGCCTGCCTTCCTTGAGGGAGATGGACAATGACACAGAGGTCTCTGCTAGTCACACCTATACAGAAAAACAAATTATATTGGGGGAAATTGTGTGTGGTGTATCTGTGGTTAATGCACTGTTTTTAATTTAATTATTGGTGAAATAATGCACACCGTGAGTAGGTGTTAGAAATCACTGCTGCGTTAACTTGTGCTTGGTTCTTTAGTGAATTTCCTTTTTTCCTGAACTCGCTGCTGGTATCTTCCCAAATCCTTGCCTCAGGCCCTTTAAAAATCTGTGTTCCTGTATCAGTGGCTAGATGTTGTATTGTCTCTTTTTAGTTGTAAAATTTTATAGGTGGGAATCCAAAAGAATTGGAAACCTGATAGTTGAACACTGTTGCCTCTGCCAGTAGAAGTGGTGCTTTAGAAAATTCTGTGTATGAAATGAAAACACAAAGCTCTTTTACAACCTATTAACATTACTGGTGTTTAATTTTAATTAACACTGGTCTTGTGGAGGATGGTAAAGGAGCATCATTTTAAAACATCACTGTACTGGTAATCTGTGGTGGCAACACTGGTTAATTTTCCAAAAAGTTTACTGCTTGTTCTTGTTCTTGTTCTTGTTCTTGTTCTTGATCTTGTTGTTGTTGTTGTTGTTGTTCTTCTTCTTCTCAATGTATATTCCTAAAACACCTAGAAGATGGCCAGATTTCATAAATTGTACAAAAAACTTCACTTAAGAATGAATAGGGATTTTAGCAATAAGCACAGAACAAAAGGATAAATTTTGTAGAAGATCTATCATCCACCTGGGATCAGCTGGAACATGCACAGGGCACTTTTGGACCAGAAGGACATGCTTCTGCATTGTCCCTGTCCTCAGGATAATTTGTATCTCCCAAGAATATGGTACTACTTGTGGGAAGAAGGGAAAAACTGCAATGTTTTGGGCTCTTGGAAAAAAAAGAAAATATGTTCTTACATCAGTCCCTGTTTTTCAAGTTAGAGACACCAATTCTACAAACCCTTTCAGTTATTTTTAAAAACCTTCTGGAGAATATGCAGACAGTTATTAAGTCGTTTGTCTGTTGCAAGGGAAGATTGGGAAGGGTTTAATCTTCACTCAGGGAAGGACATTGTCTTTACTCATAAAACCTTTCCTTTGAACACTCAGGGGTTCCTAACTTGGGCCTGGGTTTAACCCCACTCCTGCCCTGTTGAACCCCAGATAACTTTTGCCTGGGGACTTTCCCATACATCACCCAGTCAGGAGAGCAGTGGCTGCTCCCCTCCTCTTCCCCCAGCTCTGTCACTGTGAATTCCCTCGTGGGCTGAACTGTGGTTCACAAGCTCCAGGGATCCCCTGGGATCCAAGTGGGCTGGTTCCTTCCTGGATGGACCTTTTCCTCCAGATCCTCCCTACATCTTCAGCGCTGCCGCTGCTGCCCGGCCTCGCCATTCGGAGCTGAGGCAGAGGCTCAGAGACCACCTGGGGCTTTCTCTTCCCCCTGCAGGATGGAAAGACCATACAGGCTCACATGTGGTGTGGTGTAAAAACAGACACATCTCCTGGGAATTCCTTCCGGGAAGTTTTCAGGAATATGAAAGAGCTAAAGAATATAACCCCACAGCAAAACAAGCTCAACACAGCGATTTATAAACTGATTCTGGAATTCTTTTGTATTTGTTGGCTATTTTCAAGGAAATCACTCAATAATATATCTTTATGATAATAACTTCACTCTATTATGTTTTTAACTACTGATTTTCAGCGGCCAAAACATGGAGGGTAAGATTTATACAATTAGTTATTTATTAGTGCTGAAATTTAATGAATAAGACTCTCTTTCCATTACTGGAATACTTAAATGGAATGACATTTTTCCTTTTTGATAGTATCTGCCTTGGTGTCTCCTTCACTTTATAAACAGGGACACATCAAAGATTTTACATGACAGTAAAAAAATCTGAAATATATTTCAGTGCTCCTATATGGCTGTTTTCCTAGGATTTTCAGAATATGGAACTTATTTTCCTTTCTGAGAATCTTAAAGGTCTTAGCACCCTTTCCTTTTTAGTAATCTTCTTTGTGTTTGCTGTGCACTATGGTTCTCCTAATAAAAGAAAATATTCAGACTCCCATTTTACAAGCTTTTAAAAGAACACCAGACTCCAGTGACTTGGTAAACCTCCTTTTTTTTTTTTTTTTTACCCAAAGCTTAAAAAAAAAGGAGTAGATAACTTGGGAATGTGTGGCATTCTTATTTGCCTCAAAAGCCTTTGATTTGACAGTATTTGCAACCACATTTTGTATGCAGTGCTTCAAGACAAGCAGTAACTGGGTCTGCTTATCTGGGGCTCTTGCAGCTCCTTGGTGGGAATGACTCTCTTTACACAAAATCCAAGCAAAATGTACCTTTGTTCCTATTCTTTAATTACATGCAGGAAGCTAAGGAATTCTAGTAGTTTTTTATGTAAATGTGGGGGAACTTGTATATTTTTAATTCAATTTTAATATCTTTATTTTGTGTCTTTGTGAGCAAGATCTTTCATTGAGCCTGAAGGGGAAATGTTTTGTCACAGTAACAATATCATTTGTAATATCAGAGTTTCAGGTTTTTCTTCAAATTAATTTAAATCTATTCTACTTAGAGCTTTACAAGTCTTTAAAATGACCCCAGAGAATTCTGAATCAGGTCCTAAAATGCTTCAAATTAACTGAAAATTCAATATCAAGAAAAAAGAGACACCACAGGCTAGCCAAAAATTCTAGAAAATCTAGTGAATACATGACATTGAAAGTACATTTTCCATTTTCAAAAATCTGTTTAAGTACTTTCAAAATCTTCTCGATTATTTTGAACCTTGAGTTATTTCTACAAATAAAAACGAGTAATTTCAAAACATGGGACTTGCTGATTATTTTCACAGAGTGATTTCCTCTAGCCTTACATTTCTTAAGTCAGTAAAAAATGAAAACACTGACATTAGCTGATTATATTTATCTTATTTATTCTGCATGTAGAAACACCCTACGACCAAACAAGGTTAATTTTTATAGCAAAAAATGGGAAGGGTTTTTGGGCTAAGAAAATGTTCTCTCTGCATCAGCATAAATAACAGACAGAGAAACAGCTGAAATATCAGTGGTGGATCATAAGTCCCTTCTCATGTTAGTCTGTGCAGCTGAACTGCATGATAGCAGCTTTTTAGGCTGTAGGTTTTTATTGAAATGCCTATTGAGTAAAACATAATTCATGCTGCTGCTCACCCTTAATACAGGAAATAATATACCCATTTAACTTAATCACAATTTATATTACATGTGCATATTTCTAAACAAGTGCTGTAGATGGAGAGTTTGGTAGCAATAATATTTATGAATTACACTTTTAGTTAGCAAAGGAAAATGTGTGACCTCTTACATTTTGTTTGACATTTGAATTTGGTATCCCGTATATGTGACACGGGTGATGGATGCTTATTAACACAGTGTATAAACAGGAAATGCTTCTAAGCTGACCATTTATTAGTGCAGTATGTGTTCAATCTGAAATTTGAATTTTAGCTGCACTATTCTTCTCTGATGAGTGCAGAGCTAAAATAAAGGTGGGTTTCTTTTTTATTTTGTTTGGGATTTTTTTCTCTTTTGTTTTCCTCTACAGATTGGACAGATTTAACAGTGTAGATTTTGTATCCAAATCAATCTTCCCTATGCAACTTAAGTGTATGAACACAAGGACTTCTTTTTGAAGTGTAAAAACCAGAGTCATAGGAAACGTATCAAGTGAAAGGATTTTGTAGGATTCACAGTGAATTTTCCTGGGTAAATAAATAAATGTGAGCATTCACATTCCTCTGTGTCCTGATGTATGCATTGAGCTGTTTCCCCCTTTACTTCATTACTGCAGAGAGGCAAGGAAGCACCATTCCTTCCCCAGGAGTCTGACAGCTGATCCACTTTGGATCTGTCCTCCAGGACTGGAGACATCATAATTTTTCACTCACACTTAATTGCTCTTTCTAAAGAACCCACCCTTAAATTCCTGACAAATATCTGAAAAGCTTTGTCAGTGAAAGTTTCAACACTTCATCTTATAAAAGCAGAAATAAAAACTCCACATATTCAGAAGGTTTCTCGCAGCAGAGAACAAGGATATAGTTTTTTCCTAAAAAGAAGCCAGTCCTCTCCACTTTTCCTGATGATTTACTGGAGGAAATATATAGAATAATACAGAGACACTGTTTCCCTTTCTGTATCCCATTTAAAATAAGGCCTCAGGAGAGGGAACATGTATCTAGTTTTCTTAAGCACAGCCTAATATTGCAAAACACTTGGATAAAATTTATTTGTTTAACAAAAGAGCAATGACGACATGGTAAAGTGACTCAAAGGGAAGATTTTATTTTAAATATCTCTGTCCACTCCTGTATTGTACAGTGTAGGTCAGGGAAATTATTGCCTATGTAAAAACTCAGTAAAGAACTTACAGCTAGCCATTAAAAGTAGCAGGTATGAGAGCATCTCAAGCGTTAGTGCTAACATTAAATACCTTCACTGAATCCACAGCTTTCCACAGTGCAGGACCCAATCACAGGAAAGCTAGCAACCTGGAAATTGAAACTGGCAGATCTTTAATCTAACATTCTGCTTTTCAGTGGAAAAAAGTAACGTCTTTATAGATGAGAGTCAAAGGTTAAATTTAGTTTGTATCAAATTACAAAAATATGCTTTTGGTGAGGTTAGATTCTCATGCTCAGAGCAATTCAAACTGTAATGAAAGCAAACATTGAAAGAGATAATCCCATTAAAGATGAACTATTCACTTTAACCTCAAATATTTGGTAACTAAAATAAAACCATCCTAGTAGGAGGATGAAGTTCAGCTCTTAAGGGAAACTGGAACTCAATATTATACCTCAGACTGCACAAGAGAAAAAAAACAGCTCTCCTGTTTCTAAAATAAAATGTTATTTGGGGGGAACAAATTAATTCATGTTCTTCTCTTGAGGTCTACACAAAACAGTGGTGACCTTTCTGGCAGTGTGTGCTTGTACACTTCAGGGTAAAGGGTGCTTCTCTGCAAACAGCAGCTTGTGCAGACACAGGAGCCCCATGCTGTGCTGCCGACCGTGGGGAGTGAGGAGCAGGGGATGGATGCTGCTCTGGAAGTGGCTCAGAGTCACGGCAGGCATCCCACTGCACAGCTCTGTGCCTGCTCCTCCCAACACCACCAGCGCTGGGATGTCCTCCTTTCATAGCAGTCCCCTCAGCTGTGCAGCAGGTTTCTGACAGGGAATTAATTCTGATAAAAACCTTGAGTTTCAGCTGAGAATAAAATCTGAGCAACCCTGATTTCAGCCTCCCCAGTCTGTCCCCTGAGCCACTCCAGCCTGGCACAAGGAGGAAACACAGTGGGACCGCAACCTGGGGCTTGGCCTGGGTACTCAGTGTGGTTTGGAGGTCCTGGTAGTTTCAGATCATTCACTTCTTGGAACAAAAAGGGGAGCGAGAAATATTTGCAAAGCCCCATTGCTAAAGAACTGAGCTCTTTAATATAATGTGACAAAGCTTTTGACTTTCAAGAAATACCAAAAAACATCTTTAATCCCTGAACTTCTGATACCCCGTTGAAAACTCACCCATAAAAGCAGCCACAGCCAGAGTCTTTCTTCATTCCCCAGAGACCTGGATGATGATTTAAAGAATTTGGGAAGAGTCTTATATTCTTTCCTTTTACAACTTAAAATAGACTGAAAAGATTTTTTTTGAAAGGTTAAGAAAAAATATCATAGACTGATATTTCTTTTTTATGCCAAGTTTCAGCCTGGAGAAAATTTTATGGCTGAGTTCTAATCCACAGCAACCCCTGGTTTATAACAGAAATGCTGACACAATGATAACTGCAGCGTTACAATGCTGCTGCTATGATATTTATTGCTCCCTAGTGCCAGCTGGGGTTAATCCTTATTAAATGCATTCATTTTCTGGCCTGGTGGAGAACAGATCACTCGGTGAGCAGGCAGAGTTTGGGTCCCTGGTAGCGTTAATGGAAGATATCACAGAAGACACAGTAAGTGAGGAGTCTTTAAGGGGGCTACTGAAGGTGTTTTTGGGGATTAAGTGGCCTTCTCCGGGGGCTTGAGCTCAAATCCAGAGTGTCTGTGCTGAGAAGTGTCTTTGCAGCAATGGAACTGCACATGCTGAGAGCTTTGTTCTTTTTAGAATCAAGGAAGGGTATGAAAGAAAACGTGAGATAGTCATGTATCTGCACAGTCAGCAGTGGAACAGATCTCACTGATTAAGAATTATCAAGCTCCCAGGTGATATCCCAGGTAGGATATCCAGGTGTGAACCCAAATATCTCAAATCCTTTGCTATTGAACTGTCCAGTTTAATGGTATTGGAAGAATTGAGGAATTACAAGATGCCTGTTCAATACACATCAACTTATTCCTTCAATACTACCTGAGTGGAAACCACAGCTTAATTTTATTCACAAGTTTTTCACATCCCACTGATGCCTTAAGTTTTAGCTTTCATATTTTCCAGATTATGCACTGCATTAGTATATAATTCTGAACTTCATATACAGTGTTAGCAAGTTCTCTTCACAGTTTAGTCAGACAAAGCAATCCTTTTCCAGCCCCAGAGCCAAAGACACCATTGCAGCTTCAGGCCCCTAAAGTATAAACAGCAGCAAACTGAGGAGAGCAATCTGGGACAATGGGTCTTCATAACCTGAAATTGGACAATTACCTCAATATGTAAATGGACTAAAACTTATAAAAGTGGGAGAATGTGTGACCTGTTGTCCATCCTTTGTGTAGCCTCAGCTGGGCTCTTGTACTGCTGTGGTGTATGCTTTGAAGGCCATTTAATAAATATCTCCTTTATTCCTTTACCACTGCCTAGCCTCTGCCCTAGGTAGCCTCCCAAGGCATCACCACCCTCACACACATTTATATTTTAGCAACAAAAACCTGAAAATCTCACAAAAATTTCTCCATAAAGCTGTGTGGGACTCTGGGTAAATTTTTCCCAGAGATTTACACACCAACATGGTGCTTGCTGTATTTATATGGCAAACTGGAGAAACATGAAGGAAAGTTGCAGGTTCATTTTGGAAAAGAGTAGGTACAGTGAGCATTTTTTCATTTTTCTCTTGCTCTGGGTTCTGCAGAATGAGCCTCAGCTCACCTGCCAAGCTCTCAGCAGACCTAAAACGAAGGGGGCTGCTTGCTATGAAAAAAATCTCAGGACTGAAGGAGTGAGCATGTGTGCAAAGTTCACCACGAGTTCAGTGAATGATCATATTTTCCCCACAATAATAAATACTTCTATAATTTATAAATGCCTCAAAAGGCTGAGATATGTGGGGGATGCAGAATCAAAGTGGCTTGACAGGAGAGAGACAAAGGAATGAGACAGAGAGTGAACTGACTACTAAAATTCCTCATCTCTGATTTGTTCCTTTTAGGACTTGTCCCCAGAGAAAAGGCTGCACTTTCTAGAGAAGCTTAAAAAATCAAAAGAAATCCTCTGGGCTTGTGAACAGCCAAGAAGAATTTTAAAAACCTTCAATTTGAACACAGAGCCAAAGAGTAATACTCAAGATTTTCTGCTCTCTATTTGATAATCATTTTTTAAAATATGAGCAATGAGATGGGGAGGAAAGTCAGGCTTTTTATAAAAAGATTAAAATCAGAGATATGTTTTCTTCATTTCAAGGCAATGTTCTGCCTTGTTACATGCAAGCTTTCTAGTAAAAGAGAAATAAAGTCATTTTCATCAAAACTACTTAAAAGAAAAACAAGGAATGTTCAAGAGAACAGAAACCCCTGTTTTAAGTATTAGGAAAAACATGAATGTTTTTATTAAAAAGCCATTTTGAAAGAAATGGGGCTAATTCACTTTCCCTTGATATTCAGAGGAGCTGGAAATCTAAATAAAAATAGCTTTATTTTTGTTTAAAATTTCCACAGGGCGAAATGCAGTGTCATGACCTTGTCTAACAGATGGAAATAGAAAAATGTTCATGTAAAGAAAACAGCCACAGGAACATTCAGGAAGGTGCCTTTAGGAGGCAAAAAAATATTCATTTTCATTTGCCCTCTGTAAGGTACAAAGGCTTTGTATAGAACCATGAGCAGCATGACAGACCAAGCACAGGGCTGCAAGTTCTGAGTGGCCACAAAGCCTGGGAATTTTTAATGGGAGCTGGGAGGGGTGAGTGCATGGCAGAGCTACTTAGAATCAGTGGGATGGAGCTGTGGAAGGACAGGTAGGGCCAGCCAGACACTGCTGCTTCACCCCAGGGCTGTCCACTGCCCCAGGCAAAGGAAAAAAGGATGTGGGGAAAGATGGGCACTATGCACTTGACAAAACTGCTGGCACAGAGAAATTATTAACAGGAGGAAAGGAAAATAATAAATCAAATTGAAACATTCACAAGGATGACAGAAGTTTCTTGATGATCTCCAAGATCATCAAGTCCAACCTTTCATGGCCTTCTCTGCAGAATGGAGAGGGAAATTCAAAGGTTCCTTGCTTGTAAGGCTGCTTAGCCTCCCTTGGCCACTGATTTTTTCTCTGCCATCATTTTGAAGAAGGATTGAGCTCTACAGCTGGAAGAAATGTTTTCTCACCTGTTAGCCATTTGATACAGAGAGAGATTCTCACAGAAATCAAACACAGCCTCTTATCAACTGCTCCACCAGCACAGACTGGTCCAACACAGCTTTGTACATCTTTGAAGTTCTCAGCTTAAGTGAGCCAGGTCGTTTTATAAGGTTGCATGTGAAATTGTCAGAGGAATGAAACCATTTGCAGATGGGGGAGTGATCAACATGGTACAATATCTCACTTGTGTTTGCCCCCATTTCCTTGGGAAGAAAATAAAAGGAAAAGGGAGAAAGGGTGAAAAAAAGTAAAAGCAGTGGAAGAACAGAGAAACTCCAACAAACAAAATTCTTTTGACAAATCAGTGTTGAAGGAGTTAGTGAGATTTCTGGCAAAACCACCAGGACTCTGAAGACAAGCTGACTGCTGCAATATTTATTACTTTGCTTTCATGAAACCTCTGACATCAAGGACTTCCATAGTGACTGATTTTTGTCAGAATAATGCTGCAGGAACTGGAAGTGACAGATGATTTTCTTGGACACGAAGCCCGTGCGTAATGGCATGAGAAAGAGGACATAAAAAAGTCTGCCCTGAAGCAGCTTAATGTGGCCCTGGAGAGCAGAGCTGTTATCACAGCTTACTGATGCAGTCACAGCAAGAGGGGCTTTACAAAGAAATGGATACTGAAGTCAGCATGGGAAAGATTTCCTGAGTTGTGCTCCCTTATGACAGCCTTGTGGAGGCTGGGGCTGGCAGGAGGAAATGAAGTAGAGGGATGTACCTCCAGAAAAGAAATAGAAACTGGTTTTATTGTGTCACATCCCTCCCCTGCACTGCAGAAGCAGAAGATCACATGCAGCAACAATAAATGTATTGAGCTTGATGTGTGTTGCTGGGGTTGTGGCTGGGTTCCAGACCAGCCGTGGTACCAGAAGCTTGTGTGTGGACAGCTTTTCAAATGTAATTAATACAGAGCATCTAGGATTATGTGAATATAGAAAAGTTGGGGAATATTTTAACATGCAATCAAAGAGTTGTGGAGGATATTTTTGAAGGAAACTAGTGATTAAAATATTAACCTCCCTTGCCCCAAATATATAAATTGCATGAAATTGCTCCAAGCCCCATCCAACCTGGCCTTGAACATTTCCAGGGATAGGGAATCCACAGCTTCTCTGGGTAACCTGTGCCACTGTTTCACCACCTCTTAGGGAAGGATAACTTCCTAATATCTAATCTAACCTGCTCTCTGTCAGTTTAATGCCATTCCCCACTGTCCATTAGGGGAGACATCTGTTCTGGTTTTCTTTCCATCAGAAGGTTCCAGCTGAAAATCAGAGATGGAATCCCAGTGCCCTGCCACAGAATTTCTATTTTTAAACCTAAATGCAAGTGTGGCAGCAAGATAGCATAATCTTCTCTGGATATCTCAGTACATTTTCTGTGCTGTACAAGCACATCTTTCTGCTTTGATTGGACCTTTTGGTAGTGTAATCATGCTTGCTTTCAGTAGAAATATTGCAAGACATATAGTTGCTGTTTATACATTTTGATGCAAAAAGGCAAAACCTTTTCAGACCCCAAACTATATATTTATTAAAATAAGATTTTGTTTAGACTTGCCTAAGTATTGGTTGTACCTTTGGAAGTGGGGTTTATCTAAGTCATAAATCTGCCTGAATAAAAATCAGAGCTAAATGCTTTATATTTACTCATATTGGAAGTGTAGAAGATTACCTTGCTGAATGATAAATACAACTCTGTCACAATCAGGCAATGTATCACCCTGGAATGTGCTGCAACTCCTTTTGTCTTTTTTGTTACATAGAAAAGGAAAAATAAGGAACAACTATTGAAACATCCATATGTGTGAGACCATTAGTGGGAATTTATAATTCATACAATCTCACGGAATGTGACAGGATTTCCAAGTACTGAACTGGCAGACACTTAGAGATGCTGTAAATTAACCCACACATGAACCTGTCGACTCTGTCCTTTTTCTTCGTAGCCTCATTTCAGCTGAATTGACAAGACAGGATTTCTCCCTGGATCCTGGAATGTTACATACACCTGTCAAGCAGAAGCTTCAAGTCAGCCCTGGGGAGCATCTTTAAAAGACAGTCCTGCAATACCAATGAATTCTCCATCCACTGGCAGTCTGGTTTTTTTTAATAAGATCATCGATTTAAGAACAGACTGACCAAACCACTGCCATTTTCAAGCACATGCCCAGGGCAAAGAATGATAATACCTGGGGCTGGACCTGCACCTCCTCTTGCACACCCACAAATGAGGATAGGTCTCAGCAGCAGTCAAAGGGCAGTGCCTTGTATCAGAAGGGAGGGCAAGGAGAAGGTTGTCCAGAGAAGCTGTGGATGCCTCACCCCTGGAAGGGTTCAAGGCGAGGTTGGATGTGGCTTGGAGCAAGCTGGGATAGTGGAAGGTGTCCTTACCCATGGCAGGGGGCTGGGATGAGATGAGCATTAAGGTCTCTTCCTGCACAAACCATTCCATGAACCATGATAAGGTCCCCTGGCCAGGCAGTGGCTGCTGTGTTTGTGAGGGTACGAGGCTGAGCAGGATGCAGAGAGGGACACTTCTGCAGGAAGTCTGGCTTTCAGTGAAATACAGCTCCAACCAAGATTTGAGTTACTCTCCTGAGTGTTGCTGATTTCTCCTAGCCAACATTACAGTATCCTGGCCCCAGTGCTTGGCTGCTTGGCACACAGAACGCTGCTTCCCGCTGCTGCCATGAACAGCCTGCAGGTTGTTGTGCGCAACTGCTCCCCTGACTTCTTTCTCCCAAAGATTCATGCTAGAAGCTTGAGTGTTCAGCTGGGTCCAGGGGACGTCCTCTCCACTCCCCCAGAGTTGGGGAGTCACTGGTCTGTACATGTGCCTCTCTAAATCCCGGCTGCCTGTGCAGGAATGTGGGTACCAGCTCGGCCCTGGGCTCATGAAGCAGATGAAGTGCTGTCGTGCATTTCAGAAAGAGCGTCTTAACACCAGCAGGACTTTGCTGGCTGCTTTTATGCAAAACCTCCTGTTTGCTTTGTGAAAGATGGGAGGATTCAGCTGAGTTTAAACTGGGCTAAAATATGTCACCGACTTTTTTTCTTTTTTATTGTATTTTTTCAGTGTATGCTGGCTCCTAAATTTATGAACTATTTTTAAAGGACTCCTTATATAAGCATATTTAGATGGTTCAAATTTGTTCTTAATAAGTGGAAAGATTTACTAAAACAGGCCTGATGTGATGACTTGGGAGGGATTATTCACCACTGATGCCAATATATTCCAGACAGCCTGAAGAATTAAGCACTCTGGGTGTCGAAAGCAATCTGAGAATCACCTAAAACTTGTCCTAATGGAGCTCTGGTCTGCAAGGGGCAAGAGTGTCAGGAATCCAGTGCAAACCAAGGGACTGCAAGGAGGGCAAAGGCAGGTAAGAACAAACTTTGCATTTTTATGGGAACTTTTCAAATGATGATGTAGCCAAACTTTGCAAAGAAATCGGTCTGATAAAGATGTGAGGCAAAGCACAGCTCTGATAAATGATGGGCTACAACTGCATTCCTACCAAGTGCTGCTATCACTCACTAAGCAAATTTATGGTATTTTATTCTAAAGTACATTGGATTCCAGGGTTAGGAATTTTCCTCTGACCCTCTTATCCTGCTCGTGGTTTCATTTTTCTTTAAGGAAATAGATTTAACCATTTATAAACAGAATTTACTAACAGTTTTTTCATGACTATCTCTCCAATGGGAAAGGAGTCCCAATGAACTGCAGACACTTGCACAGTTCATAAGTCAAAGCAGGGTCCTGGCAGGATGGCATTCCCTGTGAGGAATGCTTTCCAGGGAGATCATTTGGATGTGTGGAGAAATAACCAGAAGGAATGACAGGAATTATTCCCATCCTATTATTCCCCTGGATGAAGTATGGCCAAATATGAGTAGGATGGTTTTTTTGTAAAACAGGTTCAACTCAATTTGATATGCTTTTTATTTTTACCTGCTTGGGAAAGTCTAAGTGCTCTGCAGAAGACAGAGGTGTCAAATTATATCAGCTCCTGTCTCTGATCAATTTTCCTGAGTGTTTTCCCAGATAATGTTCTTCTGACAGCTATAGAGCAGCATGAAGGTTTAGTTCAGTAGTCCCAGCTTTCCTCCTCATGGCCACCTGTTATAATGTAATATAGATTGCTGAATACCTATTTAAAGGTGAGCTTGGAATAAGGTTTTTTTTTTTCTGTAACAGCTACAAGGATGTTATATTTTTGTTAATGGAGAGAGAAAAGGCTAATTTTTAAACCCAGTGTGGATACTAATTTATTTCATTTATGCTGTTTCCTGTTACCCTCTTCGGTCAAGTACAATTTCCATTCCAGACCATGCATGACCCTCACTGTCACAATGACCCACATCACACTGACCATTCAGTTCATCTGTTTTGTGCTAAAGTCATTACCAAAAATTGCTGTCATTTCACTGGCTGTGAAAATGTGAAAGTGAAAAGGTGCGTGGGTTCACTTCCTTTTACCACAGTCACCTGCACATTTTATTAACAAGCAAGTGAAAGCCAACACTTCAGAAGATATTGCAACTGCAGAAACCAGACTTGGAAGATGACTGAAATGTTTGTTTCCTGTTAAATGAGTGTGTCATAACAGGGGGCAGAAATGTGAGGAGGAGCTTTACTGGGAGTCCTGACCAAGGCCATCCAGCTGACTGCACCATGAACAACCTGCGGACAAGTCTGGGTCTCAAAAACATCCAAAAGTGCTGCTAGAGGCATTGCTTCTTTTTATTTTTTAACATCAGAAATCTGCAAGTCAGAAATGTGCCAGGCTGAGGTCCAGGTCTTTCTGGGATCTGTGCAAGGGTGTTTCTAAAAAGACTGTAGAAAGTTCCACTTGGCATATTCTACTGTATGACATAACTAGTGATCAAAGCACAAATTCCAAGTCTTGCTTAACATCTTTCCTTCCACAGCTATAAAAACTGAGAACAGCATGAGGTGCTAGAGGCCTTACCCCAGGAAAGAAGTTCTGTACACCAGAGACATGAATTTATTTTTTAAATTTTTTTTTTTTAATTTTTTGGTAGTTCTTGCTAATGTGTTTGTGAGGAGAGATTCAAAGATGTCTTGACTACACTGAGGAAGAGGTGACTGCAAGACAAACACTGACATAATTTTATTTCTATTTTTATCTATCAAATAGTCACCTTTGAAACCAAGGCCTGGAAAGTCTTGGCTATGGAAATGGCATCAATTCCAAGTCTGGAATCTCACTTTTGCTACACAAACAGTTCCCCCTGTTCAAAATCAGAGGCTTGCTTGGGCTTCCCTACAGCAAAACACCAGCCAGGAAAGCTGAGATACAGATGTCCATTGGACTACACACAATTGTTTTTAACACCATACAGCATGCAGGAATGTCAAGATCCTGATTACAGTCTGGAGGACAGGTACAGCTGAGGTAATTTTATGCTGAGCTCCCATTCCCTGTGTTCCCATTGGCAAAGCAGCCTCATGGTGCATGGTGGGATACAGGCTGCCAGGGATGGGATTTTTGTGTTTTAGGGTCTCCCTCTTTGGGAACTAAAGGCTTCAGTAGTACCTGGGTCTGGTCATAATTCTTGTATCTTCCTTTCTCCTTCTCTTGTGAGCATTAAAAACATTTATCACCTTTACTTACTAGCTAAATTACTTTATTCTACATTATTTCTTCATACAAAATTGTTCAGTCAGAAGGTCTGATTCACATTTGTCCACTATGCAAAGCATCTCAGAAGGGAAGCTAATTGTACTGCTGTTGTCAAGTCCCTGGTGATAAGAGACACTCAGCCCAATCTTCCCTCTGCCCCAGCCTTTAGGTATTCCTGTAACCCCTAAATTGAAGGAAAATGAATTGGCTAGATCCATATGAAGCAATTCTGGCAGGGAAAACCACACTCAGCTGAAAGATATGTTTTAGCCTTTTGGATATAATTTCAACTTTCAAGATAACTGTTCCTTTGAGGAGCTCTAACTATAAATCCCAAAGTGCCTGCAAGGAGTTGGGTAGGAGTCAAAAATGCCGAGTCAGGGGAAAATAATTGTTTTCAAATGGTGACAAAACTACAAGGTCGGCAGAGAGCAGAGGGGCTGTACTGGTGCATGGAGATAGCCCTGTAACTCAGGGCTGTGAGTTCTGTACACTAAACAGAGCCTAACATCTCCATGGGGTGTTTGACTGCTGCAAACACAGAAGGGAACTGGTCTGCACTGCTCTAACTCACACAGCAGAAATTATATTGAAAGAGAATCTAAAGACATGGGGTATAGACATGGTGTGCAGTGCTAAAACTTTGGCTCGTTCTGGTTTTATTTCCCTGAGGTGAAGAAATGACAGATTTTGTATTTTTTAAATTATTGCAATGCAAATAATTTGACAGCTTGATCTGGAGGTTTTTGTGTCATGAAATGTTGTTTGAAATTGTGCAAGGCAATACAATAATTATACAATCAAGCATGTCTAAGGATGAAGGATAATTTGTGTAGAGGCTGGGAATTTGCCACTGGTGTGGGTCCAGATTCCTTCATGCCTTGGACAGATTCCTACACAGAGTGGGAGGGGTACTCAGGCTTCAGGAATAGCACTGCTTTGAAACTGCAGTTGCAAGTCATAAGGAATCAGCTTGAGGGAGCCTGGTGATTACTTTCTAAGGATATCTACACACAAGAAAGTGTGCCTGGGAGTATAAATCAGCATAGCTCTGCTGGCTGCAGCATAGCTGTA
This sequence comes from Parus major, assembly GCF_001522545.3. Lineage (NCBI taxonomy): Eukaryota > Metazoa > Chordata > Aves > Passeriformes > Paridae > Parus > Parus major. Next base: position 9,041,432 of record NC_031782.1, on the reverse strand, counting down.
TCCATCTACTCCAGCTGAGGATCTGGACAAAAGTACTCTGGCAACACAGAGGACTGAAAACTACCAGAACACCTTTAAACCTCATGTGCCAGCACGCAAGAGAAGCATTCAGCTCTGTGGAGTGGACTTCTTTCATCTGGGGCAGTTAAAGCAGAAAAGTGAGCTTTAGATTCTCACAATTTTACTGCATCTGTTAAAGCAGTATTGGCTTTCAGCAATGAAATGAGTATTCAGGCCAAGCGTCTCTGCAGAATTTCGGGCACTCCATGAACAGATAAAATTTCAATTGCAGAAACAAGAGAAAGTACCAGACATAAATGCACCAGATATTACATTTAAGGAAAGACACTGAAGGGGCAGGTTATACCGTGGGAATAGGCAGCAGCTGGTGGCTGACTCTGGAGTTATGACTATGTTATCAATGAGGCCACAAAAAATTAAGAAAATTAGTAAGTAAGGGCAGCCTGCCCTTAGGAAATGCAGGAGGGCTGGTGTGCAGCAGAGAGCAGCTCTGATCTGGGCCTGGGCTCCAGGCTGGGTCCCTGGTTCCCCAGACAGAGCTGGCAGCAGCCTGGCTCACTCTGGTGGCCCCTCGGGCCAGAAAGAGGAGGTCCATTGGCAGCCCAGCGAGGGCCCAGAGCCAGCTCCCCCTGGCAGAGCTCAGGCTGCTGCTGCACGGGGCTGAGGGAAGGGCAGCAGCAGGGCCCCTCACAGCAGCACCGGGCCTTGCCAGGAGACACCCGAGAGCCGGGAAGGGCCAGGAGCCACTCACCTGTCCGAGCGTCCGAGTGTCCCAAGGCAGGAGCAGAGCAGGGCTGGGCACCGGCCTGGCTGTGGCACTGGCACTGTCCCACCTGGCCAGAGCTCCTTCAGCCTCAGTGTGGAGAGGTCCTGGGATCACCTGTGCTCCAGAGGCTCCTGTGTCTGCAACAGGCTGCAGCTCTGCTTCCCCCACGCTCAGGGCTCGCTGCACGTGTCTTTTCCCACTGCTGCTCTGGACAGGCCTCCTGCTCATCCTTTCAGGTCACTCAAAGGGCCTCAGCCCCTCCTCTAGCATCCCAAAACACAGGGCCGGGAAGGTCAGTGGTGGCAAGGGTGACAGGCAGAACTGGAGTCACCACTGCGCCCCTTGTGCTTACAGCCACTGCAATTACCTTCTGTCTAGGTGAAAATCTATCTCAGTGATTATCTGGCTCTTCTGATTTTCATCAGCTGGAGAGCTGCATCTTTGGGATTATCCTCTCAGCATCTTTGCCTACCCCTTAATGTCCCAGGCTTTGGCCTGTTAGTTCACTTATAGCTTGTCTCAATTCCAACCTCATCCTCCTGCAAGGGTAACTTGCAAATAAAGCAAAGTGGGAGTTGCCATGTTAATGTGCTTTCCTTGAGCCCTGGGGGAAAGGTCCTGAACATGATTTCTTCCGCTTGGATAGAAAGAGGAATTTCTGTTAGAGCCTCCATGAAATTACAGTCTTCTTTTTTTATGAAATGTAAACCAAAGTAAATATTACCTTAGAGTCTCCTATTCGTGTTGCAATAAAATGAGACACTTCCTTGGAAATAAGTTTTAAGACACGAGTCTTGTAATGTTGGGATTTATTGGAGTGGAGTTCACAGCTGACCTGAGGTCTGGAGGGTTTGGAAGCAATAGTCTGTGTGAACTTCCCCTTCTCCAGCACACGAGGTGCAAAACTTGCCAGTTATTCATAGACTTCTCCACCCTTCGTAAGCTCGTGTGCTCATATATCTCTCATGGTACATAAAGAATGACATATTGCAGTGAATCTGCTAAGAATAGCTTGTAAAATACATCATTATATGAATCAGCCTCATTAGAAGTCTCCTTCTCTCATGATTTAAACCAGACACAGTACTCACAGGAATGGAAACCATTTTTTTTTCTCTCCTGCTGGCATGCTGTGCTCAACCAAATGTTGAAACAGAAGAAAATAATTCTCTGAACTCAAGGCCAGAAGTAGAAAGTAAGTACTGCATTGCCCTGATGCCTCTCTGGCATAATTAAGGTCCTGGGTGTTTCCCTGGATATATGACTTTCCAACTTCATTAATAAAATATCATGTTGCTCTTCTGAGCAGCACATAGCTGCATTCCTCACATTCTCCCAATCCCCCTGACTCAGGACCCTGTAACACTTCACTTTCAGCATCCTCAGCCATTCCAGGCCTTTCTCCTACAGCTGCTGCTGTTTATGAAGGGGATTATACAACATGGTGCCTGTGATAGCAGGAGACAAGGCTGGACGACCCAGGAGGCCTCTCTCAGCCCTTTTTTCTGCAAGGACTGGTGCACCAGATGCCACGGCCACATGACTCAGATCTCATTCAAATTGCTTGTCTGCTGCTGCAACCACTTGCCAGTTAACTTAGCAAAGGCAGTGTTTGACTCAGACAAGGCAGATGCAATCCCAGGGACACCCCAGGGACGGCTGCAGCTCTGGGCTAGTGGCTATGTCATGCAAGACTCATGGAAACAAAGGAATGGCTCTGTGCTCCAAGGCAATGAAACAAAGTCTTTCACTCCCATTTGCAGAGCTCACTGACAAACTGCAGGTACAGCAGCTTTTTATTGTTTCTCTTTTGTCACTTCAGGATTAGAGAATGTTGTATTTCTTGCTGTTATTTCTTTTAAACCAGGCCAACACATGCCCTCCACAGTACACTACCTTATAAACCTCTGGCTGCACTCTTCTGAATCACACTGATTTTTTAATTAACTTTTGTAAGATCAATTACTCAGCTGCCTTTGGTTGCTCTGGCCTCCTATTGTTTCCAACCATATAACCCAGGTTCTCCCTCCCTGGTTAGCTCTGCATTGTGATCTTGTCACCACAGAGCCTTGTTGGCTGAGCACCACCATGTGTCTGTCTCTCACCCAAGATTTTGGGCCAAGGACATCCCCAGGAGGCTTGTCACAATCAAGACATCATGACTTTGCATGCAAGCTGTATTTATCTTGAGCTGACTTGTTTGTTAGACTCTGCTTTGACTTTTGCAGAAGTAGGTCAGAAGTGCAGTATGGATGAGCATTACTTGCAGAGGTGATGAGCAGCTTCCACTCAGGCCATGGGGGCTCCACAGAAAGCACCACTGCCTATTTCAACAGGCTTCAAACATTGTCCTTCTATCCTGCAGTGTCCTCAGGCTGCTCTGGAACCTGCAGTGCCTTTGTTTGCTGCCAGTGCAGTCACTTCAGTGCACCTGGGAGCATCTGCAGGATGACTTTCAGTGCCACATTTACTTGGAGGTAATGGGCCTGCTGGGATGGCCACAAGCTGCACCAAATAACCCATGGAGAGACACAGGATGGGAGTCCTGCCCTAGAGAAGGAAGGTTCTTGGACTCTCCTGTGCTCTAAACATCTGTTATTTTTTGTCAGTAAGAAATACACATCCCTGATTTTCCTTCTGCCAGAGTTTGGGTGTTCTAGCAGGTGATCAGTAGATGGTGCCGAGGGTTCAGCATGGTCCAAAGGTGAAGAAGTGTTTGCAAATAGCTGTGTACTTGCACCTCCCTTGGTGATGTTTCAGGGCATGAAATAAGCACATTTTCTCTTTATTTCTAGACTTGGTCATCATTATCCACACATTTGCCTACTTGTCCTGATTTGAAGGAATTCTTTTTAATAGCAATTTATATCGCTTTCATATCACTGCTGCTTTTGCTAGGACAGAAATGGATTTACTTTTGTCTCTCTCTGACTTTGTTCATCAATAACCATTTTACAAGCCCTGCTGTGTTTTAGCTGTGATTTTTATCTTAGCACTGTGCATCCTTTGCAATACAAGCCTTGTCTGCTGCCCCTTGGATTTGAAAGTGAGGATCTGCTTCCCAAAGCTGGGATTTCACAGCTGTGGTCTGACTGTTTCCTATCAGCACATACAAAAGCAGTGAGCACACAGCAACAGCTCAATACCCACTTCAAACTTCAGCCTTCTCAGCTGGAACAACTGTTGAGGTTTGAAGTTGTTTTGTTAACTTCTTTGGCTAATTGATAACATCTGCACCTCACCACTCTTCCTTGCCTCTCAAGCTGCTTTTTAATAGATGGACAGATAACACTGTGGCAGATCTCAGTTTCTGTATTAGTGATCTAACTCTGTGAGAACTGGGGGGCATCTTCGAATAAAACCTCCTTTATAAAAGGCTCCTTTCATACAGTCTCAGAAACAAGCCCAGAGACACTAATAAACCCTCATGCTATCAATTTGGCATTTCTCTTGTGATCAGATAAAATAACTTATGATTTCACACCTTTTTCCCCCCCTCTCTTTTTCCCTACCATGTTTTCTAAAGGTGGATATGTACACTTGGGCTTTAACATATTGGAATTAGCATTTATTTCTCAGTAGTTTTCATTTTCTTTGTATTACAATAGATGGGTCAGGAACTGGTATATGTGATATTTTAGTAAATCAAATCCTTGTATTCAGGATCACTCTTGAAGTCTGGTAATACAGAGTGACACCATATAGGTCCCAAGGAGAAATTATGGTTGTAATGGAAATATCATATATCTCATATCCCAGGTCTGATATATCAACTCAGCAATAAAAAGAAACAGGATATTTGCAACTATATTTAAAACAGGGATTTTACTGTTACTATGAGAACATGGATTACTAAGAAATTTTGGTGAGAAAACTCCTTAATGATTTCATCAATGTGTAACCCCATGAGATTTCAGTTCTCTCACTGCTATTGAAATAGCTTTTAATGCAGTGAAAATCAGAAATAAATGAGTGTGGTTCATTGGTATCTGTATGTATATCCCTGAATTATGTCTCAGTGCAGATCAGATGGTCCCTTCTCTCATATTGAAGGATTCCCAGGATGGGATTTGGGTTATGCCTAGAGACACGTGTGCCCTGTGACCTCTCCCCACCTTGACACCTTTCCATTTTGGCTGGGGAGAGGTTCCTTCCTCCTCCCTGGTGTTGGGATGGTTGGTGGTGCTGCTAAGCTGGGTCTGGGGATGTCTGTGATATGCAGGGAGCTGACGTAAACTGAGACTTGAAGGGTTGATGTTGCTCAGCCAGCCAGAAGAGCCTCGTGAATTTCCTTGTAAAAGGAATTTCTTAGGATTCAGAGAGACTTGTGTTACATAAGACTTTGAAAACAACATTTGACACAGGATAGGGCTATCCCCTTTATGAAGTTCCCAATAGAACCGGCACGTTGCCATGAGCACTGTTATTATTGCAATTCTTTTATTTTGTGCCCTTTCAGCACCACCAGCATCTACAAAAAAGATAAAATCCCAAATACAGATCTCATAACTTCACCTAATGTAAGCTCAACACATTTGGTCTTAATCTGAGTGCCTGGACTGGGATGAGTTCTGTAGGGCTGCAATAAAATAAATATTTTCCTGCACTGAGAACACCTCAGGGAAAGGTTCAATGTCAGGTCAGCAAAGGGAGCTCTTTAACCATATTTTGCTAGACATGAACCATATCCTCCTCTAAGAAACTGTCAGAGCTCCATAGTGGCTGGTGGTTGGGAAGTGATTGAAAGTATTCACCTCTTGCTCATTTTAAATGTTGGATTTGGTTGGAATTTGAGCAAAGCTGGGCAGTGGGTACAGCCCCAGCTTGCAGCAACAAGAATGTTTCCAGAAGAAAAACAAAAATTATTAGTGAGTGAAGGACTTTTGGTTGGAATTCCCTTTCCTTCCCTGCCCTGCTCAAATTGGATTACTTGCAGGAACAAAGGGAACAAGCAGCCCTGCTGCAGCAGACCAGTCCCAGGTGAGTAAGGCTGAGCTACTTAACAATTGGAAGTATAGGGAGAGCTCCTTTAATTGTTTTTTTAAGCAAACCTGACCCCCTGTTCTGCCATTTTAATGCAGGGACCAAGAGAAATGTGATCCACAGATGCATTATAAAAAAGGAAGGCAGAGGTACCAGGGAAGGAAGTTTGCCTTTTTGCTGCAGTGTGAGACAATGCCTGAATATTTTGTGACATTGCACATCTGGTGCAGAACTAACCTGAACATCAAAAGAATTTGTTAAGGTTGGTAGCTTTCTATTCCTTTGCAGACATGTTGTTTATTGATATACCACAGATGAGAAAAAAAACCCACCTTGCTGCCAGGTCATTCAAAACCTATTCCTAAGAGATTGTGCCTCACTAAAATTCCTGGTGTCAATACTGCTGCCTTTCTACAGTACTGCTGTACAGCTGTGTACTGCTGCAAACTCAAGATAGTTCCCTTTCAATTTCCTGGGAACTGACTATGAACCGTGGAAATAAAATGTGGTTCTTTAGGTGGGGATTCCTTAGGTTAAACTGATTTATTGAGCAACTTTCCTAAAGGTTGATACTTTTCTAGTTTGAGAAGCAACTAATTTTCAACTTAAGCATCCATTTAGTTATTGAGTGTTCTCTCTTTTGTACTAGACAGGAACATTTTCCTCATATCCAGACTCATACCAGCCCATGCAAAGAACTCACAGTTTTGAACAAATTAAAAAAGAGGGCTATGAGCAGAGCTGGAAATGAGTGCAGGAGTTTTGGTTCCAGATACCTCTGGCTAATTAAATATCCATTGATGTGATTCAGTCATCAGAAAGCTCAGACATACTCACCATAAACTAACCAAGCTCAAAGCAGAAGTATTGGATGCACAGTTGCAGACCTAGGTCAGCAGGAAAGTCATAGTGGGCTCATAATAGAAGTGGGTGATGTTCTGCACCTGGGCTTGGATATTTTGCTACTTATGTAAATTCAGCAAATGCATTCCATGTGCTTTCTTGGAAGAACCAGTTCTCCTTGTTCAATGAAAGATGTATTTCTTGAGACACTTCAGAGGCCACTAGGAAAAGCAGGTGGTTCCCATGGTCAGACTTGGATCACAAATGAGAACTTTTGCAGTATTTTCAGCAGAGGATTTTCAAGCAAAGATTTAGTATCTATGCTTTTGTTTGCTGGCTGTCAGTGAGATGGTAATGTGTCCTGTCCTTCCAGAAGTTGGTTAAGTGAAAGTATTTCTTTATGACTGTTGCCATTTATCCTTTAATTTTGGAGCAGCACAAATCCCTCTCCTTTCAGGGTGTGTCACTACACTTATGGACTATGATAAGTTGCCCAGCATTGAAGGTTTTACAACCTTATGTATATTTTTGATTTTGTTTTTGGGACACATATAGATCATGTTAAAAACCAGAAGTCCATTGTTCAATCAATCAAGTTAATCCTGGTGCTCCTTGATAACTATAGCTATCACATTTCAGAGTGATTTTATTGGATATTACTGGGATTACTTGTAGTAGCCACTCAGTCTAGACAGGGGTTTCTATTACAGAGAACACAGACAAAAGGGTAAGAAATATTAATGCCCAACATCCATTAACCATGCACAAACTGCATATCAGAGAGTGGATCCTGTTCACTTGGCTGGGGGTCTCACTCCCTTTTTTTTATCTCTCAGAAGGCCACTGGCTTCTTAATTAAAAGGAAATAGGTTGTTTTAATAAAGGAGTAAAAAAGTAAGGAGCTGCTTGAAAAATTTACTTTTTGGAGCTAATGAAAATTAGAAATCTTTCAATCAACAGTCTCAATACTGAAAGGCCTGAGTATTTTGTCCTAAAATCTGTCTTTGGGATGGCTTTCTCTTCCTACCTTTTTGTGAAATGGGAGCAGTCACGCTGATCTTACTTAGAAACCTGGCTCTCCTACAGTCCTGTTATGATGAATTGGAGTTCCATACTCACCAGGGCTGGGTAAAGTCATACTGTTTGTGGTTTCTGAAACAAAGCCTGTAGAATGACAAGCACTCTAGGAATGCTGCACCTTGAATAAATGCGATGGGGCAGTGATGCCATTCCCACCATCCCTTGGAAGAGAACTCTGCTCAGTTAGGACTGTTGGCTGACTAAAATTAGACCTAGCTAACGAGGCACTGAGTGAGGTAATGGAGTTAAACTCTAAAGCATCTCAAGATCTCATTTTATGCTACTTCACATGTTCATAGAATCATAACACATGGGCAAACATTGTATTTGCTGCTTTGACCGCTTGTGTCACAGACTGTATTTTGGATAGGACATATTTCAGATTGTTGTCAAATTGCCTATCATAACATGAGCTCCACCAGGTCTTTCAGAGAATGTTGGGAGTCAGGGGAACAGCAGAAACACTCAAACACTGCTTGCATATGGCTTGCTGTCCTGCATTCATGCACCCAAAGACCTTGATGTCCTTTTGTTTTTCACATCCTTTTGGGATCAAAAGTTAATAAGTTGGGAAGGGTGTGGAATCATGTAGAAGCAGAAGAGTTTGTTGGAGGGTGGGAATGAAAAAAAAAAACCCCACAGTTATATAAGAAGCTTGAAATTATTTCAAGATTCCATTAATTCCTGGGTCATGAGGTTGATTATGGGCTATATAGAGACATAAATCAAGATTTCCCTTCAAGACTATAGCTTGGTGTAGACTTGGAGAAAATACTCTGCATGCCAGTGCTCTCAACTCCCTTTTATATGTGACAGCTGATGCTGGTGTGTTTGAACATGCTGTGGGGCACTGGAGGCTGTGTTAGGGTTGCTCTCTCTATGCCTGTCATCCAGCTCTGCTCATCCCTAATCCCCCACAGCAAATTGGCCTGGGACCGGAAATCTTGTCTGCTGCTGGCAGAGCACAGCACTGGGTCTGCTGGGTCCCACTTGGTTTACATCCCTATTTTATAAATGGAAATGCTGCCATCATGGAGCTCCAGATTTACCCAAGTATGAATGCATAATTCTCTAGGTTATTTTAAGCAGCAGTTATGCCCTTGATAGAGTTATGGCTATTACAACAAGTTACGTGCATCAAACCTGGGCAAAGAGTTGGGTTCCCTCAAGTTTTAGACTTTGCTATGAACACTTGTCCTCTGATGTATGTATTTATCTTGATGCAGCAGTTATAGGTCTGCTTGCCCTGACAGATCTCCTCCCTTAAACTATCATTTCATGGTAATAAACTATGAATTGCCAGGGTATTTCTCAGTGTAGTGTCAGAAAGGAGAGGGCAGCATAAATTTCTGTCCTTATTTCCAGGAAGATAATCTTCCAAGAAAAATTATTGTTATATAACTTCAAGATCACCCTATCCAGCCATACATATAATTTGAGGCTGTTTCTAATAAGCATTGTCTCTAGCCTGTGGTTCACTCTGGTTTAAATGTTCCCAACTTTTTGGTCACTTAACAGCCTAGAACAGTATTTTTAGGAAAAGAAATGATGTTTGGCAATGGCTTGGAATTTTGTGGCTTTCACTACCCTTCAGAGGGTCGGGCTAATGTGTGTACTTTTCAAGAAATAAAAAAAACCCACTCCCAACCTGAAAGGCTTTAACTGAAACCATCCAAGACAACTTGCAACTTTCACTTTGATTGTGTTGCTGATGTAAGGGTTCTTCTTTTCTGAATAACTGGACTTTCTGAATCTCTGTTTACTTATTTTCCTTCCTTTTTTCTCCTGGTACTTTCCTGGGTACCACTCAGGTTCTTGCACACTGAGCAGTCAATGGTGCTACATCTATGTCATTAATTTTGGATCAAACATTTTTCTTTAAACTTTGTCAGAGATGTGAACATTCTGGAAGTTAGACTGTGAAGGAGGCAGCTGTCCATGGGAAGGGCTGGCTGGTGCTGTTTCAGCCATCTGGCTGGGAGATCCTGATTTTCTTCCTTCTGACAGGTTTTGGATGACTAATGAAGATGTAGATGTTTAAATGATAATTGTGATTCTCTTGGCTATGCTCTTGCCTTAATATTAGTTTTTTAATAAAACTTGCCACTTTAAATTTCATTTTAAGCAGAAAAAAGGGTTTTAAACTTTCAGATTTGGAAGCTTTGACAGAGCTTAATAAAAATTCACTTGGGCAAAGTGCAGTAGACAACTGTATTGGTACTGATGGTTTCTATTTAAAAAACATGTCTCTTTTGTTTGCTGCATCTTTCAGCTGCTGAGATTCTTTGTCTTGCTTCCTCTAAGTCTCTTTCTTAGCATCTCATAGGCATCAGAGAGGGGGCAAGTGCCTCCAACACTACCATTGCAGAGAACTTGATTTCCTTCTCTCTTGTATGACTCAGACCTTTGTATTGGTGTGGGAATGATCTGAACAACAACCAGGGATGCTGGGGGAAGGAGATGCTCTCAGTAGATTGGGATGGTCAAAAACACCCCACCATGCTTTATAAACTGTTGTTAGATATTTAGGCAGCAGGATGGACAAGTGTTGAGCTATGTGTAGAGGCAGGAATGACAGTGCTCTGGGAATCCTGCTCTGCTTTTGGATTTGGCATTCAAAGGACAGAAAATCAGCAGCAAAACAACCCACAGAGTAACACAAACTATTCCAAGAAAATGATTGAAGGGAAAAAAATTCACATATGAATGTACTGGATAAAACATCTGTCTGGGGAGTCTGGGATCTGACTCATCCTGCTGTCACATTCCTGGATGTCCCTTGCATCTCTAGGAAGAAGTTAGCAAATTGAAGAAAAGGAAATAAATAGAGTTAATCTCTTGCCTAGCTAGTAGCTGTATCTCTTTACCAGCTTAGCACTTCTGGGCTGTATATCCATGTAGGAACCCCAGTTGTACCTCTTTTTATGTGTATTGACTTAGTGAAGTTCAAACATGTTAAAAATTCACTTTCTCCTTTATACGAGTCTATAAAAAAGCTCTTAAAACGGAGTCATAGTGTTTCAATGAGACAAATGAATGATCAGCTGAGACCCAACGGTCCTTGCCCATGGATTAGGTGCTTGTGTGAGAAATTCTAAGATGCTAATCAGCCTGGAGAATTTTCATGCCTTCAGCACTATGTAATGACACAAAATATTGCCATGCCTCCAAGTTATAATAGGATAGGCAAGGGAGATGCAGTAATAGGTATCACTCCTGATATTTGATTCCAGCTAGAATGAGACTTTCAGAAGTCTCTAGGCAGCAGAGATTTCTTATGCATTTATGGACACTGGGTAAAACTAAACATATCCACACTAGCCTGGAATTTTTTCTAACAGCTATTTGGACACAGTAATGTACAGAAATAATTATAAACACATGCACAAGTAGATCAGTGTGTGTTTTCTGTGCCTGCCTTTCAGAGGAATCACACATTAACATATTTTCTGAATTTTGCAAATGCACTGCAAAATTGCAGCTCAATAAATGGAATTTTATATGTTTGTCTAAACTGATGACACCAGTATAAAGTAAAGATATTTTCCAGTTGGGATTTAGGAAGCTGTAAGACATGACAGAAGTGTTCGTAATTAGACATTTCAGCACAAATTTGAATTCTCATGGAGTTGATCCAAAACCAGTTCTCCAGCAAAGCATGTATCTGTTTAAACACTTACTGTGGAAGGGATCGAGCCCACTGCCAGAGCAGTAAAACACATATTTGCTGTGATAGCATAGAAGTGGGTCACAGTTTACCAGAAGGAATCATTTACTGTACAGAGCTGTGAGACTTTATTTCTGTACATTTGAAATTTTTCAGTTATGTCCTGTCACAGCTGCAGGCATGCAAGTGCTGTGTTTGTATTCTGTGTTAGTCACTGAGAAAATAAAGAAGAAAAAAGAGGGTATTTCCTCAGCATGGAGGTGGGGAGGCCCTGGCACAGGGTGTCCAGAGAAGCTGTGGCTGCCCCATCCCTGGGAGTGTTCAAGGCCAGGTTGGATGGGGCTTGGAGCAACCTGGTCTGGTGGAATGGGCCCATGCAGGGTGTGGAATGGGATATTTTAAGGTTCTTTCCAACCCAAACCATTATATGATTTATTTCTTTCTAAGTGTTGCATTGGTTTTTTGGGATGCCCTCAGGATGGCTGGCTCTCTACAGGCTTCACTGAGCATTAAAGGATGCACCTGAGTTGGTGCTGAAATGGTTAATTAATAACATATGGCTGGGAAATCAGCTTTCTGCCTGGCACAACTGCTTCAGGAATTCTGCCAGGAGCCAGCAGCTGAAAGCCTCACTAAAACCAACAGGACAACACTATTAAATGCCTGGAGTCTTAAATGATTTGTGGTTTGTCAGGGTGACATGTCTGTGGTCTTCGTGGAAGTGCAACCTGAGAGACATCTCTGCTATTTACAGAAATGTGTAAGCAATGCAGCTTGTGACTGTTTTTGTTGTCATTCCAAGAAGAAAATTTTATCTGCATAATTACAAAATTATACTCTGATAGGGATTCTTATTTAAGCCTGTTACATTCTCCAGAAAAGCAGAAAAGTCCCTTCCTGAGCACTGTTAGTAATGGAGTATTAAGAACACAGTTTTCTTTTCTTGCTTTATGTACATCTATTTATTTTTAAAACAACTGTTTTCTGATGCTTCCTAGGACTCCTTTCCTGGGTGCTGGAGGGAGAATTTCCCTGGAGCTGGCTACAAGAAGGAATGTCTGTACAGCCATATCTGGTAATGTTCCTGAGCCTTACTGGGACCATCCCTTTCCCTCCTCAGTCTGCAGGAGGGCCTGGGACAGGGAATTTAGGTGGGCAATGGAGTGGACAAGGTTTGTCAGCTCTGAGGAAAGTGCATGGCCCAGGAGAGGCTGAAAATGTTCATGGTTTTCTTTCTGTAAAGATTAAACTGAACTTCTTTGTGCAAAAATTAATGATACTTAGTGCTGGGCTTGGTAGTGTTAGGTTAATGTTTGGACTTGATAATCTTAATTTTTTTTTTCCAAACCTAAAATATTCTGTGGTTCTATATGATACAAGAGGACTGAAATATCTTTTATTTTTCTCCCTAGCAATCTTATTAGCAGCATTCAGCGAAGTGAACATGTCCTCAGGGATGCCCCAAGCATGAACTCACATCTGGGCAGTACCACCTCCAGGATGGAGGGCACTGGGAGTCCTTCCTGGGGCTGTGGGGGTTTTTCAGGATGTGCTGTTATGCTTGTAGCTGTTGGGGAGTGGCTTCTCAGGAGGCTCCACCAGCCATTTATGATGGGCTCAGCCACCTGAGCTTGCTGAGCCAGCCCTGCCCTCTCCAGACCAAGGAAATAAAGGTGCTTCATCAGCCTGTACAGTCCTGTGATGGGTTTGGGAAATACTAAATAATGTTCTTTGAAATGGGAAGGAAAGGAGTGGAAACCCCACAAAGAGAAGCAGGTGAGAAGGAAAGAGGGAGGAGCAGACAAGGTAACTCCTAGCAGTTAAGCTTCCCTGGGGGCAGCCCCACTCCCTGGGCAGAACCTGCCTGGCTGCCCCTTCCACTGCTCCTGCTTGTGCACAACAGGACACACAGCCAATGATGATAAAAAAAGGCCACTGTCAATCAGGTTTTGCTTGTTGAGTCACTGGGAATTTGTATCTGGAAAGGCTGAGGAACCTCCTCTGTTTAGTGCTGTCTCCAGCTGAGAGATGATGGTTGGACAGTGAGCAGGGCAGCCCTCCAAGGAACCTGGTTTCCTACAGAGATTCCCACACTGCAGTGTCCTGTTGTGGGAGGATGGCTTGGCAGGATAGCCCAGACCTGCTCCATGCAGTTTCCTGCAGTGGCCCATGGATGTATTCCCCAGTGATGTGGGAAATGAGCTGGTCTTGCCACTTTTCTTAAGGCACAGCAGTAAATCTAACAGTGGTGAAAGCAAGCAGGACTGACCCCTCTCCTGGGCAGTTGCAGGACTGGAAGTGTGATGGCAGTGTTAGTGGCTTTATTGTGGACATGTGCATGCTTGGATTCCAGGCCAGTGGCTACACTGAGAAAACATTTGTGTAGATGGGAGGAGGGAAAACCTCTATTTTCTTGTGACAGTACAAAGGATGACTGAACACCAGGAACAGCTGCAGTGCACTTGGAAATATAGAAAATCAGTTGATCCCTACCATGCTTCCCCAGCCAACTGGCAATACCTGAGTCCTGCCAGGTAAAAACCAGGCTTTGTGCTTTGTCAGAGTCATTAGAGCTCTGCTTGGACAGAAGTGAGCAAGGAACAAGATTTTCTTCACTGCTTAATGTTGCTCAAAAAGAAAAAAAAAATAATACCTGGAATAAGTATTTCAGTCCAAAGTAATATTTACATGGGTGCTTAAAACTTTGTAAAATGCCCTGAAGGTCACAAGACATCCATCCTGCTGTGTATTTCTCTTTAAGAAGGTGCTTGTAAGTACTACTGGAACACGTGTGATGAGGGGTTGCCATGGCAAACAGGTTTTGGCACTATTTAAGAGAGAGTTTTATTGCACAGCAGAATAAATAAGCATGTTAAAGCCACATACAGTAACTTGTTGGCACATACATTAATGCTCCCAAGGGCTGCAATAACTTAAGCACCCTCCCTTTAAACATTTTTCAGTGTTTTTTTCTTTTTTATTGACTACATGCATTCAGTATTAGGGCAAGGAATGTCCCATTTCCACCCTCTTTTGAAGTGAGTAATTGAGGCAAAAAAAGAGGACTGTCTAATAAATCATAGAGGGGCATTGTGCACAGACAAGAGGGGCAATTTTCCCATTCCTAACATACATGAGGATAAGCCAGCGTGAGACCTGTGTGTGCTAAATCCTGACTTGTTCCCTCTAGACATAGATTTGTGTGTTTATATTTCTGATGGAGCCTGAATAATCGGGAATAGTTTCACACCGTTTTCTGCAGTTTCTGTCTTGCTCTGGTGTGCCAACCCAGTCGTCTCCCACATCACAGCAGCAAACTCATTACTTTGGCTTTACTCGTTTTATGAACCACCTGCTCCGTTCCCGGTTTGGCTCCCAGTTCACACCAGTGTGTCCCAGTGTTGAGGAAGTGCTGCAGGGAGGCGAGAGGCAAATCTGTGCCTGTGAGAGAGCTCAGGTTTGTGGTGCTCTTAAAGGTGAACATAAATTACATTTATAATGAAAGCTCTGGTTTAAGAAGAGTTATTAGTGTATTAGTCCGGGCTTTATTAGCCGGGAGGGTTGACACCGTGTGGGAGGTGTGACACTGGCTCCCTCTTCTGTGGGAACCAGTTACGTTTCTGGGCTGGAGAGCTTGGGAGCTGCCAAAAGCAGATGAAGCCCCCGAAACCTCGCCCATCCCTCCCACCTCGGGACACGGGTATAAATCACAGCAGTAGAAGCGATGGGGTGATGGGGATGCCCAGAGCTGAGGCGGGGCACGGCTGCCCTGGGGAGGGAGGAATGGCCAGGTACTCTGCAGGAGCTGGGGGTGCCTTGTTTAAAACTGGGAACTTGGAGAGTGGGATGGACCCAATCCTCCTGAGTTTATTGGGGAAGAGGGACAGAAATTACGTCTCACCTTAAAAAGAGAGTGCAGGCAGTGCTGACTCCCATTATAGTCAAAGGAAAAATCTGGATTACATATTCCCTATAGTTTTAGGATAAAAAGCTGTAAAATATTTTACTCTTAGAACTCTTTTTGCCTCCTGCCTCATCACCAAGATTACTCCACAGCCTTCAGTAAGGCTTGGGCTGGTATCAGAGCTACTTGTGTCTCAAGGCCGGGCTAGATGGGGCTCTGACCATCAGGTGATCTTCCAGGTCCCTTCCAACCTGAACCATTCTGTGATGCTTTTCTATGATTATAAACTTTCCCATACACTCAGCAATCGCTCAGGAAACAGGGGAGTTAAAAAGAGAGTTCATTATTTTATGAAAGGTACATGTTTGTAATATTGCATACTGATGGGTTCATTATGAATTACAATTTGCTGAATAGGAGGAGTTCTGTGGGAGGGACAGTGCATGGAGAAAATAGAAAGGCAAAGAGAGGGAAGTGATTTTTTTATGCCTGCAATGGTGTCTCCTGGGCGTAACCAGAGTGGAAGATGTACCATTTCCTTCTAGCTGTTTGGATTTGTTTGCAATTAAAGTCTAGTGGAGCTGTCAGGGACTGTTGACAAATATATTATAACCAACTTAGGTTAAGCGAGTTACTTAAAATTAATCCATCCCTGCACAACACTCCTGTTTCACTTCACAAGAATGTGCCAGGAGGAATGAGTACAATCCTGACCATGTTGGGAGAACCTCCTCAAGGTGGAAATTTGCAAATAGGACTACTGTAGTATGTAATGAGAAGCTGCAGGGCTTTCAATTATCCCACATAGTCTGTCTCTTTGCAACTTGACTGACAGCTAATTATGCTGGTGCCATTTTTTTGGCAGTGGAATTTAATCTCCCAGATGGAAAGCAAATCAATCTGCCCATTGCTGCAGCTGAGGCATACTTTGACTCAACTTTAATTTATTCTCCTAAGCCTAAGAAGGTTAGTCATTTCAAGGTACAAAAATATCAAATTTCTTCCGTTAACCAGGCTGGTGAAAAAGTGGGGAAGAGTTGGGATTTTATGGGCTGCGTTGTGAAACATCGTCGCTCCTTCCTTTGTATTAGGAAACAGCAGTATCATCTCCCCTTGATTCCTGGTCGTGGAATCTAACAAGGAAGAAGCATTTATGAGCAGGTTGCTAGTGATAATGGTTAAACATGAATTGTGGAGGCATTAAGTGGGATTCTATGGAGGAGTGAACTAAATCTCTGAAGAACTTGACACAAAAAGGAATCGGTGGCAATTTTCAAGCACTTTAGCCAGTGTGCAATAGCCTGGTTCCCTTTGGGTTTCATGCTGGGGATATAAATACAATCCTCCTACTTACCTGCACTCTTCAGGCCTATCAATTATGCTGCTCCCTCTGAGTTGCTGTTACAACTTGAGGTATTACTGTCCTCTGTAAAACCAGCACAGAGCAGAGTATGTGACTGGTTAGCACAGGCTACAGACCTCATCTTCAAGTAGCCAGCACTTGCAGCTCCTGTCAGTGCTGTTTCTCAGGTAGAAACCCCAATTTTAGCTGGGATCAAGAGGCAGGGAGCTCACAAAAACTTGGTGCTAATGAATGCTGGAAACCTGGAGCATTATTTTTCTGTAAACTTTTGCCTCGCTGGTTGTTTCAGTCTGAGTATGGTTCTGGTGTCTTGTCTGTGAGTTATTATTTTCTCTTTTGGAGTACTTTTTCTGAATTCTCTGGAGGTGTTTAAGGCCAGGCTGGGCTGGGCTCTGAACACCCTAGTCTAGTGCAAAGTGTCCCTGCCCAAGGCAGGGAGTTGGAAAGAGATGATCTTTAAGATCCCTCTGACCCAAACCATCCTAGGACTCTGATTCTGCTGTGCTCTGGTTTTTGGAGAATTTATATAAATAGGAAGGTTCCCAGTTCACCTTCTTAGTGAAAAAAGCATTTCTAAAACTGCTTTGCTCACACCTAATGACTCTAGTTCCAGTCTTCTTCACATTTTTACAAAACTACAGTCACTTCAGTGACTTTCCTTAGTACACTAGGTGGCTGAAGGATTATACACTCTGCTATCTAGGTATTGACACCTATCTTTTTGTATTTCCATATTATGATTATGTTGGTACTGCTCCCAGTGGACCCTTGAGTTGTATCTCCCAATTGTGATAAAATCTTGTACATGGAAGCATTACTGGTGACAAATCTCTGGAGATGTCCTGATGTTGTCCCATTGGTGCATTTGTTACCCTGCTGTCCACTGTGCTTCTCCAATATTATGGTTAAGAGGGCTTAGTTAATAATCTAAAATTATTTTTTTAAATCCATCATTTATTAAACAATTAGAACAATTATTTGTTCTCAACTATGCTGTAAGTTTAAACACTGATGATAAAATGTACTCAGACCTGTAATCTTTGAGTCAAGCACATGGAAGCAGTGCAGTCCCAGCTATTCTTTGCCCAAAAATAGGGAACAGTAGGATCTCCAGGATGCAACAGGGATCAGGACAGGCACAGTCTTTGCCCTGTCTCTGTACCTCCTGTCAGGGTCACCCTTGCTCACCCACCTGACTCTACTGATGTGAATTGAAAATGCTATTGACCACAAAATGCTTTTAACTTTTTTAAAGCATTTAAAAAGTTAGAGAATGTCTGTTTTAACTGCTGTGTTCAGGTAAAAGCCAAAATGAACTTACCAGTAAGAGAAGCAGCTGTAAAGGCACCTCACTGACCTTTTTCTTCACAAAGTGTGATTTTTTATTTTTTATTTTTTTTTGGAAGTGAAGCTTGCACATTTAGCTCCAACAAGCAAAATGCCAGAGAGATTCCCAAAGCAATGTCCTAGCCCCAGTGCACATTAGCAGGAATTTCTCCCCTTGTTTTCCTTGTTATGAATGTAACCTGATATGTTACTTTTTAGGTTCTTGAATAGGTGCCATAATCTACTTGGGCTGCCTGAGGTCAACCTTGTTCTGGGCTCTCTGGCTCTCCTGACAGTCTGCTGGATTTTGGGACCTTGGAGCAGCATTCCTTGGGCTGTGGGAGATGTGGGTGAACACAGATGGCTCTGGGCTGTTGGAGGAGGAAGAAGAGGATGCTCTGGTGTTTGTATGGAAAGAGAATATGGCAATGCCCCACATGAGACCAGCTCCAATAAATGCAAATTCTTTTGGTTTTGTTTTTTCCTTACAAAAGTACCATAATCCCAGCAAATAAAATGGCACATCACAGGTGATCTCAATGAAGTCAGCCAAGCTATTTATGCAACCCATAGCGAAATAAGGAGCTGAGATGTAAGGCCAGAAGAAGCAAGTCCATGTGAATTACAATTCAGTTTGCTTTAGGATTTTCTAGCTGAAAGACAAAAGTTGGCCTTCCCAGCCTGGTGCAGTGTAAGAGAGATCTATTAGATGCCACTGGAGGTTGTACTTTCAATTGCCTAGAAAACATCTTTGGATAAACACTTCTGTTGACATGAAGACTTGGAGTTTAAAATAGTGAGATTTAATACAGTATAGTCAATTCTACACTGCAAACAGATCAGGATTCTGTTTTCTGAATGCTCAATGTGATGAGTGCTCTCTTGTGTTAAAAATCCCCTCCTGTGCTGAAAAAAAAAAAAAAAATCAAGGCCCATTTCACTCCAAGTTAGCTGCTCATAAGAGTTTTTTGATATTTTTCAATTCTTTTACTGACATCTAGTGAAACTTGGGGAAAGTGCAAGTTCAGCTGAACTCCAAGGATCAATCCAACTGCAGTACCAGATGCTTCACAATTAAATGCCTGAAGTACTGCATCCTGTATCATTTACTGTCTCTTCAGCTGCTGTCTAAGGAATACACAAAATGCATTTTGGCCCTTAAAATTTTGAAGTTTGAGCTCATATTCTGATCAAACACTTTGCACATCTGAATTATTAAAATAATTTATTCTTTGTTCCTTTTCATTTTGGGTGCATATGTAGAACAATTTTTATATTTTAAACTTTTCTTCTGTTATTGCTGCCATTACTCCTCGACACTTGAAGGCTCCAAGTATTTTGACTTCTAAACACAACACCCCAAACTTTTGCAGGAGTTCAAGCTACACATTTTCATTATTTGGTATTCTTGAACTTACTGAAAAGTCAGATTTGGTCTGCTTGTTGCTCTGGGCCAATCCAGACTGGATGTGAAATACTCTTTCATCAGCAAATTAAGTTTTCAACGGAGATGGAAAACTTATGTCTCCTACCTAGAAATCAGCTAAAAACTTCAAAGGAAGAGCTGCCTCCCACAGAGCAGCATGCACATGCAATAGCTTTTAACAGTGTAACTTCTTTTTCTCAGAGTACAAACTCTAGTGGCTTCATAAAGCCATAATGGCAACATAAAGGTCTATGTTGGTATGGATTTCAGCTGTGCAAATGACAGGGCCATCATTACAAACAGGGCTCACAAATATTTGGAAAAAATACAAAATAGCTTCAAACAGGCCAGTATTAGATGATTGAAAAGAGTTCAAAAAATCTTAGGTCTGGCTTGATCTAAAAGGCTTCAACCTCCCAAACTGAATAGGCAATTAGGGCAGATTCTGAACAGGAGGATCTGAAGCAGCAACTGGGAAGTGTGAACACTCTCTGGAAAAATCCTAGCTGTGAGTTGTCAGGAGTCCCAGGTACAGAAAATGTCCCTTTATCTGTGCTGACATCCTCAGGCACTCAAGAGAACACTGGGTTTAATTTAAGACCATGGAGAAGGTTTCTAAAACTGAGTAGAGAAACTGGGAATGTGAATGTGTGAGTTAGATAGAATTATGTTAAGTCACTGGGTGAAAAATTTGGAGTTAGAGTAGTGAATAAGGGACAAGATGGAGGTTCTAGGGCACTGGCTCATCTTTGCCTTTCTTCCTTCTTCGTGGTTCTGGGTGGTATTGGGTCATTGGACAGTAAAGCAGTGCTGAACACGGGTGTTTGGTTACTGGGTTAAAAGTAAAAATAAATTAGTTGGCATTTGATAATTGGACAGTTTATGCTTAAAAGACTTTGTGGAGAGAGGCCTAGGTCACAATTTGCAGCTTGTTAGATTAAGGTGTAGAAGTGCTTACTGTCTGCAAAAATGTAATATAGGTAAGAAAAATAAACATTCTAAGTCCAGACACGAAAGTGAGTGTCACTGAGCACACACACACATGCAGCCAACACAGGGAAGGTGCCCAGCTTATCCAAACAAACTTCCAGGTCACTGATTCTGATCTTCTCTCATCCCTCTCAGAGCTAACTTTTCAGAACTTAAAAAAAAAAAAGGCTTAAAGGAAAAATCAATCCAAGTACATCAAGAGCAACAGTTCAAACATTTTACTAAATCAATTCACACAGTTTCAAAATTGTAAATATAATTAAGGACAACAGGGTTTATGTATTTTTTTTCTTCCAGAATCATTAAGACAATAAACAAACACAAATTAGGTTTATAGCATCTGTTTTTTTAAAAAATGAAAGGAACGCCACTTGATGTATTGATAAAGCACCACAACACAGTTACAAAATAGGGTTGGCCTGTTTCTTTCACAAGTAAAAGACTACATACTCCTAACAGCTTCCTGCTTCAATTCATACTTCATTAAAATAAAACTATAAAATCTTCTAGATTACACTAACTTCAGACAATGCCTGGTATAACAGTGCATTAACAGCAGTAATGCCAACTATCAGTGCCAACATAAAACAGTTTGGAGAGGAAAAACAAAACAAACAAAAAATTCCAAAACAAAACAACAAAAACCCCACGTTTATTTCCCTAGATGAGCAAAATTTAAAATAAGGGATGCTCTGCCTCACAATGAGTTAAGGATTTGGGGATGCTGATGGGTGGAAAAGGGGGCTGGTACTGTAGCTTTCTAGGCTTAGTTGGCATCTAGTTTGGCCATTTCCTGCACGTATATCCCTATACTCTCGCTGTCGAAGAGCACGAAGTACACCGTCTTGATTGAAGAGGACATTGTGGAAACAAAATAGCTGGAGATGGCTTTCAGGATAAGCTGAGCAGCTGTTTGCTTTGGGAAGCCATTTCTAGAAGAAGAGAGGGAAAAAAGAAAATCAAGACTTGCTGAACCAACTTTTGATGGTTTAACCTCGCAGGGAAGGCTCCGGCTTTTCTCCCAACACCTCACAGTAAATAAAGCTGCAAAGCCAGTGTTTACAGTCTGAATTAGAAGCTACAAACTTGTTGATTTAAAGACTTAAAATGCTCAAACAGAAGAAAAGCATTCCCAAAATATGAATACGGAGTCTACAGACACTGATGGGTTGAACCTCATGATACCTGATGGGTCAGTTATTCTCATTTAACAGGTAAGTAAACCAAGAGCCTGCTGTGTTCTAGAAAACAGTGTATGTGTTGGAGCTGCAAAGCTAAACCTGTCCTGAAAGCAAAGCAACTCTTAAAGAAAAGTAAAAAGGAACAGAGAACTTGATATAGAACATGAAACGTGAAAAGACCCAAAGTACAATATGGTCTTGCCACTATTAATGGTAACTAAGCACAGGATTTTACAGGACCTAACCTGACAACCTTTCTTATAAACTTCATATTTTTATCTAGGAATCCTTGTCCAAAAGATTTGTCTAATCTTAGAACAAGTCAAGCACAAGTAGAATGGTCTGAACAAAGCTATGACCTGAACTTTATGACCTGAATTTTATAGGTTATGGCAAACTCCTGGAATTAGAGTGGTAAGTGCTTGGAACACAGCCTGAACTTTGTTGCTCCTGAAATGTTGCTTCTCACCCAGGCCGTGGTTCTACCCTGCCAAATTCTGAGCCCACCCCCAGCCTCAGTGATGTGCACTCCATAGTCTGTCTGAAGGTGATGGGACAAGACCACTCTCTTAAGAGTAGCACCCAAAAAGAACCTGAAAGAGCCTGTTGGACATCACCTGTACCTTGACATGCACTTACAGATACCTACCTGGTAGTTAATACACCCCATTATAAAGTGTGTACTGTTAATACTACAAATAACTTACAGATTACACAGACTGATGAGTTTCTCAGCATTTCATGAGCAATTGAAAGAAGCTGTGCTAAATCCACCTCTGGCTCTAACAGGTGAACATTTCTCAGCACTTGTTCACTGAAGCACCACACTGGTAGTAAAATGCTGTTGTAATCTCCCTCTTATTCTGTGCTTCAACACACCAAACGTGAAGGGCAACTGCCTGTGTCATGGCCCACTTGCTGCACATTGCCTTACCAAAAAAGCATTCTCAGTAAGCAATTCTGTGTCAGTCCTGCCTGTAATGTGATGCTATATGTGCTGTCTTAAAGATAATGTTTGAGGTATTTCAAAAATGATGGCATGAAATAGCTTACACTGTTTTTTCTTTTCTGAAAATGCCTGATTTTTTTCTATTGAAGAAGAAAAATAAATGGAAAAAGCATAGTGAGCAAAGCTTGTACTATTCTAAAGCCAAATGAGCTGGTCAGGGATAATCAGCTTGTGTGATAAGTTAATCAACTGTTTTGACACTGAATCTGCCTAGAAGTCAGCAGCCTGCACACCTGAGCACTTTGCAGGTTACCTAAAAATTCTGCATCCTGACAGAGTGAAGAGATCTCCCAGGAATTTTATTCCTGGCTGTCATGCAGGGCAGCACAAAAGGGAACATACACTGTTTCTGAATTGTTCTCAGGGGCCTCTGAAGTCACACAGCTTCCAAGTGTTCTGGCGTGGTGGTCACACCAGGGCACATGAAAGAAGAGTGGTCTGGTGAAAGGAAGACAGTGCCAGGCAAGCTGATAACAATCCACTGCCCAGGACATCTCTCCCAAAAGAAACAAAAGACAGCAGAAAAATCAGCAGAAAGGTGCTGGCCTGATGGCCATGTGTGGGCTGCAAGAAACAGAAGCCTTATGCATTGATCGATGGGTCCGAGTTAAATTCTTGTGAAAAGGCAATTTGGGACTTCAGCCAAACCAGTGTCAATTCAGATCAAAGTCAGAGCCTCAGAATGAAATCCCTTCTCAAGAGGATGATTTCATGCTCAATCCCTAACTCTCCCTTTTCTCCTGCTGGCCCTACCAGACTGAACTCCAGGCTACCTCTGAACAGCACCCAAGTTGTGCTTTCCATAAGTTGGCTGTAGCTGAGCATCTGGCCCAATGAATGCTACAAGTATGCTATTTTATTTCCCCTCGTGATTTATTTGAACTGCCCTCATGTAATCCCATTCCTCGACTATAAAAGAGAATGAAACTGTTTATGTGGGTTTATTGGGTGATGTCTGCTTGACAGATGCCTGTACTAGAACAGCTGCATACATGTGGTGTCTGGCATTTGCTATCTTTTAAAGCTTTACTTTTTTTTCTTTTTTTAATGCTTTTGACTTCATAAAAACAAGTAGAGAATATTGTCAGAATATATTATGTTCTCTCCAAAATTAACTTATGCTTGAGTATCTCTAATTAAGGGGAAAAAAAAAAAGGAAAAATACATAACTTCATATATTACTCCTTTTGATTCTTCTCCATCTTTTAAAAGCACCACTTCAACTGGCTCAAGTAAGAATGACATGTATATGCCAAGTGGAGAACTTGCCCCAGATCCTGCCTGTCAGTAACCAGATTTCAGAACAGAATGTGAATCCTAAGGATTGTTCAAGTCTTCATCATCTTGCAGTACCAATCACATACTTAACAACAAGGGCTGGGAATAGTTCTTTGCTGGGAGCTATCCAGAAAAGACAGGGCTGTGTAGAAGATAATTTACACAGTCCCACTTTTGCCTAATCAATTCCACAGTCACTCTGCACTCTCCTCGTCATTCCATGGAGGAATAGAGCTTTTCCCAGACAGTGATTCAGAGCTTCTCTCTTTACTGACCACCCTGTGACCCTGACAGCTAATCCAACAGGTTACTAGGAACCCTCTGCTCTATTTCTCTACTGTCCAGCAAAGTTTGCTCAAGTTATCTCCTTAAAATGACACCTATGCAAATTAACCTTAGCTGGAGATTTGTGTGATGCAAGTTGCTTAAATTTAGGATCCTAATGAAACTTTTATTTCTTGTAATTCACCCAAAACCTCAAATACTGTATTCTGCCCTAGCCCACAGAATATGCAAGAATTAATCTAGTGTTGCAACATAGCACAATGGGAAGAATATTCTTGCTGTACACCAGCCAACTTCTTTCATGCTCAACTCAAGAGGGTCAAGTTGTTCAGGGTTAAGAGACACAACTGTGTAATTCAGCCTAGATTTGGCCCTTGGTCTTCCTACTGAGCCATCAGTGAGGACCAGGTGTTCCCAACCTCCCTCTGCACCTTAAACCCAGAAGCCTCAGACTAAAGGTGCCACCAGTCTGGACTGAGACTCTTAAGAACATGATCCAACTTTCAAAGGCACTGAGCACACTGTACAGAGCCAGAGCACCTGAACTTTAGACTGAGGCTTTCAAAGACCTTGGCAGGGGTTTTTAAGGTCTCTATTTTTCTAATGTAATAGTCCCATGATGTGAACTGCATGGAATTCACCTCATGGATTTTGGATGAAAGCTTGAAGTGACTCTGCAAATCCTGAGAATCAAGGCACTTTAGGTTTGCTGCTTAAACAAACACTAAGCTGTGTCTTCTGGCCATTGTAAGACAGGTAAGTTTCATTACACACTAAAAATCAGGCAAAAGAAACCTCTTCATGTCCTTTTCCACATCTCCAGTTTATATGAATGAATTGATAGTCTGAAAGAAGTCTTTTAATATTCTCTTGAAAGTTTGTTTTACAGTCTTTATCCCATTTGAATGTTTTAGGATTTGCTGGGATCTCTATGAGATCTGCCAACACTAAACTAGTACTCTGGAAAACACTGTAGGCTCCATGCACTGCCTAAACAAATCTAGAATAAACTCTTCCTTTAGGGAACTGATTTAAGCAAGGAAGAAAAAGGCCAGCATTGTAGCAATGTGTTTTGTACATGGGAAGGGACTGGAACACCACATGGCACTTGGAGAACGTGACCTATTTGGCATTAGGTTTGCCTGACTGCCTTACCTGCCACTGCCAATGGAAGGAAAGGCGATTGATTTCAGCTTCTTTTCATCAGCCAGAGCCAAGCAGTTCTTCACTGTCTTTTCCAGCAGCTCCTCACATTTATCTGAGCCCCAGCCTGGGCTATTACAGTGGATCACAAATTTCGCAGGCAGTCCATGGCCAGCACTGACAACAGCTAGGAAGAATTGAAAATTAAACATAATTACTTTCCTCTCTTTAGGATTAAAGGAGTGTACATGTGATTAAAATAGCAAACAATCAACAGACATTCCTTTAGCCCCTGAGAATGTTTTAGATTATAAATCACACAGCCTTAAAATATAACATGATTACAAGAGACTTTGTGTTTTCCATTTCCAGCTGCATTTTGCTGTGATAATTTATAAATCATAGCTAGGATTGAGCTTATTTGAGAGAGAGCAAGAATTCATGGTTGACATCAAAGGAAGCACATTTATAATGAGGACTGGGTAAGGAGAAGGGCAGTATCTGTTCATTCCAGACAAGGGATGATCTTGCTTTGGTTGGGTTTACTACAGAGATACAGTAAATACCAGGATTCTGGACAGGCACAAGGAGTTAAGACTCCAGTGACCTTCAGCTACTCCTGCTGAATGTACAGTGTTCAGCTGGCTTCTGATCATACCCTGGCCCAAACTGGAGCAGATCAGAGCTACTAGTGCTCTGCAAACCCCCAAGGAAGGATGGGAAAAGAGGTGAATTAAGATTCTGGCTTTATTTCCAGCTTTGTCTCTCAATAACTATAATCAAGACATTTTGTGTGATTTCAAGACTTTGGGCCTGGCCTTATTTTAGCTTTTCTGTGTGTGGGTCATCCAAGATCACTTGAACAATGCTGGGCTTAGTTTCTCTCTTTCATCACATTCTTGACAGAGGATGCATTTACATATTTGCAATGTTTAGTTCACACTGTTTGTGTAACAACAGGCCAGGCCTTGTACATACAAAGAAATGAAGAAGAATTTTTACCATGCTAATCATATCACCACAATATCACCATAGACTTATGGGGACTAAGAAGATGCAGCAGACCCTGCCTAGGCACTGCTGACAGGCAGGGATTCTCCAGATGAGGGGCCTCCTTCTCTGCAGGAGAACATGTTCTGGATTCACCATTTCCCATCACAGAGCAACAGACTGTGCTCTGACTGCCAGAAACAGGGTACAAGGATTTCTGTGAATTCTGAACTCACTGAGCTGTGATTGCAAATAAAAAAGTTGTAACTTTGGTTTGTTAAAAAAATAAAGGGTGGGGGGAAGCAAACCATCCTAATCACAAGCTGAGGGAAGAAAAACATCTATCTGAAATCTCACAAGAGCATACAGTGAGCCTTGACAGAAAGTCAAAAATACCCCACAAAAGTGTAGGTATAAAATGGCAGCTTATGTCTTCACAGAACCAATAAAAATACCAATAAGTTTTAAAAAAAATTTAAAAATCAAGTTTGCAAAGGTGCTTAGAGGTCTGAAATCCTCTAGTCCATTCTGGAATGTTTAAGAGGCATTTTGCTATTTAAGTATAGTAGAAGTAACTCTTGGCACATGACCATCACATATGGATACTATCTCATGGCTGCTGCAGGAAAGAGAAAATAGACTGTGTCATATGGATCCTGACCAGGGGTTAACCAGAGCATCTGAAGGACAACGGAAGCACAAGCATTTATGTTCTTATGGCTTTGCAGAGTCCCAACATGTTGAATAGCCTCAGTGTTAGGCAATGTTAATTCGTCATAATGTGCAACTAAAATGTTGGCAGATTCAGAATACATCATAAATCCAAGAAAAATCTATTAAAAGCAGCTGACATATCTCTAGTCAGATATGAAATGTGGATATCATCCTCACCCTGAAGGAGTAAAATACTGTATTAATACACATGACCAACTTTAGTATTTCTCAGGAAGTGTTTTCCAGGATAGTAATTAATTAACGCATTAGGATTCTGATGAGGACAACTGTTCATTACCAAGAGCAGCTGTCCCTTACTTCAAATGCAAATGCACTGAAATGGGAAGTAAGAAAGAGAAAGGAAACTTTGGACTTATTCTGTGCTAGTCACATTCCAGGTAAGCTTTCTGGTTATGGGTAGGTTTTAGGGATGCCCACAGAACTGAGAAATCTGAAAACTGGGTATGTGTAAGATTGAAAAATGGATGTATTGGTTGTGCTCTAGAGCCCTCCAACAAGTCCCTAACAGCCAGTTTATCCCAGTGCAGTGCAGAGCTGCCCTGAAGTAAGACTGACAAGCAAGCCACAGATCTGAGGGATGCACTAACAGCTGAGAAAAAGAAACTTTTCTTTTCAACTTGCCACCTATTTGGAGCAGTTTGGTCTGGGCCAGTAAGCAATCTTGTACAGAAGTTAGTAAGAAGAAAAAAGTGAGCAATTCATTCTGCATATTTTCGCAGAACAAAAATTCCAAGAAAAACGTATTAAAATTTTTTAAAAGCAAGGGAGAAACCCCCGAAGTATTAAGCTCCAGAAGTAAACAGTTGTAATTTTTCCTGTCAGAGCTGAATTCTTACATCTCCCCTTCGGCTGTAGTTAGAATTCGTTTACAAAACTGTGCACACTGTATTTATTTTTATAGCATAAACACAGATGGCAGAATCAGCCTCCTATACGAACAACATGGATCAGCAATTTCACAGATGGTGTAAAATTATATATTGCCATTATCAAATGTTATTACTCACATAGTAGATTTCTCTCCGATATTACATAAATTTTGATAACTAGGCATCAGAAAGTTGTAAGCTTTTATAGTGATGATTTTGGCACTGATTAAACTAAGTACCCAAGCAGATGCTGAACTTTAAGCACACGCTTACGTTCAGTGAAAGTCAGCAGCATTTCAGCAAAGCAGATGTTTAACAGAGTTGGACTCAAAAATAAGCATCTCATTAATTGCTTTTCTGAACTGTGCTCTTAATGATCAACACTGAGCGTGCATGCACGTACCTGTGAACAGCCTTACTGTAACACTACAGCACTGCCCATCTCCCAGGTGCTTTGGCAAAGGTTACTTAGGATGCAATGTGTGCAGTTTAACTGTGGAGAATACAAACATGCAGCCCTTGGGAGCTGCCTGCAGACAGCAGAGCCCCAGTGCAGCTGCAGGAGGAGCTGGGCTGTGTGAGCCAAGCCCCAAGGCCTGCAGAGCTCTGGGCTGGGGTCCCGAAGCGCAGCCTCACCTCCGGCTATGTCCAACGGCCCGTTCTTTTTGCGGAGCTCAATGACGGCTTCCACAAACTCCTTGCCGCCTTTCTTTTCCAAAGTGCTCCCTGAACAGAGAATTGTTAGTTTACTCCTCTGATTTCAGCAGGCATGTGACTCATCATTCACTTTTGTTACATAAGAAAACTTAGAGTTTTCTGCCCAAACATTTTTTGGGGACTGCAAAGTAAGATCTAAACCTTTTGGGACTTGAGAATTAGCTAGTCATTAAAAACAACAACAACAACAACAGAAAGAACAAAAGACAACCCTAATAACCCAAAATCCTCACACTGGTATCCCTTGCTAACATTCTCAGACTGGAATTTACTGTCAAAAAACATCTGACATGACATCCCTACTTCCTTCCTTCTCATGAGCATCTCTTAGTGTGAAATGTTCCAGAAGAATGTGCTAGCTCAACAGTGGTTGAAGGTTTGTAATTCCTTCCCCTAGGATTCATTTCCCCTCTTCTCTTACAAATTGTTTTAAAGAGCCATTTGCCACAATAAGAATTTGAAACTCACCTGATCTTGGTCCCTGACCCCAACAGGTGGCCCCAGGAATGAAACAGTCTCGTGAGTGCAGCGGGCTGCTTTACTTGGTAACTGCCCAGCTTGTTGAGCCACCTTTAACCAAGAGGAAGAGCCTCAGAAATAAGGAGAATCTCTAAGGAACATATTCCTCCAATGAACTTCTCTAACTATAACTAAGGAGCTGGACAAAGTCATTCTGGGAGGAGAAGAGCTGTGCACTGTGTCAGGGCAACCAAAAGGTATGCTGTTTACAAAGGCAGTCCATCACTAAATGGTTTAGATCTTATTTTGCAGCTCTAGTTTTAAATATTAATGAAAGAAAAAACAGCCCAAGAAAGCATTTTCCTAACTACATAAGCATCCCACATAATTTTGCACTGTGCATATTAATTATAAAGGTAAATAAGTAAAAAGCAGTGATATCATAAAGGCTCTGATTTTGAGATATTGCTTTGAAAACTCGTTTCCAAAAATTCATAAATAGTATCTTAAAGATCTAGACATTTATTTGGTGATACCCCTTACTTCCACTGATGAAGAAAGAAAAAAATGCAATTTCTGATGGAAGTGCACATACTATATGCTCCAGGAAGCAGAGTCCCTCCTCCAAGATTCTGGTTACTAAATCAGGTTATAGCTCTAGGAACTAAGAAGACTCCAAGATGGTTTTGTTTTGCTAAATTTCTTCCAAACGGAAAAGCTGAATACAATGCATTTGTTTTCCATTCAAAAACTGACTTTGTGACCCTGAGTCTATTTTGTTAGTGGGAGTTTATTGCTTTTGGGGTACAAAAGCTGAGGACAATTACAAAAGCTATGCCTTTTCATTGGCTTTTTCATAACCAATTCACAACAGGGTTTGCCAAAAACTGGATTGCAAGGTCAGACTCTGTGTAGGTCAGAGCATAATTTGCTCTTTGTGCTTATTTAAGCACTTAAATATAAATACTTCAGCCAAACTCCTAAGAATTTTCTGAAACTTAAATTACCTATCCCAGTGCAACTGAGTGGGAGGATCACCTCACAAATCTCTTAGAAAAGACAGTAATGGCTTTATTTGTAGCAGCAAGGTGTCTTAGGAGAGTGCTGGGAAAGGAGATCCAGAGCAGCACTGAGGTGCTTGGAAGCTCTGTGGGCTTCAAAGGCAGTGAATAAAGCACAACACCCTGTGCCCTTTGCTGAGCCCATCCAGCAGATGTGGCTGACTCCAGGGTCTTATAAAGTCACCCTGACTCAGAAGGCATGGGAAGGGAATAAAACAGCCTTCCATTCTAGTTATATTCTTCTTGTATATATTTCCATATCATTCCTATTTATACATATGCCACTTATATTCCACATGAGTCCATGAACTCTGAGCAGTCCTAAAACCCATGACATTCATAATCCTTAATTTTCCCCTTTAAGGAGAAACATAATTAAGCCTCGTGCAGAACCAAGGAACAGCAAAGTTCTATTAAGTAGGTCATTTCTTTGCCATTGCAAAGCTGTTGTACATTTAATGGAATTTAGCCTAGTTTGGTTTAATTCAATCCAGAAGGATCAGCTTTTTCCCATCTACTGGGAATTAATTTATAATTAAAAGCAATGAACAACCATGTCAGTTTATTCCACTGAGCTCTCTTCTTGCAGATCTGGTACAAAGAAGAGAAAAAGTAATATTTTGGTATGAATGAGTGAAATATGCTGCATTTACTCCTCAATTATGATCTTCATCTGATTAATAGTGAGG
This sequence comes from Parus major, assembly GCF_001522545.3. Taxonomy (NCBI): domain Eukaryota; kingdom Metazoa; phylum Chordata; class Aves; order Passeriformes; family Paridae; genus Parus; species Parus major. Next base: position 9,010,647 of record NC_031782.1, on the reverse strand, counting down.
GTTTACATTGAAATTATTCTTGACATCCATGCTGTAAATTAGCTTAATCTGGCAAAAGACAAGACTGTATTTAACCATTTTCCACTACACTAGCAAGTTTCTTGATGGAAGTCTTGCTTCACAGCTTCAAGGTTAGAACCTTATTTGCTCTCAGGCATAAATATGTGTCACTCCCATGAGAACAAGATCATTATCTCATGCTTTCCAAGCAGGCATTGGTATCAGTGTTGAAAACAGCGTTAGCAGAAATTTAGGCTCTAAAATTCTCGGGATAAGCCCCCAGTACATTTAAATTGTTAGGGAAAAAAACAACAAAAAAATTAAAAAAAATTTAGACGGGTGAAAGTTAATCATTGGAAGCTAAGCATTTGTGCACTTCTATTCTTTCTTACAGCAGTCAGAGGCAACACGAACCTACACTAAGGAACAAGCAGTCCAGCTTCAGGAGACAATTTTCTTTGCAGGGTAGTAAAGCATTTCTTTGTCACAGGGTAGGAGACAGGCACATTGGCTAAATGAGTCTGACAGACTTTGGAAGCATATTCTTCAGGTACAGGCTACTATGACATTTTGCATATTATTTAGCCAGCAAAATCACAGTGCTTCTGCCCCAACAGGCTGACCAGGGCTACATTTCTGTTCTTGTTATTCAGAAAGCAGCCCTTTCAGAAAAAGCAGGTGGTGCAGGACATGTGTTCCTCCAAGTCAGTACTGAAAACAAAGCCTCAGGCATAGGGGGAGCCCATTTTCACAGTGATGGTGAGGTCAAGAGGAGATGCAGAACAGAGGCTGGGATCAGCTGACTTGTTCTTAAGCATTGCCAGCAACTTCTGCATTTGACCCAAATTCTGATTTGCCTTCTCAAATTAGTAAGGCAGTTCAAAGTACTCCTACCCTTTTATAAATCCTTGAAAATTCTGTATGTGAGAGGGGTAAGAGAAAGGCTAGGTGAAGAGTTACTTGGGGGACAGTTAAGATGGCTGAATTAAGAGGTCTGTCCTTCAGAGACCTGTCATGCTTTCTCTTATCCATGATTATCATGATCAACGTGTGTGCAGCACTAGCCTGGGCTTGTGGGTGTGAGGACTGCAGAATAGGACTAGGAAGGCCATCAGTCCATAAGGATAATCTTAAGAGTTTGGAAGATACAGACAGATTAGATCCAGCCCATGAATCCAGATGTGAACATCTGAAATGTGGCATGGAGAGGGTGCACTGGAACTGGTTAGAAATCTAAAGATCAAGACTCAAACCACATTCAAACCAGGCACTTAAGATGTCAAACCAACAGTACTGTAAATTCCTTTTCCTTGGTCACGTGCCTGCATTTAACATACTGTTCCTGCACTTCAATTTTGGTGGTGCACTCCATTGTTACTTCTGAAAGGCCGATTTGGCAATAAAAACCAAAAATTCCCACTAGGTTTGTAATTGTTCATTTCTTGTTCTGATCAGTCAGGACTGCTGGAAGTGAGAAATGAATGCAAATCTGCATAGCTACAACAAGCTGGTGGCTGCTGATCGACCATGCACACACATACGAACTCCGCAGCACTGAACTTGCCATTACCTACTTCACCACCGGTGTAGAAGTCAGAGTTTGTCGGGTGAACGACAGCATCACTGTCGATCGTGGCAATGTCAGCCTGTACAACTTGCAACTACAACAGGTAAACAGATGTATATCAACCACGTTGGACAGAGACCCAGCACAGGCTCTACATTTACACATGTACCAACGTCCATATTTTCCTACCTTTACATCTCCAAACCTTGCGCCAAAGGAGTATGCTGAGCTGTGTGTGCAGGTGTGTGTAGAGAAAGGGGTGTAGGGAGCAGGAGGAGGAATATCGAGTATGACATGATCAAATAAATGTTAAAATGACAAGTCAGAGCAATCACATGAGATCATTTCCAAAGTTTTAAAATCAGCTAATGCCCCATTTCACTTTGCAGAAACCTAGAACAACCAGTTCCCCACAGAGCATGACATTAAAATATGGAATCTGTTTAAAAAAGAGAAATTCAGGATCATCAAGTCAAACAAAATAATTAGTTTCTCCATTTTGTCAGCACTAATAAGCTGACAGGCACTGATTTTTGTATGTAAAGCCATTCATCATTTTGTTTCTAAAAATGCCAGTTTTCTTCACATGTAGGGAGCTAGGTATTTACAGCCAGGGTTGTACAGAATTTGCTTTAAAAAATACAAATAATTGTTCATATGCTTTAACAGTAAGGCATATCTTTTAATTATATGCTGGAATGGCTAAGACACTTACAGAAATATATGTATTTCTAAGAAAGGCTGATATAAAAATTAGCCACCTTAGACCTTTTTTCTTGTTAAGTTACTTCTCTACATTCCCATAGGAAATGCAGCAATATTAGAATTATGGGTTGTATTCCATTAAGGAAGTCTCAAAAAAAGACAGCAGCAGGTCTACTCAAATAAGAAGGGAATGCAGTACATAATGCATGAAAGGCAATTTTTGTTTTGCTGAAGAATAAACTTCTGCTAAAGAAGGATTTTTTTTATTTCTTATTAATCTGAAACAAGAGAAAAACTTTCAAAGTGATTCTCCATCCATGATAGTTCACTCTCGGTATAATATCAGGATTTGTTTCCAGCTGAATGTAAAAGTGACAGGGAAGAACTGAAAGATGATGGAAACAAATTATTACCTGAATTAAACATCAAATCAAGGTATGGAAGATTTGGAGATAGCTAATTATATAATAAGCCCTTTCCAAAATTTTTAAGTCTACTCTAAATATCAAAATAAAACACCTGAGATGGCAGGTAGAATGGAGAAACTGCTTATTTTGAGAAAAACCTGATAAAAAAGTATTTTAGTCCTCAAAGTATCCAAATAAGAAACCCCCCAAAATAGCTAACAGTCACATATGATCATTATGGAAAAGAATTTAAATTTTTTTTTAACTGAAATCAGCTTGAAGACTAGCAATTGCTGCAAGTATTCAGAATTGATCAAAAAACGTTTTGAATATAGCTCTTCAACAAAGCAGGACCCGCAAGATTTGAATTTCTGCTCCGATTAAAGGTATGAAGCCCTAGAGAATAAATTCTGGGTTCCATAATTTCCATGTGACCGTTAGTTGTGTCAACCCATTCCCCATTTACCTAGGTCATCTTTAAGGTCAATGTCAGCATTGGTAGGATTGATAATGGCCTCCACCTCGAAGCCGGCTAAATTACTGATTTCACTGTGAATAAGGTTCAGCTGAAAAGAAAAGCATGAGGTGGGAAATAACAGGACAGCTGGGAAATCACAGAGAAGCTGCAGAAAAGTGAGCTTTGCAACACAGATGGAGATAGCATCACTGCAAACAAATACGCAAAATAAAAGGCAGGTCATAAAGGGTTATTAGCCCAAAAAAATTCAAACACAAGACTCAAACATTGTTCATACTGGGAGAACACGAATATACCTACTAGTAAGCTCTATTTTGATTTTACACTGATCACTATTTGGGATTCTTACTGTTATCCAGTATCTAAAGGGGGCTCACCAGAAATCTGGATAGGGAATTTTCATGAGGGCATGGAGTGACAGGACAAGGGGAATAGCTTTACACTAATGGAGGGGAGGTTAAGATTAGATATTGGGAAGAAATTCTCCCCTGTGAGGGTGGTCAGGCCCTGGCACAGGTTGCCCAGAGAAGCTGCAGCTGCCCCATCCCTGAAAGTGTTCAAGGCTAGGCTGGGTGGGGCTTAGAGCAACCTGGTCTGGTGGGATGGGTCCCTGCCCATAGCAGGGCATTGGATTGATAGGAGATTTAAGGTCCCTTCCAAACTATTCAGTGATTCTAATTTTGCCATTAAATGAGGGTATTTGTTTCTTCACTAAGTATAGATGAAGGACACCCTAAGCATCCCTTAAGCACAAGGGATGTGCTGGGACCATTCTGCACTGAAACAGGATCAAAGCTGCAGCTCCTCCTTCTTTAAGCTAACAAAGAAGAGCCTATCTCTGAGAAAGCAGACACTTGTCTCCAGCAATTCCTCCATTTCAACAAGGGGATGTGGGTTTTTTTCTTTCCTTATCAGGGGTCACCATGTTCTGTATTACAGCACTTCAGTCCTCATTACAGTTCTGCAACCTTTGAGAATGTCTGGCAAGGTACTATAAGCAGGCACATGACATCACATTCTTATTGTATCTAGTTTTTATTTTGTTTGCTTTATATCCTTTTGTCTCTTACGAAAGCAGAGATTTTTTAACCCCACTCATTAATGCCCATTTACTCCTCTAAGTACTCCCATATATTTCATCCATGTCTTTCAACTTCTTTCTTATAAATCAGGAGGATCTTTCCTGGGCACACAGGAAACTTGCACAAGGCAGCACAGAGATCTAGAGATTGACCTCACATCTGCACTTTGTGTTCTTAAATACAGTTTGGGTGTCCTCCCCACATCTTCATAGAACATGACCCCCACCACAGAACCAGCTCTACAATTTGAGGCAACCTAACAGGAATGCTAAAGTTGGCAAAGGTCAAAACTGCAGGTATGGGAAGTTTCTAACCAGGGTTTGAGCAGGTTATGACGCTGCTGCATAGCTTCTGTTGAAAGTCTGATTTCACAGGCACCAAGTTTACTACTGACAAAACTTTGAATACTTTAAAAGTGCAAAAGGTTTTCCAGACTTTGTCCTTTGGGGAAATACATTATCATCATGCATGATCTATGCCTGTGTTTACAATATGTATTTTGAATTATTTTTTCAATAGCTGTTTGTGGGATACAGAAAACATCCATGAAGGAGAAAGCTCTCATTCATTTATGCAGTTCCTGCAACCAGATGCAGTCAAGCCAGGCTTTCCTTTTAATTCAAAGCCATCAGCCTACAAAGTGTAACATACATCTTGTGGCAAGGCACTTTATATCATCAATATCCGAAGTTTACCTCTTGTTTGTTGTAGCCCACATTCTTAAACTTAACTCTTCAAATCTTATCTTTGCATATGTTAATTTATTAACAGAGAATATGAGCCAGTCCATGAAACCCATACAAGTGAATGGGACATTTAAGGAGGCCACCATTCCTGTATTTAAATATTCTGAAAAAAAATATTTCCATTTCATTAATTTGATTCTATGAATTGACCTTCTTTCTCTTTTTAAATGCCTGCAATTTCATATTATTTGCATACGTTTCTTGAGTAAACTATGTTACCTCAAACTAGGGTGATTTTGACTAAAAATAAGTGTAATTCAGCCCTGTTTTAAGTACATGTCTGTTCAGGAATTTGTAATAAAATCTAAGAAAGCTTCCTTTCCAAGTAGTTTGGAATCCTTTAATACTTCACACGTGGTGAGTTATTCATACTGGAGTTTGAGTCTTGAGTTTGACTACAAGCAACTGCTGTTTAAAAAAAAAAAGTCAAATCAAATCAAACCAAAATGTTAAATAAACTTCATGAATTTTAAAATTAAAAACAAACAAACAAACAAAAAACAACAGCAAAACACATGCACACACCATGACTGTTTTGTGGGGATTATAGTATGTTCCTAAACATATTTTGCTCATTCTGTAAGTGATCTTTTTGATTCCTAATTCTGTGCTCTACAAGTTTTTGCCCCAGATCAGCTGCAGACTGTTTTTTGTTTTGGACCTTAAATCTATCCCTGAGCCTACTCACAGCCAACTAGTAATTAAAATTTCAATTTAACAACAAGAAAATGTTTAAAAGGCTGCTATGACTGATAGTATGTGTTGGCAGCTAAGTATTATTTTACTGAATTCTGCATTTACTGCTCAATGCACTGTTAGCTATCCAATTGACAAAAACAAAAAATGAATCAGAATTTTTCCTATGGCATTAAATCCTCCATTGTAATTGCTCGACTTCACTACCCAATAGTATGAAGCATGTATTAGGCAGAAGTGATCCCCTAAAGGGCCACTTTAAAAAATAAATAGACACAACTTGCATATACATGTGCAACAAAGAATGGACGAAACTTGAGGTAATATTTCAATTAAATGTTAGTTGGATAAAATGCAGATGGCACTTAGCACATCCATGAGTATTTTCTAAGCCAAGCCTGGCATTTCTAATTTCAGACAAAATTACCTTAAATGTCTTGAAGCTTTTTCTGGTATGAGTTTCATACCAAAAACTGAAGATGCCTATTGTTGAGATCTCTTGGAAAGTCCAAACCTTAAAGCTTAGGCTTGAGATCCTGCAACTCTGCCTCTATTTTGTAATCCTCTCAGGAAAAACAAACTTGTTAATGTGCACAGTGCCACATTTCCACTGGGATATCACTTGTGGATGTGCAATCATTTACATATTAAATAGATTTTAATAATTAATGTGGCACTAATAAACTTCTACAGGTATAACTGAAGGATTCTTTGCCATTTCATGACCTCTAAGAAGTTTCAGCTGAATGTCAGCAGTTACCTAAAGATTTAATGCAATACTTGTAATTTTAAAAACTGAACAATATCCAGGTTTGCAATATTCTCATTTGTGCTTTTTGCATCAAATGAAATCTAGGGTTATTAGAATGATGCAGAGCTGTTCTTGCAAACAAGTTCCTTCCCTTCCCTTCTGTAAACATGGAGCCAAGAAAAAAGATTTTTCCCATTAAACACTTATGAATGATGTGATATCAAAACCAAGATTATTTTCTTCCTTCTCTACATTTAGCAAAGGATTTTCTGATCTGGCACATACTGGTTTTGCAAACCAAAGAGACATGCTGGAAAGGTGTTTGAGAATGTCACAGGAGGTCTGAAAAATCCTGATTGATTGATCTCAACAGCAATTCTTCAAATGCCTTCTCTAGTTCTCAGAACATGATCTGTTTGATTTGGAGTTCTCCCTCACAGGAGACAACCAGGCTTTCATTTTATTTTAATTTCTCTTCTCATTATGTGTTACAACAAAAGGATAACACACCTGGTCTCTCTCATGTGCAAGGCTAACTGAAAAGGACCCAGTGCAGGGATGGATGTGTCACATCAGTAATTGTCTCAGGGGGCTGGACTCAAGTGAATGAGAAAGCCAGCAAGTCCATTCCCCACTACTAGGACTCACTGGGAAGCTCTACAACAGACACTGGCTTTGCCCACCACAGCTTAAAGCAGTCCTGGAATTCATGATTTTCTTCCACTGAGTCCAACAGCAAAGCCCCATTGATTTGCTGGGTCAGTCTTACTGGAACACAACACTAGGTCTTATTACAGGTTTCCTATGGTAACTAAAACGAGCTCAAAATCAGCTCCAGAAGTCTGACGTTACTTGCTTTCTTGAAACAGCAATGTAGACTATAAATTTTGGGTTTTAATTTAGCCATCAAAATGTCTTTGAAAAGCCATCCCCCTAATAGGAGTAAAATAAAAAAAAAAAAACAACCCTACCAAATCAGCCATCTAGCTGTAGCTGAAAAATTAAATGTGGAAAATCAGAAGTCTTGAAAAAAAATGTTACTCTCATGCATGTTAAACTTGTCAAAAAAAAACCTGAAGGATAAATGGAGAACAACCTCAGTATGAAATAAAAATGAGTCAGAGGAGTTACATTTCACAATGGACAATGGCTTATCTTTCATGGCTTACAACACAATGATCTGATTATTGAATGACAGCAGAAAGATGCAGTTTTACTTATGAAAATTTTGCATTACAAATTAAAGGCAGGTTTCAGGATAAAAGACCAAATTAATTTAATGACTCCTCTCTTTAAATGGATCCTCTTTAAGCAGATATGTATTTGTATTAAACCAACCCACATCCCAAATCATATGCAAAGTGAAAAAAAGAATTGTTGATCTCTAGCTTTTCATAAACACATCATTCATTATTACACAGCATTAATTTCTGTAAATCACAAAGCAGAACACAGCATAAAACCATTATTATGAACAAGTGTCTATAACAGGTTTTGATAAAAACCTGTAAATTATTTACATGAGCAATGAAGTGGGCTGACTGTTGAAAAAAATAAATTTTATGCTTAGAATAATCTCTTTGGCAGATGCTTATCTGTAACAATTATGTTGTTTATGAATGAGACAGATTACAAGCACACAGGCTTTCCTTCTAATTAAGTATTTAATTATGCAGTCACATGAAGACTTATTTACGTGCTTTTTAAAATGCTCTAGAAGTTGTTTCAGAGTTTCTTTGAAATTAGAAAAACTGGTATCATACATCTCCTCAATTGCTCAGTGGGGAAATGTCCATTGTACCTAGATGTTTTGTGGAGAAGGGGGTAGTAGAAGGGGGCTATTCCCTAAGCAGCACAGAAAGATAGGTATTAATTTTTAAAAATGCAGGATCATACCTTCTGGCCAAGAAACAGGCTTTTGGTGGACAGGACTGTGAAACCATCTGCAGGAGTTCCCTCTGTTGTACTGTCAGCACTGGCTGATTTGCTCACTTCTCCCTGCTTCTTCTTCCAGAAATAGAGTTAATTAGTTAACTCAAGGCTCTGAGAAAAACAGTTTAATGACACTACGATATATGACATGCACTAAATGCTTAGCAGGCAATAAAATGCCTTTACAAATAGTGGTGTTGGATTTTATCCTGCAGTCCAACCAAAGTGCCTGATAACAGCTGAAGGGATCAATAGGAAAAACGACCTCAACGTCTGCAGATCTACAGGCTCTTGCCCACAACAGCACCCAGCTGAGACGACGGTTGTCATAAATGTTGCAGGAAAAGATATAAACAACCTCAAACTTTTAACAGATTTCTAATGGCTTGTGTGGACAGAGATTACAGATCTCTGTGTGTGGGCAGACATTTATTCTAAGCTAGAAACTGACTTGTCAGAGAATAAATTTTATCTGTGAAGGGAGGTGCTCCCAGATTTCACAGACTTATTTTTAGAAATTCTCCTCTGTAATGTGGCTGTCCTTAGAAGCAGTGTCAAATGAATATATCTACTTTCTATTTGCCTGCTTGCAGGAAATGGGCTGAACAATTTTCTTATTTAACATCATCACCCACTTTCATCTCCAGTGAAACTGCTGGAGGAGAGAGAAGGAGTTCCCCTCAATCACCTTTTTTTTTTTTCAACTTTATTACTGCAGTGAAATAACAGGTTTCAGGAATCAATTGATTTACTGAACGAAAAGGAGAATTAGGAACATTTTGAAAAGGAATTCAATTCACGAAGGCTGTGGTTATAACTCAATTGGTGCCCAGAATAATTTCACATTTTAGATAAAAATATTATTTACAATTTCATATAAATATTTGGTGCCTCAGCAATATCTGTGTTGTAGCAAAAAAAGGACACCTGGAATACTAAGCAAGCCACTGTTCTCCTATTGTCCCTTTCCAAAGTATATAAACTAAGGCTGAGGCTGAACAACTAAAATTACTTTGATGCAAGGGTGCATTGTGCTCTTAGAAGCTGTAACCATGCTGTACTTTACACAAGTGTTTTGAAAATTAGATTTTCATGGGTCTCATTTCAGTTCCCCAGGAGTTTACTGTTAGTCAAATACCAATATAGTAAGCATACAATACAGTTTATTGTGTGGAAGAAAAACAGAACCCTACAACAGACTTCCTGCTTTTGTAATCAAGCAGGGGAAAAATATTCCAGATTTAGGGGAATTATTAGTGCACGGTTATTGGAAGCACTGCATCTGAAATGTCAACAAATAGGTATTCTGAGAGAGAAAACCAAATTCACCACCTCAAAAAACCATGAGTGAAACAATCACAAGAGTGAGCAAGTAAACAGTAACAGGATAAATAAAGAAGTCTTGCTTGACCCAGAGGCAACTTTCACATCCCTTGTCCATTTCATGTGAAATTCCTGTACTTTCCTTTCTACTTGCCTTATTGCTTAACTGTTTTGCAAAAGAAAAAAACATCCTTGGCTACACATTAGAAAGCTTCCCTACTCCTACAAACTGAGACCTGTAAGGCATGACCAGTACAGCCCTAGACTCTCCTCTTCTGTCTCCTGGTACACCCTCTGCCCACCTCAGAATGCTTCCTACAAAGAACAGAGTATTTATGGCCCATCTGCCTGTGCTGCAGACCTGGGCCATTCCTGAGGGTGTTCAGGTTCCAGATGCACCAGGGAGAGGTCAGAGCTCTTCCTCCCCTGCTCACAAGGTGACTGAAATCACCTTTGGTAACAACACAGTCAACAGAGAGCTGGCCCAGTGTGAAGCTCCCTGCAGCTACTGCTGGCAAGCTTGTTTGGGTTGAAAATAAACACATTACTCTACCTTGGATTTCCTTGCTCCTTTCTTGCCGCCTGTTTTCTTTGATACAGTTTTTTTCTGTGATGGAGACTTTGCCTTCTTTGCGGGGGGTGGAGTGATGATGGCTTCCAGTTTTCCTTTTGATCCCCGCTTTTTTGCCAACAGCTCTGGGTGAATATTGGGTAACACTCCACCACTGGCTATGGTGACCCCTTTCAATAGCTAATCAAAAATAAAAAAAGAAGTACATGAAAAAACCTGGTATTTACTCACCGATAAATAGAAAATAGGATTACTGCAAATTTTGTATTCTGCCTTGAGTTTCTCCACCATTATCCTTGAAGAAGAGATGAGAAATGCATGAAATGGAGCTGACTACATACTAGACTTTAACTACAAAGGGAACATGTGTTCTTCTTGCACATGTGCTTGTCATCTCTAGGGCTCCCTGGAGATCTGTTTCTCTGAATCCATGCCATGAAGGCTGTTACCCAACGAGGAAAAACAAGACAGCCCCAAGCACACACCTGAGGACTCAGCAAGGCAGCCTGTGAGAGAAAAATGGGACCCCAAAGTCCAGGGTGTGAGACTACAACCAGTGCCACAATGTGAAGAACCCAGCATATGTCCCAAGTGCTGAATTTTCCTGCAATTGTGTTCTTAAAAAGATTTTTCTTTTCCTTAGAGAAAGAAACTTCAAAATGGAGGGAAACATTTATACAAATCTCTATACCTGTAAGTCTTCAAAAAATTATGCAGTTGAAGATCAGTATTCAAAAGTGTGCAGTTCATTCAAGCCTTTAAAAGCAGAGGTGAAATATATCATGTTCTGTATTAAAAAACCACTTTAACTTATTTTTATACATCTAACTGGGACTAATTCACTATTCAGGAGGATACAGACAGTGACATCAAAGTCCCCCAGGTACTCCCACCTTCTGATTCGTGTTTACTGCTCCCCAACCTCATCTCAGCTGAGGTTCCAAGCTTACAAAGGGATAATGAATGGAAAGTATTACCAAATTTCAGACAAAGCCAGAAGGAGGGTGGTTTGGGATATTATTTTTTTCCTGCTCCATCATGATACAAAGATTTGGAAAAAGCATCTTTTCAGATGGGTTTTTCTAGCACCTCACACAAAGGTACATTAATCCCAGCCACTGCTTCTGGCTGACACCACAGCACTGTAATAATAATGCCAAATTTTTTTGTGGCCAGGTTAAAGGCATCTTTAAGTATGCAAAGGACACAGACTTGCGAGAGTTTAGAGCTTTTCTGTGGTCACAATAAAAGACTTCACTGAAAACAGGATAGATCCCACTGAGTCATCAGCTGTCTAAGGGGGAACTAAAAACAACAAAAAAACCAGCATCTGCAGCATTTTCTCTGTATCCTTGAATAATTTATGACAATACCTCAGCCCAACAGAAAACAGTTGTAATAGTGTTAGCAAACATCATTTTACATCTCCACTGCATTTAAAGAGTGCTGAAATACATAATTAAGCTGAGTACTGTAGTTAGTTACACAGCCAGCATGCTACTGAGTGTTTCCTGGTGTGCTACTCAATAAGCACAGGTCTTGAGTTACAAGTCAGCTATATGGAAAGACAATTTAAGAACCCCTAAAGGAAATCCTGGCCTTCACATGGCAGAGGTTTTTCTTACCTGATTTAATTCTTCATCGTTTGCTACAGCCAACAGGATGTGTCTAGGAGTGACTCGACCCTTCTTGTTGTCCCTTGCTGCATTTCCAGCCAATTCCAGAATTTCCGCTGGGGAAAAAGTAAGCTCCTTTTAATTACAATGTGGTCATTAAGAAAAGTCAATGTGTTATTTAGCATCCATGCAAAAAGGTATGGAAATTACATCATGTTACTCCTAACTGCAGTAGATATGCTCAATAGACATCTAACTCTAAAACTATCATTTTGTTTTTATATGTCTAATCACTGAAGAACAGATGCATGCTTAAGTTCTGTGCTTTAAGCTGGAATTCTTTTTATTCTTTTGAAGCAGTTTCCCTAGATTCCTCGCTATTCAGTGCTCTTCTCAAAGCTACTGTGTGTTCATCTCTTAGGATCCCTCTCCTATCAAAGTATAGTAGATACACTAATTCTATAGGTCTTTTTCTCAAACCTGTCAAATGTGAGTTCTGGCTTGCATCAATCCTACTTTTTTATTACTGGAAAAGACACTATTCTCCATGACTCATTTTTAGCTTAAGAGAAACATGCAAGCACACATCCAAGTTAGGACACTAAAAATACAAATTCTGCTGCTACACTCATTTAAAGATTTTTTTTCTCTGAGAAGTTCTTAACCAGAGAAAGTAATTGATAAATCATGTTTGTTTGCTCCTCATAAATTATATCCTTAGAAGATATTTCCAGGGCTGACAAAGTGTTGAACAGCTATGCATATAATGGCTTTTACTGAATTAGGGAAGATGGACTTGCTCCCCTTGCAAGGATCTTTGAAGAGAAAGGTTACAGCATTATCTGCTAACTGATCTATCTCCAGCTCAACAAGCCTTAGGCAAGGATGTAATTAATTACAATAAACAACTGGGGAACAATTAAAAAAATGACAACATGTTTATCAGACTTTGCAATTATGTGCTACTACTATCTCCATTACACCTAACTTTTCATATCTCTCTCTACAATCCGTGTTTCACTATTGCATTTGGTAGATCTCCTTTTGCATATCTGATAACGTTTGGAGAAAAAGAGGGGAAAGAAAAAAAAGGAAATGTCTTTTTTTACATCTATTATACACTAATATTAAAATGCAGTACTACAATAATATATGAGCTTGATTTCACATTTAAGAACTGCTTGCTTTAGAGTCAAAGAGAACTGAATTAAGGCATTAACCTGGAAACAAAAAAAGCCTAAAATCAAAGTTCATGTGACCACATGCTTTTACCATAGGACACAGTAAATCTTCAGTAATACTATACAGCACAGCACAGGTTCTCATTAGACTGAATTTAACATGACTCACCAATTATTTTTCATTCTAAGTCCCTTAACAAGTAAGCTATGATACTTACTGGAAAACTTTCAGCTGCTTCTAGATATTCTACAGTTAAAGTTCATTGAGGATTTTTGTGTGTTTTCACCATTTGTGTGTTCTTCAAAGCACACAATTAATTTTATTACAGTATGAGGCAGAATATTAAGTCTAAACTCCCAAAGTAACTCAACATTTCATGCTGACAACAATTGCTTTAACTTATTTTTAAAGCAGGATTAGCAGGGTAAGGTCAACCTGCCCATGCTTTCCACACCTCCAAAGAAATAAATTAAGTTGGCATAAATCCTTTCCACGTACTTGCACAGCCTGGCTCAGACATGTGAGGTTTAGCCACCTGCAGCCCTGCATCACCTCCCAGCAGACACGGTGAAATCCTGGGTACACCCCAGGCATCCCCACTGACCTCAGCGAGGCTCTGTCACCGAGTAATGCCACCACCTCCACCTCCTCACACCAGGAATGCAACTGTTTGTATCTCAGACTTAATCCCAGCTGAAAAGCAAGGGAAGGCTTTGCTGCTTTTTGGTTTGCCTCTGCTCCCCCACCTCTGCTGCCTTCCGGCAGCAGGCCCTGCTGAACAGTCAGGCCGTGTTACTCTCTGTGACTGATCAGCACAGCTATGCAGACAGGTCATTCTGGAACTAAAGACTCTAAGAAAGTGTTATGCCTGTAAAGCACAGAGGAATGTTTTATTTGTTCCTCATAAAACTAAAATGTCTGCCTTGTACAGTGGAGAACTGTTCTTGTAAGCGCTAAGCCCTCTTCCTTGGACAGGAAACTCATTTTGAAATAGCAGTTTTCTAATGGTCCTTTAGGGAAGTTGAGGTACCCCACTTCCTCTTCAGGAAGAGAACGCTTTGCACTGGTGTTGAGGACCACAAAAGGAGCTTGGGGAGAGGGAGAGAGGAGGAGGCCATGGAGGGTGGAATTTCTCTTCTGGCCTTCTCAGCACTCCCAACAATAATCAAGTATTGCTTGTACATGCAGGGAGACCCACAGCACCGAGAACTGCCAAACTCAGCTATGTACACAAGTCTGGTCAGAGGGGACTCTCCTATTGAAAAACAGAGGATTAGGAGGTATTCAAGCTGAAGCCAACATAGGCAACAGTTTTTTGATTTAGAACTGACAAGAGACAAACCTAATCCAAATCCAACAGATCAGAGCACTTAGAAATGCTGGAAATGAAGACTTTCTGGATGCAGACAGGATTCAGACTACTTGCCTGGATTTTTCTTGCAGACAGCACTACTTTCACATCTGTTTTGTGCTGCTTTAATTCTGAAGATTTAAAACCCATTTTTTAAAACATTTTTAAATTAGAAGAAAATCTAGATCTCTGTGTAAGGGAGCTGTTTAAATTTTTGTAAGAGTAACTGTGTATTTACCTGGAAAAAGGAATAGGTGGGAAAAATAATTCAAAATTGAGACTGGACTTGAATTCTCAGACCAACCCATCTTTGGAAGTGTCATTCTACCAGGTTCAAAGGTTTGAGTCATTGAGGAGTTCTGTTTCATTAAAAGTAATCTTCCCACAGTAGGAAAAAACAGATATTCGAAAATCAACTCTAGCAACTAAGGGTCAAGAGAAAAAGCTTTGCTTAGAATAGTTGAGGCAAAAGAAAGTGTTAAGAGCTTCCATGACATCAGGTTTCACTCAGCTTGTATTTATCCAGCCAAAGACCAAAACAAAAATGTTTTACGAAAATGAGGCCTCACAAAAAGGATGGAAGTTGCATAATGTCTATTCCATTAGTTTCACATATTTACTCAAGGCATTTCCCCCCTAGAGAATAATTACATCACCACCACTCAGGCAGCAGGCAACTACAAGACTCACTTTACAGAACTAAAGAACATGAAAAACTCTATTTAAAAAAAAAAAAAAAGATGAAAAGCTTGAAGTTTTTCAATGTTATATAGTTTGGAAGGTATCCTTCAACTACTACATACTGAAATCAGCTTAATATGAAGAGAAACTCCATCTGCACAAATTACTTTTTCTGTGCTTTTGAATAATTTCAAACAAAAATGCAAAGCAACATATATTCTTTAAGTATAGATATAAAACAAAGAAAAAGGCATGAGAGCTGTATAATTAAGAAAAGAAAATTAATTAGGAATGCAATGTCAGCATATGATATAGTCATATATGGAAAGTTGTTTAATAGCAAAAAAGGCATGGATGCCTTAGAAATCTGATTATACCATGAACATATCAACTTGATTTAAAATACATAGTTATAACTAATATTTTTCTTCTTTTCAGTCATTATTAAAGTAGAAGTGTTGAGTGGGAAATGCTGAAAGTTAAGAAATTTTCCTTAAAATTTATCTCCAAGGCTGTTCTCATTTAGGTCACTTGAAAAACTCAAAATAGTTAGAACTGGGATAGGGGTAGTGAAAACTGGTCTAAGCCAGTTTTTAGCACTTGGACCAAAACTACTTTTCTTCAACTGAGGTTTTTAAAAGTTCTGTTAAATATTTTTAAAGGAGAAAAGCAAACCGGTTGTGCATTTTCATATTTAAGCTTGAGATAAGACCACAGGAAAAGCTGTTCTCAAGACATTTCCTACTCAAACACAACCAAAAAGTTGCAGAAGCCTCCACAGAAACCTCATCCTGAATGAAGTATTCAGAATTCAGATTTCAGTTTTCCTCATCCTGCTTTCTGAGACTCTAGTCATCTCTTAGACATCATAGTAAGTTCCCAATTTCACTACTTGCATTTCCCTGTTTCACAGGGGGCTGCTCTCTGCCCTGAGTATTGTTAACATTGGTATTTCACAACACTTGCAAATTCTGGAACAGAACACAACACATGGTTAAAATGAAACTAATTACTATTAGGCCAGAACAAAGCAGGCATAGTAGAAATTGCAGACCTGGATGCTACAAAAGCAAATGCATTTTCCTCCCACTCCTGGGGAGTACTCTAGTTCATTTATTGCTCATTTTTCAAACAAAATATTACTGCTCATTACTGACTAAAACTCTTCTCAAGCCTAAATGACAAAGCCTTTAGCTTGTCATGCATTCCAGGCTGTAATACTTTCTCAATGTAAATACTCAATTCAACTGGTCTGACTTCATCCCCAAAATGTTTTATTTTCTCTCTTTTTTTTTTTTTTCGGTTTACATCTCAAGCTAAATCATAGCTGTTGCATTGAATCTCTTTGTCCAGCTTGTCTTCAGGGAGATGAAATCATATCTCTGAAAATTAAACTCTTAACAACTAACAGGTGATGTGCTGACACAAGGCTGATTTCTGAACATGAAAATTCCAACAGGAACAAGTCAGGGGTTTCTAAAAAAATTGTGTAGCCACTCCTCAAAAGAAAATTGAAAACAATGTCCAGAAATAAAAAAAAATGAATGTTGATACAATTCCACTGAGAAAAATATGTATTTGCTACAAAGCCAAGTACATGACAAGGAATCTGCTTATTGTACTTCAAATTAATCATCTTTCTCATCAGCATTTTATTGACTTGAGATTCATTTTACATGATTCCAGAAGGTTTTAACCCAATCAATCCAAATCAAGCAAGGTTGTTAAGAGTTTCCTGCATTCTTCCCTCCATGTATTCCACCCAATCCCCCTGGAATCTACAGTTGCAAGTGTGAAGGTAGAATCATTTAACAACACTTTCCCTCTTATGCATTCTAATAAAAGAGTTCTCAGCCTTGGTCATGGAAATCTGATGCAGTGAAAATCAGTTCAAGAAACTTTACTGCTTTGAACAAGCCTTGATGAAACCTTAACTCTCAGCAGGGCAATCATTCTCTTAGGATGTGATAAAAACCCCAATCCTATCAGTCCTGAGTGTCTGAGCTGTATCAATAACTAGGCCCCTTAAAGGAAAAAACTGTTAACTTTGCTAAGTTAATGTAAGTTTTGTATTTCTGTGAGGTAGATGACCCTACTGTTTACATAAAACAAAAATTCAGGCCACAAAAGCCACTTACACTTACAGCCTTCTGATCTGATTTACACGTCTCTTCAGCTTTTTTCTCCGCTTTAACACCATCCATTATTTTTTTCTAAGAGACACAATGTTATTTAACTTCCTTTTTTTTTTTTTTTTTTTTTTTAATTTCTTGTTTATTATTGACCTGTAAAAGATACGAGAGCTCAATTTTCAGGGAAACCTGAATTTCAACGCAGATGTTATTTATTACAGTGGCCACACCCTGAGCACTAATTTAAAGAGACAGCATAGCTCTTCTCCACAAGAATCCTGATCTAACTCAAATCAGCCTTTATTCTTTTTCAGTGGAGCTTCCTCTACCTGGCAGTACACTTTGCTCTTCCTCTTAACAGCTTACATATGTTTTAAGAGTGCAGTCAAACATGATTAAAGTAACTGCTGCCAGACGTTACCTGATCAAGTGCAGCGTGTGGCACTTGGGGACATGGTTTAGTGCTGGACTTGGTAGTGCCAGGTTAACAGTTGGACTTGATGATCTTGGAGGGCTTTTCCAATCTAACTGATTCCATGTATGCTTTGGTCTGCCTGGTAAAGAATACAGGAGACTACTCATATCCTGAGACCTGATCCTGGCTTAGTCTTTAATTCTGCATTTCTAAACATTAAAGAAATCAAGAGGACTCGCTGCAACTTCCTTGGAGCAAAGCTGACATCCAGCCTGACCTCCAGTCCCCAGCCAGTACCCAAGGGAAGGCGGGCTGGAGCATTAAAGGAACGAGCAAACTTAAAATGCTCCTTTTCCAGAACATTCCCTCTGATTTCAGCCATGTGCAGCTGAGTGGTTCCCCAAGTTAGAAATACTGTCTTTTTGTTTAGTTCCCCAGCATATTTTAATTCTATGGCTGTGTCTAATTTTCTGAAGCCATTCAGAAAGGGATACTAAAAATTATGCTAAACCTAACATCTTGCATTAACAAGGCTTGTTATACCACAGACATTTTTGCAATCTGGGAGAAAAGTACCTCCTGTTTGGTTTAGAAATACTGTATTTCATTATATATCCCCTAAATTTATTTTTCTCCTGTGAGTTTTATTGAGGATGGAGCATTTCATCTGATGGTGCCAAAGAATCTGCATGGAATTTAATTTCTAAAGGTAATTCTGGGGAAAATATACTCTGGAAAAATACTGAAAACTAAAGACAAAGCATTATCTGAATGCATTCTAAATAATCCTGATGGAAAAAAGGTGGAAAAAAAAATCATGCTTAGAATACTTGATGCAAGAACTTCTACAAGTTGAGAATATGCGAGGAAAGAAACTGCTTGGTAAGCACGCTGTAGAGTCAGGATGTCTTTCTGCTTCTACCCAGTTGAGCTACAACTGTCATTCCAAGAATAAAGGGAAAAGACTTAAACTTTATAGATTCATTCTTCTCAACAAGGAGTTCCATTTAAGACAAAGGTATGGTAGGAAAAAACTGTAGCAAAATCAGCCACATTATTGTTTTGCATTTCTCTTGCACTCCATTCTTCCAAATAAAGGCTGATACCAGTATTAAATTGAGCAGCAATGTATAGACAAAGTCATTACTCTGTTGCAACTTTGCCAAATAAACAAAAAAAAACCCCTTTACTTACTAGAATAAGAAATATTTCATGTTAGATCTCAAGATATTAAAATATAACTGAAATATAGCAAAAAACTTAACATTTTCAAGGGAGGAAATATTCATTGGCTGCACCATAAAAACTGAACCAGCCCCATCCAGCATTTTGTACATTGTAGCAATATGACACATGTAAATATGACACATGTCACAATGTTGCATATTTACCCCTCTGAACTATGGTGCCATAGTAGGATGCACTACAAGAAACACTCTAGTTGGCTCTTAGGGTTTGTCATCAAACCTGACCTGTGCAGCTTGGAGAACACTGGACTTATACTAGGAATGTAATCAGGTCAGTAATTTTGTATTGAATAAGCTTTTGTAACTCAGATCCATGGAAGTCTGCAGGACTACACAGTAAGACAGACACCCATGTTAGTGTTCACAGGGCTGGGGCCAAGGAAGGGCTTGATGAGAGAATTATTTTCTAATGTTACTTCTAGGTAACAAGAACCTTTAGTGGATAAGTAAGAAAAGGAGATGTTCACTGTGCAACTTGTTTAAATGTGAAGCATACTGAAATCTATGGACATGAGAAATCATAGAATGTGTACTCTTACTTTCTGATGAGGAGTCATACATACCTGATAAAAATAAGCTACTTTCAAAGTACAAAGTGGGTAAGTCATAACTCCAGATGAATCCAGAACAGAACTTTAAGTCCAAACAGATAGAAGTATTTCAGAAGTTCAAATCTCAATCTGAACAAAAAAGTCCCAGATCTGAGCACATTATGGGCTAATTTCAGATTTACATGGAAGTTAAACCTCAGCAAAGGTCAGCAAAATTTAGCACCTTCTAAAAGATTAAAGTTGGTTCCATCTTCTGCACACTGATGAACCAGTTTTTAAACTTTAGTAGGTTCTTTCTATTAGGTCATGTCTCTGTCATTTCCCCTCCTGTTTCTGTTTCTAAATTTCTCTTTCCTGCGACTGCTTTTGATATTTTATACTTCTCCTTCCTGGATGCACAGGATTGCTTTTTGATTTAGCCAATTTATTAGCATGCCAGTTCACATGGTCTCCTTTCTATAATGTCACGTTCCTGGTTTTACTTTGAAATGGTTGAAATGCTTTGATTTGGTCTCAGACCATGTGCTAACATGAGGATCTTTAAAAAATCTCCTGGAGAGAAGTCAGGATTTCTCTGGTTTTGTGAAGTAATAACTGTCAAGAGGTAAAAAGAACACAAACCAAAAATCTCAAAGCATTCCATTTCAAGGGGCAGTTTCTGAATTACACTAAAAAAGATGAATGACCTCAAGTTCAGAAATCATACTGAGCACTAAAGGCTAAAAAATTATACTATAGTGTGAAAAACTTAGAGAAAGGAAAAAAAGCCCACCAGAATGAAACAGTAAGGGGTCTACAAGAAAGCTGGAAAGGGAAGGACTTGTAGTGATGGGACTACAAGGGGGAATTGCTTCAAACTGAAACAGGATAGATTTAGATTAGGTATTAGGAAGAAATTCTTCCCTGTGAGTGTGCAGGGGCACTGGCACAGTTGCCCAGAGAAGCTGTGGCTGCCCCATCTCTAGAAATGGCTAAGATGCTTCAAGGCCACCAGACTGGATGTGGTTTGGAGCAGCCTGGTCTAATGGGAGCTACACATGTCCACTAATGGCAGATTAGAACAAGATGAAGTTCAAGATCCCTTCCAACCCAAATCATTCTATGATAAAACCAGAACTAACACTGGAAAGAAAGGACTATCTGTGCTTTTGAGATGCATCTATGTGCAGGAATGAAAGAAAACCCTGAGACAGAGGTTACTAGGATTACCTGCCTAGCCTTCAGAGAAGACAGAAAAACCACAGCAAAACTGCCTAAAACTAGTTAAACTGACTACAAATAGGATAAACTGACTACTAAAAGGATAAAGAAGGAAAGTACTTTTTCCTTTAGCTATGCTTTCCTCCTACCTTAAATTTTTCCTAAAGTATGTTACCTTTCCTTGGTTTTTTTTTCTTGTTGCTGGTAATGTCCTCAGACAGGTTCCCAAAATGCACAGCAGTTAAAGAAACACCTTTATTTCCCCAGCTTAATCTTAACTGCCTGAACTATCACTGCCTCAGCCAACACTTCAAATCAGTTAAGCAGTAACATGTGCCTCTCATTAGCAGAGACTTAAGCTCACCTGTACTGCTCTGTTTCTTTAAAGGACAGCATTCAAAGCACCCTTCACACTAAGAAGCCTTTTATTTGAGTTGTTATTGCTGTAAGCAGGAACCTAGCTGAAGGAAATGTTAATTTTTTAAGGCCATCTATGAAGTTTAAAAGTGTTCTTTTAAAGAAAAGGCCTAAATAAAGAAAATTGAATGTCAACAAGTGAAGGGGGAAAAATACATATTTGCTGGTATGAATAGCTTACAGAAAACAAGCACTCTATTAATTATTTAGTAATATTACCAATCTTTGTCTTTAGGGGAAGAAGAAACTTTATAGGAAGAAATCTTCTGTCCTCCAACGTCAAGAGCCATTATAAAATGTATCTAAAATTGTGGTAAGGTCAGCTTGCTTCAGTTTTAATACTCCCAGAAAAGTCAATACTTTATATTTGTGCTTGAGTCAAAGAAAAACCTGTACCTTTTAGAGGCTCAGCACACCAATACAGCTTAAAATCTCCTGTCCATTGAAACACTTGAACCTATGTAAAGAACACTGACACAAGCAGATGCATGGGGAAAAGAAACACTGCTGAAAACATTGAAAAACATGGAGAAACACTCCAATTTAAACTTTTCCTTAGCCATGCTACGAGAATCTGGCTCCAAACACTCATCTATCTGGCACTTGTGGTTTTTGCTAGATCCCTACACCAGAGGTATATACTCAGATCTCAACCTGGCTTCTGAAGGTGACTGAACCTTCTTATCCATTTGTTTTTTTATTTTAAGCAAACCATTATTGCAAAAAGCCCATATGCCATTACAATTGGGAATTTCTGTCAAAAGACTGCTTTTGTAATGTTGTTTGGCAGGGGGGTAAACTTGCAATGTCTTAAGTTTAGATTTGTAAATTACACAAAAATATTTAAATAAGGCTGTACGCAGTCCCAGCCCTGTTTAAAAACAGAGAAGCTCTCTATTTAAAATTAACGTATATGTTCAGCAGACAATTATAACCCAAAGTCATCAGGCACAAAATCAAAGCAAGGACTGCAACAATGCAGTCCACACACACTGAAGGCACTGGGAAACCCTGACTGTTGGTCTGAAAGGAGTGTGCTTACAAGAGGTGAAAGCAGATTCTGTGGTGGAATCAACAAAAGTCATCAAGGCAAGGCTCTGGGGCAGGGGTGAGGGTACCTTGATTTTGGCTTAGATGTGTGATCAGCGTAACATGCACTTCAACTGTAACTTTTCCAGTTTGTTTATGTCTTTTTCTGTGCAAATTCAGTTTGTGTTTAACTTTTACTGCTACTATTTCACATAATTCAGCACAACCTACCAGTTAGATATTCCAGTACCGCAGCCATGTACACAGGAGCACCAACACCAATTCTGTACTTTGGGTGGCCTTTCTTAATGTACCGGAGCATTCTTCCAACAGGGAATATGACCCCAGCCTTTGCGGAGCGGGAAGTCTTGGTCGACTTCTTCTTTCCTCCCCTGCTGGACATCTTGTCTCTATCAGGTCTGAAACAGCACTCTGTATTTAGGAAGAAAAAAAAAAAAAAAAGGAACAAAAGATAAAAGGCTATTAATAAGGACTGGTACTGTAAGAGCACATGCTGAATTCCAAGGCAAATCAGCATTTTGGGTAGGCAATGCATTAGACTGTCTAAAACATACAGACAAGTTCCCTTTTTAGAGTATACACAAGAAGAACCTAAAATAATTTCCTACAGAATTTTTACTTCCCATTGTAATCTGGCATAATTTTATACATAAAATATGTGAGTTATTTCCTAAAAATCTACTTTCCTGAAATTCTTAACAGATTAAATCCAGTACCATTAATGGAGCAAAGAGTGATAAGTACCAGATTTAAAATAGAACTTCTGCATTGAAGCAGAGGATGCTTTCTATGAGAAGACTCACACAGCCCCCTGATCTCCATGAAAACCTTTTGATAGGGCATTTGAACAGCTGTAGTAGGGCAATTATGTTCATGCAAAATTACGTTCCAAACTAGGAGAAACTGTATGCACTAAAGCTTTCAGAAAGTGTATTCACCACCTTCAAAAAACTCTGTTTTCCAGATGTGTGAGAATTGACAGAACAAAGGTGTGGATGGCAAAATACATCTCCTGTACAGTAAATGTTCTATTTTTAGAAAGATCTGAAATGACTCCCTTTAGATTTGAATCTACCAAAACTGAGCCATCTCCACATCGAAAACCATATCCTTTCAACATTCCCTCCAGGAATCTGATGATCTCCTATCTGCCACCTTTCCCTAACAGCACAGTGATCTGAACACCCAGAACATATCTGACAACTGTATCTCAGTTTATCTTGCTGAGGGAACCTACTGCTGATACAGCTGTCAAACATTTTCTGTCCTCTCTTTGATTTCTGCTCAGGCTGTAAATAGAAACTGACAAATCCAGAGGTGGAGGGTTCACAGGCACTCAAGCTGTCTTTGAAGGTTTAGGCATCTCACTGGGTTTTGAAATTATCTCAGAGGAAAGGAGACAGTGCCCATCTCCCCATCTCTCCCCTCTCTCACGTCTGAACTGTAGGGAAACCAGTGGAATGCATCAGTGATACACACAATGTGCATCCCACTTCCCTTGCTGCACAAATCCTACCTAAAACACATGCAAATTCACTGATGTGTTTATACACTCCACAATGAAACTACCTTTAATCCTGCTTTCCCATCACACCATTTCTCTACTTCCCCTATTTTTCTCACTTGTTCATTCTGCATTCTCTCCTTACCCCTATAAACCTAACTGTATTTCCCACATGCCTGAACCCACAATGGACCTATCTCAGAATTAGGCAAAACAGGTTAATCAACCTCACTACCAGGTTTTGCAATTTCTGGTCTGTGCTGACACATCCTGCAGTCCTTCAATTCTCAATGAGTCAGTAAGATTCAGGCTACATAACTGCCAAACAAAAACCAGTCAGGATAGCTAAAGGAACACAAGTATCTTTTCCTTTCCACTTCCACATTCCCTTTATCAGAATCTACACCTGCATGGCACATTAAGTAAATTAAATGCAATGGGTTTACAGTTTTTTAAAGCTAAACAAAATAATCCCATCTTCAGAGATCAGATGGAAGTCAAACCACATTTAGGAAACTCATGTCCACAGATAGGAATCTTTGGGAAGATGAAGCCATCAAAAGGGCTCCTTCTCCTTTCATCTGCTGTGGACTCAGTTCTGTAACAACCATTATTCTGCGAAGAAGAGGAAAAATGCCAATTTTCTTGCCTTGAGAAATGACCCAAATGCAGCTCACCAATGATTTTAAAAACATCCATTTAATTGTATTTCTCATCTAGTTACCTCTGTGTTAGCAGGAAGGTTGGGTGGGGCTTTGACTTGTCTACAGACCTTCTGTCAGGAATTATTTTTCATATTTCATAATCCATTTTTATGTACTAGGGATGTTTAACCTCAAATGTTAAGAGGTTCATTGAATCAAACACCATGGAAAGGGATATATGAAATATCTATGCTGCCCTGCAATATATTTGGTTTGTAACTGAGAGGTCAATGATGATGACCATAATTTTTCTAGGGAAAGCCTACAAGCCTTAAGCAGTAAACTTTTATTAATAATTTAGTGAGTTTATGGGATATCAGAACAGCTGGAAGAGAATATAGAAATCCTTACTTCCTAATGTTTCCTTTCTTTGGGAGAGTGTAATCTTAGCTATCAGCTGCTTTAACATTTGCACCAAAGCATTAGCAAAGAAGGGAGTAGTACAGAATAACACCAACCCATATATAAAATGGTGTCTTTTTTTTCCCTTTCATAAGCTTATTTAATCACCTCTGCAAATTCTACAGGTAATTTCTCTCTTTATTTTATGTACTTGGTCATATTACACACATTAATATTTATGATACCCTGGACCTATCTTGACAATTCACCTGATCCCCTTATATATGGAACATTAAAGACCTTTCTAGCTGTAAGTTTATTTCCAAGGAGAAACTTTGCCTGAAACTGAAAGGTGCTGGTGCACGGGGCTCCAGGTGTAATGAAAACACCAAGAACTTCTGAAACTTTTAGTATTAAAGGTGAAATGTGATACAGACCTTCCCATTGCAAGGATTCCATGCTATGTGGGATCACTGGATGTTCAGATTGTTTAGATGTTGGGGATGGAGGGAGGAAAAGTTCAATTAAGTTTCCTGTTACTAACCATGTAATTTGGAAGGTGAAAGTGAGAGCCCGGCATGGAAACCTTTTTCAGAGCTTAATTGTGAATTCAGGATCATTACTTTGCAGAACCTGTTTGTCCTGCCTTTGAGCTGCAGGATGGCCCGCAAGTGTCTCTTCCCTATTTCTAGTTCTCCACCAAAAAAGAGAAGGGAAAGATATTTCACTTGCAAAAGACACAAGAAAATGTATTGAGGTGAAATGTAAAGAGCATGGCGACAGATCAAAAACCAAAGAAAGCCGTGTGCCTTATGTGTTCCAAAATGGTTTATCTTTGTAACACCAGAAACTCTGGAATGCTGCCAACACTAATGAACTAGAGCAGTTTGCTGAGTCACTGGGAGCCCGCAGATCAGAAAGGCAACCGAAGGCAACCTTATCACATGCATCATTGTTCCAACAAGATTTGAGCAGTATAATAAAAGTAAATATATTTTAAAATAAATCACAGTCAATGGACCGGTACTTTCCTTCCTTTCTTCTGTCCTGCCTTTGCAATGGCATTATTGAGAACTTTACCAAATACATTGTAAAGTCTTCAAAGATTCAAAATCATTGACAATAAAATTATTTCAATGTGAGAGTTCACAAAATTATCACTGTGATAATCAGGGGATATCACTGAGGATTCAAATATCTAAGTTCACCTTTGACTTCAAATCAAATTTAACACTATATTTTTCAGTGGCTCTGCTGTGCTTGGACAGATTGCCCTAGATACAGAATTTAGCACTTGATTCACAGCCTTTTGAAACTCTCTAAAGACTGTGGCAAGATTCACACTACCTTCTAAGATCTCCAAAGGTATAAACAAGATTTGATATTTTGATTTTGGTGTATTAATTAGGTCACAGCAAAGATTCAAGCTACTAGACTCCTCTGCTGTCACATCTTTGGGAGCCAGAAATACATTTCCTAAGAAACAACCTTAAGGTGTAGCAATGAAATCAGCATAATTAGCATTCTTCTCTTTGAAATTGGCTGGAGTAACTCTGGTTGGACATATTTTTCTGTATAAAGACAGATACTCTGCTGAACCACACTTTTAAATACCACCTTCCTTAAATGCACACAAGCATCTGTTTTTCTGAAAGGTTTAACATCACGTAATCCTTAAAGTACAGCCTGAACATCCTGGTAAAGCAATACCCAAATTCCAAATACCAGCACTTCATTAGTTCATTTGATTTGACACTTTGATCAAACTGCAGTCTGCTATTAACAGTTTTCAGGTACTGGTTCTTAATGACTAAACAAATTACTATGAATCTTACTGCTGTCAGACAGAGACTGTTCTGATCATGGGCTTACAATGGTGTATTAACTGCACTCAGCAAAGAGATGATTCAATTTAGATCTACATCATCATATCAGTAAGTAGTGGAATCCAGATCATTACTACAATAGGAAAAATATTAAGATGTAGTAATTATTTTTCTTTTATTTCAATACAAAGACTAAGCTAGAAAGTTCATTTTGGTTTCACAAGAGATTAACAGCAATTCTATTTTCTTTCCATTGTTTCGAAAGATTAACAGTGTAAGTGCTGCTATTCTCTCTTAAATCTTTTTATGTCCCCTAATAACAGCCACTTGCTGAACTCTTGCTGAAAAGGTGCATTTAACTTTGCTGTGACAATGAACTTGCTCTGTTCTTGGTTAATCAGCAGCTGCTCTGGCATATTTATAAAATGGTATAGAATGGTCTCTAATAATACTTGCCTGGCACAACAGTGTCTGCCAGGGACTGTGGTTTCTAGGTAAAACAGCACTAAAAAGAGCCAATCACTCTTGTCATCACAATCACAGTTATCATTTGATCTGATGTGATTTCAAACTTTAGCTCAAACTTATCAAAGCAGTAACTCTTTGAGGTCTGAAACAGAATAGTGAAACCAGTTGTAAAACAGCTGTTCCAAATCTCCATTAACTTCTCATCTGAGGTGGTAGCACCATACATTTATTTTAATTTGGAAAAACAAGAGAACACTCCTCATCTAGGAATGAACAATAGGTGTACTTTCTGTTGAAGATTAAGACCATTAAAATTCCTACAGCAGTAATGTAGAGGATGGGAAAAAGAGAAATAACGTTTTCACAAAATCTGTGTGCTACACAAAATACTGTTGCACAATTGTATTCAACTGGCAGAAGTCCCTCCCTCCCACAGTGGGTCTGAAACACCAAAACAAATACCCCTTAATGTGCAAACCTCCACTAAGAACAGTGCTGGGAGTGTAACAAGAGTTTCTGCTGGGCATTCTGCCACCAATAGTCAGGAAAACGTAAATACAATTGTCTTCCCTGACCACTGCTGGGAGAACTGGCCTGAAATAACTATTTATACATTATTGGGTTTTGTATACTAGAGACAGAAAGCATAAAAATTTATAGAAGGACGTAAGTTACTGGACCATTTGTGAACTCAATGCAGAAAAACTGTTTTAAATAACATTTTAAAAACAAGTTTGTCCCTTGACATTTTTTAAGAAAATAAAAACATAATAAAGAATTCACATGGATCCTTCCAAGGCAAAATTCAGATGCAGAGCAAAATTTAAAATAGATATTATACTGCTGAGAGAAGGGATTGCAAGAACTTGACCCATCAATGAGGTCATGAATGGTGTGATTCTTGCATTATTCTGGAACAAGGACCATGAGCTGAATTCTGACCATCCTGCCTTTAGAATGGGTCTGAATAAGGAACTACAGCTTCTTTATGTGTTCACAGCATCTTTCCCTACCAAGCAAGTAAGGCAGCCCTGGAGTCTTTCCACAAGCGCTGCATTTTTCTTTTCTAACTTTACCTCTTGAGATGACAAAACCTAATGCTCAGCAGTACCCACAGGGCCAACATTTCCTCTCCCAATGGAGGATCTATCTGCAAGCTCTTTTCTGCTCCTTTTCTGTGGCATCAGTTCCAGATCCCTGCTCCTTTATCCCCACTTTATAACCTTGCTGGGGCAGGACTACCTTTTCTGTGGAACAGACAGCAGGCCTTGATGCTAGCTGACAGAGTTGCACAAAACTATTTCTGCACTTCTCTGAGAGTAAAGGTTCATGACAATTCTTCCAGAGTGTGATTACATCACCTACCTTATCAAGAGAATATCTTTTATCAAAGCTCATTGCCATGTATTGGTAGAACTAGGCAGCTCCTAAGAACAAATTTAAATACACCGATTTCTTTTAAAACTAAGCTTGCAGTGGTGGACTTCTCTTTTTGCTCATGCTGATCTACAAAATAAGCAGTGCTTAAGCACTTTACTGAGTTTACTGTCATTAAGCCAAATTCTAGTCTTGTCACTAGTTTTTAGATCAGTTATGGCTTAATCTACAGTCAACATTTGGCTTTACTGGCAGTCAGAAGGGTATACAGCACACACAGCAAACTTACCCTTTAGAAACCCAGAAGGCCTAGATTTCAGTGTGAAAGGTTACGAAACATAATGCAGCAAAATAACCTGCAACCATTACTAAGTAAACAATGTAATTCCTTTCTTTCACAACACTTAAAAAAAATAGCCCCAAACTCCCAAACACTGGGTAGTTTTCTAGGGACTACTTGATGCAAAATCTTTCATACTCAACTGCATCAAAATAATGTTCAAAGCAACTGTAATTGTCTTGTTCCAACATAAGTCTTTCAACTCTGAGCTGTCCCTGAGAACACAGGTACTGTTTTTATTAGCTGCACTATTGTTCCTCCACTCATTTATTTCTTTTACTCTTGAGAATGGGGGAGGCAGTGGATCTTCCAAGTTCTCTACAGACCTGTTGCTAAGTGACAGCCACACACAGTCCTGGGGAAAAAATGGTTGTTCACTTGCATGGTCAAGAGATAAATAACAAGTCTCATCCAAGTATATTTCAACAACAAGTCTCCTCCCATCTCCACGAATGAAACAACCTCAGCTTTACACCACCCTGCTTGCACAGGAGCTAGTGCAGTTCCAACCGCTGGCTTCAGACACAATTTCATGGGCTTTCTACAACTTACTTTTAAAGATTACAGAAGAAACAAAAGGATTTTAGGGAGATGCAAGTCACAAAACAGTGTGCTGCCCTCAAAGTCTCCTACACGCACAAACACGTCAGCCTCGAGTCTCGCTGCCAGCGCTCCCGTGTTGGAGCCGGTGCGGAGCCTCAGGAACCTGCATTCACCTGCGCCCTGCAGTACTCGCAGTCCCCTTGGAGGAACACCCACACCCAGACAGTCCGTATGGGCTGCTCAAATCCTGCAGGCAGACATATTGCAGCCTCTACAAGAAGTGACAGTCCTAAAACAACAAGGAGCCCCGTTTCCAGACAAACATTTATTTTTACTACTCTCGGAAAGCTCTGCATACATTACTTGGCTTTTTTTAATTAAGTCATTCACACGAGGAAGGTAACTTTTACACCACGGGTTCTTCATCCCGAAGTGAAACACAGAAAACGCGTCCTGCTGGGTTTTTTTTGCCTTGTGCTTTTCGCAGTCTCCCTCGATTATCCTCCCCTGCTCGGTGACCCGCAGTGGGAACGACTGCCCGAGCCCGTCCGTGCGCGGAACAGCGGGGACGTGGGGGACCGCGGCTCCACAGCCCCGCCGGGCTCCTTCCAACCCCACACCGTCATTCCATAGCGGATTCCATGGAAATACAGCCCCGCTGCCACCATTTCGCGGGGCGCGGATGGATCTCCCGGCTTCACCCGAGGCACAGCAAGAAGCAGCTGAACCGAGTCTCGGCTTCCGTCACGGGAGGGGACCGGCACTCCTCCGTCCCACGGCTCGCCCGGCCGGCCCGGGCCCCCCCCACCGCCGCCGGGTGTCACCGCGCCGCGACAGAGCCCCCCGCGCCCCCTCCTTCTCGCACGGCGGGCGGACCGCGGCGGGCGGGCCATGGCGGCGACTTACGGCGCGGGAAAGATGTCTCCGGTCGGCCGGCGGCGGCCCCGCTCCCGTCCCCGCTGCCGCTCCTGCCGCTCCGCTCCGCCCGCGGGGCCACCGGGATCGGCTGGACGGGCTGTTGGAGCTCCCACAATGCCCCGCGCGGCCGCGCGTCACATCCACCGCCCGCCCCTCACGGCGGGGCCGCCTCACGGTCCCGCACGAAGCATCGCAGTCACTCACGATCGCTGCATGGTTTCCCCACGATGCACACTCACAGTCCACTCACGGATCCCCTCACGATCCCTCACGGCTGGGCCAGCGGTGCCGCGATCCCGGAGGTTTCCAGGGGCTCTCTTGCCTCTCCTGCCGCCCGCAGGCGGCAGCTGGCCCGGCCCGGCTGTTGAAAAGCTCAGTCCCTGCGTGGGGCCGGGCTTTGGCACCGCGGCCTCCGCAGCTGCTGCCGGACGAGCCATTGTATACAAACGTGTTCGCTCCCAAAAATTCAGCACAGGAGGTTAGAGCGAGGGGTTCGTGCTATATTCCTCCGAAGAATGAAGTTCATGGAGAAAGGAGAATGAGCAGCTGGATTGTTCTGTGAGCGGCACGCACTTTATTCCTCACGCTGTACAAAAATGGCTCAGTGCCATTTTACGAGGGCCCCAGATGGAGCCTTCGGAGGCATTTGTGCGTGGGCCACATGGATGTCCTTGAGCTCACCTTGCCGGGTTGGTAGCACTGGGTTGCCGCTGTGCCCCTTGCTCCCACGCCCTGTGCCAGACCGAGGGTTCAGTCCCTTTTCCACCTCTCCTGCCTACCCCAGAGCTGCCACAGCGGATCTTGGCTGCAGGACAGACAAGTCACAACAGACTGCCACTGTGTTTACAATGGTGGGACTAGAAGCAGCTGGAGTTTTAAATGTCATGGAAGATTCCTGGCTTGCTAATGCACCCAGACTGTTCTGTCACTGCCATTTGAATGGAGCATCCTATTTCTTCAGTACCCAAAGCAGAATGCCAGCCCATAGCCTCCTCCCCAGTGTCCCTTGCTGTTCTTTCATGGGCAGAACTGTACCAGGTGGCAAGTGTTATAATACCATTACTACTAGATGACAAAGAGTTTCCCTCCTGCTCTTCTCATCAACCATTCTGAGCTTCAGCTCTCCTTATTTTGCTGAGTATCAGTGTATGTGATACTCACAGGGTCTTTGTCATACAAAATAGAAAGCAGAAAGGAAAAAGGGGGTTTGAAAAATAAAGAAAAAATAGGGAAGTTGGGACAGACTATGTAAAATGTCTGGTCTGAGAAATAACCCTTCAAAAAGTGTTTCAGGCATTATAATTATGATACTCTTATCCATCTAAATGGCCAGTTTTTTAACATAGCTAAACTCAGTGTCTCCCATGAGATCTCTCTCATTACTTCTCAGTGCACCACACGGTCAAATGCAGCCTAGTCCTGATTGCACTCCCTGAGTGCTAATTGTACCCTTCATGTCATGCAGTGGGGCAGTTTTGCCTAACAAAGGCTCCCTGCTGGTTAAGTACCCTACAGTCCCTGATTTCCCTTGACCCAAGGATATGGATACAGTCCTTACCAGGCCATCTGCCATGGCTCTTCTTATGCAGCTGAGGGCACACTCTGCTTTCCCTGTGTTCCTATCCACACACATCATCTCCTTCCCATCTTCTCTTTCTCCTCCATGTTTCCTCTCTCCCTTTTTCCTTGCTGGTAGTGCTGCCCACGCAGTAACCTTTTCTGTGTACTGTTCAGAGTACCCAACAGAACTGGCCCGACAGTGCTTGGCTCTTCACACTCTGTTTTCCTGTCACCCACACAAGCTTTACTTAAATAAAAACAATGAAAGAAAGCTTTCAAAACTTTCAATTTTAACCTTAAAAGCCTTCTCAATTGGTGAGAATTTCCGGTGTGGGAGCTGCCTGAATTTGTAGAGGGCCTGAACAATTTGACCATGGAATAGGTTGCTAGCATGAAGACTGGTGTTGATAATGTGTGATGACTGGCTCACCTCCCACCAAAGCCCAGATTTATCATATTGAACATCTGCTGGGTCTACAAAGAGTGCCCATTTTGAAAGCACACAATGTGTCATGACTGTCTAGAAGTTTCTACAAACTTGTGAAACTACACTACATTAACTACCTCACTAAAACAAACCTTGGCTTAGATTTTGTTCTCTTTGCTAGTTGTGATGTATTTATTTATATATAGAAGGATGAAAAGCTTTCCAGTTTTCCACTGTCTTTATTTCTAATAAAAACAGTTCATATTCTTACATTTACTATTTTGACACTCTGATTCTATAATCAATTCTGATAACCTCAAGGGACTATTTGCAGAAGAAAGTTCTGAATGATTGAGAATACAAGCACTTAACTTGTTTATGCACCAGAAGTGGTGGAAAAGGAATTTTCACCTGGGAGGGAGCAGAGCATTGTGGGAAGGGCTGTGGCTGGGGGTAATCCTCTTAAACTTAGATAAATGTTTTCACTTTGGGATAGTGATCCTAGTTCTAAATGCATCCCCTCTTTTGTCACTTTTATTTGTTGCATTTATTTATTTGCATTTATTTGTTGTTGTGTGTTTATGGGCTACTGAGAATGGATGTCCTAGGCTACTGCAGGTTGCTGAAATATTACGTCAGGATGTTGTGTGCCTAACCAGCAGACCCTGCTGTTTTCCATAAACCTTCACATGGTCAAATGAAAGTACAGATTCCTCAGACATGACTTGCTTCTCAGAACTTCCTTTGGCTGCTCAGCCTCCTCTCTCTTTGCAGGAAACATAAATGCCTCTTTCCCAGCAATATGGAAAAAGTGTGCTATGAAACTAGACTGATGCACCTTGGAGCACCCAGCGAACAGGCACACTTATCTGTTCCTCCTGTGGTCACAGCTGCTCCCAACATAACCTGACTCCCACTCTGTCCTTTGAGCAGATCATTCTTTTCTGGTATTCAAAACAGCCTCTTGCATTGCTACATTTTTAGTGGCAGGGGAAAGTTCTACATTATTGTGCAAAGAAAATATTAAATCCAAGAGCTATGATTTATATTACGAAGTCAAAGAATTCAAAATTACTTCACATGATGATCAGCTCAATGGTTCTTGGTAGCTGGTGTAAAGCTTGGCAGAGAGTAATGTAGTAATAACTCAGATTTCTTATATTTAGTTATTAGGTCCCGTTGCTCCACTACATTAATTTTCCATGTAAGCAATAGCTGTACTTGCCAGAGGGATTTTATATAATTGCAGATGGTAGGAGACATAGTTGGTAATTGCAGAAATGCAGAGGGAGATGTCCAGAGGATGATCTTCTATTAAGATGTGGCTGTTGCTATGGAATGCTTTCCTAGCTGCTGTTCTGCATGGAATTGCTATGATGCATCATTTCATATAAGAGGTTATTTTTAAAGCAGACCCATTTCTTTGCCTGCAAAAGCAAAATCAGATCACTTCTCTGAGGAATATTAATTAATAAGCTCCTGTGCTGGACAGAAGACATTATATAGAATATGGCTTGTGAAGGAGGCGAGAGAATTAGAGTCCACCATAATACCAGGCAGCAATGAAATCAGGTACTTTCACATCCATCTCATGAGACAAACCCCACTCCTTAAATTAAACAAAACTTCTCTTGCAGATGTGAAGATCACTGGCTGTCATAGCAAACCATAGGTTACCAGAGGGTGGTGTCCTCAGTTTAACCTGAGCTTCATAAGTTTGTTACTTCAGAGACAGCCCATCATTCCTTCTGTTTATTTTGAAGTATGTTCGCTGTGTGGAGGTACAGAATGAGGAAGTGATGGTGCCAGCTATTTGTGATGGTCACAGAAGTATATTCATGTCAAAAGTGCCAAGTGATGTGGTCAGCCTGGCTTTTGCTGAAGGATCCAAAGAGTGCTGGGAATGCAGTAGCTGCTTGATTGCTTTGTGTAAACAGTTTCCATCTCCATCCCTCTTTAGGAATTTTAGAATCACAGGATGGTTTGGACTGGAAGAAACCTGAAAGGTCATCTCGTTCCATCCCTCTGCCATGGGTAGGGACACTTGCCACTAGGATCAGATTGCTCAAAATCCCATCCAGCCCAGATAAATGCTTCCATGGATGGGGCAATCCCAGCTTCTCTGGGCAACCTGTACCATGGCCTGCCTCACCACCCTGACAGGGGAAAATTTCCTCCTAACATCCAATCTAAGTCTCCCCTCTTTTAGTTTAAAATCATTCTCCCTTGTCCTATCACTAGGGATAGGACATCTGCCCTTGCAAAAAGTTCCTATCCATTTTTTATAATCTCCCTTTAAGTAATGAGAGTCCACAATGTGGTCTCCCTGGAGCCTTCTCTTCTTCAGATTAAACACCCCCGGTGCTCTCAGTGTGTCTCTGTAGCAGAGATATACCAGCCCTCTGAGCATCCTCATGGGCTTCTTTGGACAGGTTAAGAAAACAGGCAGGAATTGTAAATTCAGTATTTGTAAATTCAGAAATTGTAAATTCAGTAATTCTGGCTCAAAAAAGCCATAAGGCAGGACAATGGAAAAATTTAATTCAGTAATAGATATGACTGGCATGTTCTGGTGAATGCTTTGTTCATCTTAAAAATCTACCTATTGAGAAATGTCTGTGCCGTGACCGGAGCACATAAAGTTTTTCCCATGATATGGACAGAAAAACTTTAAAATAAGGAAGAAACAAAGCAATATCTCCCTCTATGGGAATCACCTGTACTGCAGCCGCAGTCTCTGGGCAGCTGAAATCTCCTGCAGTGCTGCCTTACCTGTCTGGCCAAGCCTGCACTGCTCCTGCTGGTTCCAGACAGGCTGGGTGGGCTGATGGGATGCAGATGCTGCGGGTATGGACCGTAACTAATTATTTCTAACTAAAGTCTTCGTTTCTTGACAGCTACTCAGAACCTGTGCTTTTAAAGAGTTTACACATGTTAATGAGAAGCCCTATGGTTGTCCTCACATGTGCTACTTTTGAAGCGTAAGCAGCATCAAGTTAACAGGGTATTAGCTGAACAGGTCCATCCTCTGTCATGTTTAGATTGTGACACTAGGCACAATAAGAATCAGCAAGTGCCTGTAACATATATATTATTTTGTGTGTGTGTGTGTGTGTTTACATAAAACCCCGCAATTCATGTCAGGATATGTTATTCTTTCCTACTTGCGTCTTGCTAATTCATCTGATGACATTTTTATCCATAAAAAATGGCTTATGGAAAGCCCTGGGATGAATATCAGTGAGAAATGGGACAGGGTATTTGTTTGGAAGTGCTTAGAGGGTCATTCTGAAGCTTGTGGATTAACCAGGCAAGCAGAATTAGTCTCAAGTGTCAGCTGACCTGCCCCACAAATTGAGCTACGGAAAGTAAAGCATTCTCTGGGTGATAGTTGTGGTGAATATTTTCCAAACAATTCATGCAATATAAATACAGTCACATAAACTGCTTATTGGATAATAAATTAATATTAAATATGAATACGAAACAAAATTAGTATCTTTTTATGCACTGTTTTGAAAAGAGAATAGTCAGTGTTTGATGACTTCCTGGTTGTACTTTTTATTGTCAGTAACCCTCATAGCTTGGAAATATGCTTCTTAAATTATTTTTTTAATTTCCCTGTATGCCATGCACTGAATTCTCAGAGATTTCTGTTTCATTAGTATCATAACATTTTTCTAAAGTCTGGCTAGTTTTAAGAAAATAGAACAATACATGGTTTTATACTAAATTACTCTTATCACACATGAAAAAAATTACTAATGCCAAACATTTTTTTCTGAATGCACTTCATATTCTTAAACTGTTCTATAGATTGTTTTTCCACTGAAGTTGATTTTTAGGTACTAAAATAAAGAAGGAAAACAAAATCTTAATTTTGTTTCAATGTATGGTTTTGTAAAAACACAGATATATAGGAATCCCAATGGAATGAAATGTGAACTCTCTGCACAAATCCCCTCATTGTCATGTGTGTGCATTGTGTTCTCTGTGTGTTCATGTGCAGCTAGTGTTCTACAGTTACTTGAAATGTATCTCTGGAAACTGGATATGGGAAACAAAATAACACCTGGTCATTCAAACCCCTATTTCAAGGCTTCTTCGTGAAATAAATTCCCTTTTTTTTTAACTAGAGGACATTTGTTGCTTCTCCTTAGACCCATTTGCATTTCAGAGTATTTCAGCATTGTTTTTGCCAACATGTTCAAATGTGATTAGTGATTTTGCAAATCCTATCTTTTAGACTTGTTTCTATTAAACAGAGCTATAGAGATCGTTGATCACTTCAGAAAGTCTTGCCTGGCATTTTTCTTAATGGGATGTATCATAGATCTTTCTTAAGCCCCTTAGCCCTGGAAGGGGAACATCCTTAAGCCCCTTTACCATCTGTATGTGCAGACATGATGCCATTAAGGAGTTCAGCCAGCAGGTGGAGTTTAAATTGCATTTAAACAGCAGTTTTAGACTTTGATTAACGTTTATCTGAGACTCTGCTACTGGAAATGCCTCTTATGGACACTTCCAGAAGAGCATTGGGTTGGTAAAGTTTTGTTGCCTGTCAGACTGTTTAAAAGTAGACCACATTGCTGCTGCAAAGGTGGCATGGGCAATTTATTAATTTGCTTGCCTCAAATTTGGAGTAATGTGGAGAAGTGCTAAATAATTGTCATTATGTGTAAATTAAAAAAAAAAAAACGTCATCTATCAATCTGTCATTCTTATATATACCTGAACAGATATGAGGGGAGAAGGAGCACTCAGATGAACTGAATTCCCAATTCAAATTGTTTTATTTTTTGCCTTAACGGCAAAAAATAGGATTAGGAGAAGATCAGTGTAGGATTTGATGGCAGTGCTTCACTAGAAGCTGCATTAAGCACTGAAAGAGATGTAAGGGTCAAGAACTCTCTGACAAGAATCATAACACTGCACTGGTAGCAATGGGAGGTAGATGAGAGCAAGGTTTATTGCATCTGTCACTGAACTCTATTATGAACCTAATGCTGAACAACAGCCAAAGCAAGAGAGACTGGAGCTGGCCAACCCTTCTGAGCAGAATATGGCTATGGCTGGCATCTGCCTGGGAATAGAGCCAGGCTCTAAGGCTTATACCTCAATCTTAGAGATGAGCTGTGCGGTCTGGCATCACTTTATCTTGCACTGTGAGTTCTGGTTTGAGGTTAAAGACAGGAACTCCTTAGTAAATGCTGCTCTGATAAGCTGACCTGTTCTGGAGGCAGCTTTTGCTGTTATCCAGGAATCAGTGTAATAGGTGTGTAAGACTGTGAAGAAAATCAATGATGGGATTTTCTTTGGTTAGTAGAGTTGTAAGCGGTACTGGCATCCAGGGAGGACCTTATGTCACAATTTTTATGAAAAAGAAAAAAAATTGTTACACTGTTGATTTAACGGAGAAATTCTGCATCCTTTTGGCCAGGAATGGTTTGCAGAACCTCAGGTAAATGGAGCCTTATAAAATCTAGAGTCCTACTGGATACAAATCAGACAGAAACACGCAAAGAGGAAAGGAAAGCAAACCAGATGGGCAGATAAGGGACTGCCAGGTTACCTTGACTTCCTCTGAGCTATGGAGGAGGAGAAAGGGAATTGGCAGCCATTGAAAGCACATGATGACACAACTCGATTGCTGCAGAGACAATGCAAATTACAGGCAAAACACTGAAGCAAATTATACAGACTGAAATTTCAGTTGTAGCGGCTACAGAAAAACTACTGCTTTCATCTAAACCAGTTCTGTCCTGAACTAGTGATGCTAAACCTGTGAGAAAGGACTCAAAGGAGAGGTGCAAAGCACTACAAAAACCATGTTCAAAGCAGATGATGCAGACTGGAAAAAACCTTCTAGAAAATGTCCAGACATTTGGAAGCATTGAAATGTTTTTCAGATTCTTGCATCTGAAAACGTGCTTGTATTCTCAAATCAGTCAGCAGAATGCCTTAGGAGAGAGAAGGGAGTAACAGGAGCTATAAAATGAGCATCTAAGCACCCATAACAGATGCAGCACTAGGGAGCAGATGGACAAACTGCACTAGACCAAAGTAACATTAAACAAAGCCAGAGCCAGAATTTACTA
The DNA here is from genome assembly GCF_001522545.3 of Parus major. Taxonomy (NCBI): domain Eukaryota; kingdom Metazoa; phylum Chordata; class Aves; order Passeriformes; family Paridae; genus Parus; species Parus major. The sequence continues at coordinate 8,972,440 of NC_031782.1, read as the reverse complement.
CCAAATACCCTGAGTTCAGTGAATACATTTCACCTGGCAAAAAGAAGAATTTTCTCCTTACTAAGTGCCAAAAAAAGGAAAGTTGGCAACCAATGCTGGAGAAGGATAGTGGCTGTGGCCACTGAGGCTGTCATAAATAACGCTGGGAAGCATTCCAGGGGGCAGGTCATCCCTGCCTGGGTGGGCTCAGCCAGCCAGCCCTGGCTTAGTCCTGCTGTCTCGCCAACTACAAAAATTATCAGTGTTTTTCTTGCCACCTCAGAAAACCTCAGCAATGCAAAGGCCTTGATGATGTGCTTTCTGCCATAGCAGAAGGCTGACTCTGCTGATCTAAGGATCTGTTGCAGTGCTGGGCCTCGTGTTTCAGTTTCACATCATCACCCTCTCCTGGCTCACCAGGAGGCAATGCTGAATCAGCAACTCATTCACAAAGACTTTTTCAAGAAAGCTACAAAAAGCAAAGAAAATACATGGCATTCCACTTTTGAAATTATATACTATCAACAGACTTTCCAGCCTCCTGGTGGAGTGCTTCATGCCTGGTGTCAGCATACGTGTGTACTTCAGTGCTTACAGTCCATCATTTTACCTAGCAGGATGGAAGGGAGTTACAGACATAAGGGAAGAAAAATGTGCAAAGAATGAGGACTGAGCTACTGGCAAGCTATAAACCTCCCTAAACTAGAAAATTCTGGCAAGATCAGGCTATTTCTTTTTTAATTAAATAAACTCTTTTCATATTTCTGTTGGACTCAATATTAATGGTCTTTTCCAACCTAAACCATGCTATGATTCTATATTATTTTTCTTCCTTCAGTTTTTAAACAAAATCTAGCTGCCAATGTATGGGGTATGAGGTCAATGGGATGCACCTGAAATCAGATGGGACTCCAAAAGTAATATGCTGCTTGGATTCCCACATATTAACTGCAGTATTTCGAGCACAATGATTTTATTTCAGACATCAAAAGAAATGAACAAGCATTAAAAAAAAAAAGAAGGAAAGGATTCAAAGTCAAGGACGGTGAATTGCTGTACAAGATAAAAGAGGTGATGGTGAGGTAACATATGATTTCACCTTTTGAGTTGCATCTGAACCTCAGTCAATCAGTTCTGCAATGAACTCCAGTTTTACTTGGATTTGCTGTGTATTCTGTGTGATCTTGTCCTTTACTGCCAACACACAGCCGCTGGGAGAAAAATTGCTGTTAGAGTATTGCAAAACTAACTGTATTGTAATGCCTTTCAGTGAGGGTCAAACAAAGTTTGGTGATTTTACATTTGCCAGGATTGAGGAGTATTTGGACAGTCACCTCGAGACTGTCACAGAGACTGTTAGAGGAGGCAAGTGTTGTTTTATATATGTGCCAAAAAAATGGCAAATTGCAGTGAGGCTGGGGAGAGCAAGTCTTCACTTCATTAGTCAGTAAATTACGACAGATGGTTTTAAAATGACTTCATCAGCAGTGAGGCTTTGTTTTCTGCAGAGATCCTTGCCATCACCTCAATCCGAAGACAAAGCACACAGTGGGGGTTTTATTATTATCATGTCCTTGCTGACTTCTAGCAGTCAGAGGGAATAAGGAGGGAGGAATCTAAGGTGGGGAAATGGTTGTGGAAGAGGATTATAGGAGATCATCACTTTGGTTTGCAGGAAACTCACTATTTTTTGTTAAGGGACCATTGTTTCTGTGCACTCCTGCTCTCGTATCATGTAGCTTTAAGCGTTCAGGATACCTATGGTAGCTCATTGCCAAGCTCTGTTGCTTTTTTTAAGATATTCTCAGGCTGAAATGTCCCCCTCCTGCTGCAAAGAGTGGCGTGGTTCCTGTGGCTGTGCCATGCCCCTGTGCAGCTCCCCTGCAGATGGCTGTGCTGGAGGCTGCTGTCATGCACACCCAGCTCTGCTTTGCCACACTCCTTTCTTTAAATCTGGGAAACAGATCCATGACTGCAAAAGCCATTGTTCAGAGGCAAAGGGCACCCCAGTTTTGCTCTCTGACTGAGGTAATTACTGAATAAAAATGAGGAGGTTGTGGTCAGTTTGCAGTGTGTAAGAATTTCTATTGGCAGTTTCAAGGAGGGGATTATAGCATGGGAAGTAAAGGGATAGAGCACTACAGCTGGAATAAGCAGGTTTGGGCTGTTGAGGCAGCAAAAGGGTTAATCAGAAAAGAGTTTGATGATTTTATCAAATAAAGGCCTTTGTCAGTTATGCATCCTAAAGATGTTAATCTCTCATTAGGCAGTACCTGTGGTGTATCACATGACATATTTAGTATTTTGCCTTATAATGCTATTTGTCAGTGCTCTGGATTGTGTAAAACATGCTGAAGGAGCTCATTCTCCCTGGCTCCTGGACTCCATTATCCAGACAGTACTAGCTGGGCTAAACTCTTTCTCCAGAAGGCATACAGGAGACGTGGGACTATATTAAAACATTTAAATGTGCAACCCAAATATCTCTATTTTGGTTATCAGAGAAGCTTTCAGCTATAAAAGAAGAATTAATGTAATTAAACAAAATTCAGTGCTAAGATAATAGAGAAACTTGCAGGGAATGTAGCAGAAGATGAAGACAACCTCTGCACAGGGCAATGATGTAGTGGGATTGTGTCTAGGACTTAGTCTGTACTTTCAAGAAGAAATAAATCCTGAATGTAGCTACAGAGCTGCCAGGGAAATGAAAATTAAGGGATGTTGGAACAGCTTCTGCAGGGTCTGGCAATAAATAATAGGGTTAGAAAAATTATTAATATACCCAGTATTTTAATGCAAGTTTAGGGCTGGATGAGGAGTAGAGTGGCATGACAGAAGGTCATGAAGGTCATGTCCCATGCACAGCCAGCATGCCAGGAGATCCCTGGTTTGATCAAGAGCTTAAAATACCTGAGACCCAGGCAGCTCTTTCTGTTTTTCAGTCCAGAGAGGTTTCACTGTAGGAGGTTTCAAGTTTCCTCCATTTCATGGCTTGGTTGATGCCCATATATGAAATTATTAGGAATATGAGCTGATGCTGTACACATCCAGCTGGTGAGTAACAGAGCTGGGATTTTTATTTCTGGTAAGTATCAGCCTTTCCTCATGAGCCAATTCAATTCCAGCCTGTGCATCTAAAGTTTTCATCAAAGAGATTTGGATAGGAGACAGAGCTGGTGCCAGAAACACTTGTATAGTTTCAGGCAGCTGATAGCAGGATAATGAATGTGCAGCGAAGATTTTCAGATAGGTGCCCAGAAAATACAGGGACAAACTGGTTTGTTTAAGAATCAGAATTAGTCCGAGTCTTCTTTTCACACTTTTAAGCACTGGCTTTCAGAATCAGAGTCTTTCTCTGATGGTAGGAGGGAAACCAGACTGCATTTTTCTAATGACAGAGTGAATCTGAGAAAACATGTTGCAGTTCCACCTTTCGGGGAACAATGGTTTCAAGACATAGCCATTTTAATCACTGTGGCTTGACAGCCTTGCTACACATCATTGTGTTTTCCCAGTTTGGGCTCAGGAAGACTAAAGTAAACCAAAATAAGTCAGACCAAATTTGCCCCTCCAAATAGACAATTAAAAAACTTGAACCCAAAACATGCCAAGGTTTACATTAAATATTGGAAACAACTGAGAAGCAAACCAGAACAACATGAAGCTTCTACATGTCTCTAAATGGATGCTAACAAACCTTAGTGACTGGCCAGATGTGCTGACTGAGAGGTGGATCTCCTCAGCTGGACTCAAAGTTCTGAGCTCATCAAAGTCTAAAGCTCTAGGACAAATGGCAATGAAAACAACTTGCTTTAGTGTGGTCACATTTTCAGGCTGACAGCAAAGAGAATGTACAGTGAAGAGTAAAGAAGTTTTAAATTGTCTTTGATTAGACTGGCTTCAAAAATATAAATAAGCAATTATACTAATTGGAAATATATGGCACTGAGTTGTCCATTTGGGGTAAACTGGCACAGGTCCACACAAATGGTAGTTCTGCACCCTTTGCCACCAGGATACAATGTGCCCATGATGTTTAACCTCAGTGGCACTTTGAAGGTTGCAAAGCAGCCCTGTTAAGCAGTCTAACCTGTTTCCAAATTCTCCCCCATCATCCTGTCCCAGGTGGGACTCCTGCCTGCCTGGTCCCTGCTCACCCTGCTGGCTCTCGCTGTGGTGTGAAGGCATCAGCAGTGCTGAGCATTCCCTAGCAGGCATTGCTTCTGTGAGGAGAAAATTACAGCTCTGACTTTTATTATCACCTTACCACCACCTCTTTTTCTATGATTCATATTGCTTTAAGAGATTAGTTTTCTTTACCATTTAACCTTTCTCAATATTGCTGCCTGAACCAAATTTATGTCTTGGATAAAGCTATGTCCTCCTTTTATTGAATCCAGGTACTTTTCATAATGAAACTAGGGTCATGTGATCTTTGATTGTGGTGCTTTAAATTCTTTATTGAAAATGTATATTATATAGTTTTATGACATTAATTAAACGTAGCAAAATAAATTACAGCATAAAAAATAATTAATGTCTCTATTTGGCTCATTATCTTTTTGGATTTGATTTGTGTTCAGAGCTGGAAATTCATCTGATCCATATAGATTTAGATGTTTCAGAGTACTGCCTCATGGCAGAATTTAGGACTGAAGGGAGAAGGCTTATTTCATGAGTATGGTACTGTATTTTTTTATTTGCTTGCAAGTTCCTTGGGTAAATTGCTTTCTTGTCTATACAGGATGTTATTCCACCTTCATCACCAGAGGGTATCTGAGTGCCTTCCAGCCAAGCATTATGTGATTCAGCTAACATCTGCCATGCTCATTCTCTCTTTCATCCTTACCCCAACGTGTGCATGTTTGGTTGTTAGGTTTAGATCTATGTGCTGCCATGTGTCAGTGTTACAGAAAATCATATGTGCATCAAACAGTCTTCTAAATAACTTGCATATTGATCCTGCAAGACCCCTCTGGTTTATGGCCTGAGATTCCAAAAACTGAACTGGAGGTATGAAGCTATTATAATCTTGCAAGACAGAAGTAGTTATAAAATGCATCAGGATTTTATTATCTTTATGTATAATTTTATGTTATTCCAGCATCTTGGAGATCTTTAACCATGAATTAGAGCATTTGTAAAAGAAGCTGTACACTCAGTATTTTCAAATAATTCACAATCTAATTATAAGATAACAGATCTTGTCCTTTGATACATTAAACCACCTTAATATGGAAAAGGGATGCAGTTGCCTATTAAATCCCATGGAGAATTTCTAAATGTCAGCAGAACTAGATACTGTTAAGTCTTGCAAGCAACTCCTATTTGAGTATTACTATTAATAATAATATTGTTTTTATTATTTTTCAAAATAATAATAATATGCTATAAAAACACAGAACTATGCCCAAAAGGTGTTTAAAAACTCTTTCTGATGCACAGCAGGGAGTTCAGGTGCTGCTCAGATTCTGGTTCAAACCCTGCTTAGGGCTTCATGAAAGAAACCATCTGATGAGGTATTTCAGGAGAATATGGAAACACTTGAAAGACAAGTGCAGTGTTAGCGGACGATTGACATTTATTGACTTCCTGCACCATCTAGTGGGGATTAAAATTAATTGCTCTCATTTTATGAAGACTCTAAACTGTTCAGGATGCCTGTGGCTTCCTCTCCCAGGCACTGAGACCAGCACTGGAGGAGCCAGTTCTGATCATCCTTTGCACAGTGGGACCAGGCTTCATTGGGATCATCAGTGCCACCCAAGAGAGTGGATATCTGTCTCATCCAGTGACACATGGGGTCAGTCCTCCTGAATGAAGGCCACGAGGACCACATGGAAGGGCAGACCTCAAGGAGCATTACTAGTGTGCCATTGAGCTGTGGCCATAAGCAGGACTGTGGAGTCAGGCAGATCTCCTGGCCATGGGAAGCAGAGATAATATCTGCACACAGTTCTGATGGGCTTACATTGTGGTCAGTGTGTTCAGATGAATTTCTAGAGATCTGAGTGTGGTTCCTTCCTCTCTCTCATGACATGGTTGGAATTAAGCTCTGAGACTGTCCTGAGTGAATAGGACTTAGGAGAAGCCCTTTTCATCACACATTAAATTTTAAAGTTCCCCCACAAACCACAGAGGAGAAGCCACGATCTGATCCTACATGTGGAAATAAAATTCATTGCTGTAACCTTCATATAAGGCATTTCCTTGAAGGCAATTTGCCTAATTATCAGGGAACAGGATGACATTAGGTGATTAAACTCCTAATTTTCTGTACAGGAAACAGGAGCAGATTTTTCTGTTGCTGGGCAACACAGATATGCTTTGAAATTTGGTTGAAGTAGTGAGTGATAAACATTTTTAAATAGACATGATATCCTGTCAGAGGCAATCCTGATTGCTATAAACAGACAGGAGGCTGAAAAATCCCACCTACATAATATAGTTTATGAATTAAAAAATTGCTCAGGCTAACTCCAAGGGAGGAATATAAAGAAAAGCTTGAAGAAGCAGAGGGAGATCTCCTCCCTTGAGAAACAACTCTAATTGTTTCCATATGACTGTATTTGTTGTTCCTGGTGCAGTCCTTGTTCAATCCCTTCCCTTCTCAGAGACTGTTTGCTGGACATGGTTGTCCATGTGTGTGTGTGTGTCATTATAGCAGGAAAGGAATCACTCTCTGCTGGGAAATTGATGTAGCAGAGGCTGGAATTTGTCTGTGGAAAATGTTCTTTACTGCAGAATTTCTCCCCTTCCAGACCAGGGCATATCTTACCTTATTTCTTGAGAGACAGGGACTGAGTGGATTTGAAATGCTGCCCGGGTAGCTTGAAAAGTCTCACTTTAGCTTCACTTCAGCAGGGTCCCAAGGAGTTCATTGAGCCGTAAGGACCTGGGTTCTACAGAGGCATCTGCTCATCTTCCTCCTCCTTGAGAAGGTCCCAGCAGTTCCTATGAGATGTAATGGTGACAGGGACTCTGGCAGCCTTTACTGACTGTACTCAGCTTTTTAGCATGACAGAAACCAGAAAGGATAAAGACCTGAACGTAGTGTCTGCTTTGTTTTCTCCTTGTGAGTGCAGGATTCCTGTTTTTCAACATGGATTTAACACTGGCAGAACATCATTCAGTTGTTGCTGTAACCATTCTGTATCCTAGTTCGTAATGACAGAATTTTATACAGCTTTGTTGCAGGTTTTTATTTTTTTCTATTTTTTTCCTCTTTGGCTTGACACGATCACTAACAGCTACTTTGTTGCTTTGAGAGTTTGGAGATACTTGTTGCCTTGCACTGATCTTGATGTGAAAGGTGTGACCTGGTGTGTGAAGCCTCTTACTGACCCACTGACCCAGTAAAAACACCCATTCCAGTTGCCACACTGTTGCTCTTCAGACACAAGTGATAGGACTGTTTTAAAATAGTTCCCTTTAAAATCCCACATTGCAGCATATCAGAGCAAGCCCCTTCCTAAAGATGCTACTGCATTCACATTGACCACCACAGCATTTTTCAGCTCTAAAGAATTTTAAAGCTGATGGAGAAAGTCTTATTTCTCACTTTCCTCAGAAGGCAAAGGGTCACACAGAAGTGCAATGTGACATTTCCCGGTGCTTGGGGTGCTGGAGCAGCAGTGGATGTTGTTGGAACTCCTGAATCACGGGTCCCATTGACAAAACCTAACACCTTCTCTGGGAAGGTCTCACTCCTTTGGTATTGGTATTGTACTGATGAGTACAGCAAGCTCCCTGGTCTTAAGAGGCTTCGAGAATGTCAGAAGCTGCCTTGCAAAGCATCTTCCTAGGATAAAGAATCCAGTTTTCATAGGCATTTATGGCTATTCATATTGAAATTCACTGAGAAGGAAAAATGAATGTCAGCAATTTTGGATGACTCTTACACTGAATTAGCTTTTTTTTTCCTTTTAAGCTTTTTTTTTATTTTTTTTTTTTTTCCAATAAATTTTGCCAAAAACATACTTTAATTGTGTGCATTACTTTGACAGATCTGGCAGAATTGCAAACAGAAATGACTACAGATGCTGTGCTGAGTATGTAAAAATGGAAATTCCATGAATATTGCTCTTAAAAATCTGGCTTTAAGGACTTGGTTTACTTTTATTTATTTTATTAATTAATCCAGGTGATGAGAGACTGAAAGTGCTGGTTTGAAATGTCCCCTCTTACCTTTCTCCACTTAGCACTGCCCACATGCCTCAGCCCTGATCACCTTTTCTAATTATTGTCTGTCCTTCTTTGAGGAATCATAGAATCAAAGAGTGGTTTCGGTTGGAAAGGACGTTAAAGATCGTCTCTTTTCAACCCCTCTGCCATGGGCAGGAACACTTTCCACTATCCCAGGTTGCTCAAAGCCCCATCCAGCCTGGCCTTGAACATTTCCAGGGATGGGGCAGCCACAGCTTCTCTGTGTGATTGTGCCAAACTCTCAGATGTTTTTGCTGCTACGACTGTTGACCACAGGGAGAGGTGATCTTTGTCACTTGGTCATTATCCCAACAAGCACCATAAGCTCTTTCTAACCCCAAAATGAATAAAAAGTAAGGATCCCAAACCTATTTGGTTTCTACTTTGTATTTGAACTTAAGAGTTTTCTTGGCTTTATTGTTCATTGCTTTCCATAGACTGTCTGCACCTTAATGTATCTGTCCAGCAAATACCTGCAGACATTGCTTTCTTTGCTTCTGATTTTGATTCTGATCACAGTTACAGAAAAATAAAAAAAAGGCATGTTAATAACTAGTAAATAAGGTGGGTGTTAATAACTAATGGGACCCCAACAAATTGCCTGAAATACAAAGGTGGGTCAGATGAATGGTTTGTATATAAGTAACTCCTGGTGAACCATCAGGTGGGAATTAAAATTTAATTTAGAATGTACTATCACTGCTGCAGTGGTGGTGGTGGTGATTTACTTGATTGACTGCTGGTTTCTTTCACCTTTGCAAGCCTTAGGTTTTTACTATCTGAGGAAATTAAGGCTGAATTGCAGCAGGAAATTCCTTGTACCCCAGGTGTTTCTAGTTATCCGATGAATAGCTCGGCTGGTGGGGAGGCAAGGATTAGGATGGGATGGTTTGGAATCTAAATGATTCTCATTGCCTAGTACCACACATTGACATTCTGTCAGCTCTGTATTTGTTCTCAGCAAAGGATGGGAAATCCTACTGAGCTGGGCAACAGGTCCAGCTAGCAGTGATAATTCCATTTTTTTTTTTTTTTTTCAATACTAAGGCTGGAAAACTGTTTTTATTACATTGTCCTGATTTAATGCACTGAATTTAAAAATCACTATTGAATTCTCTTGGATTGTGATTTGAGTTGCCTTAATAATGAAGTGATCTACTCTACTGCTCCTGTTCTCCAGCCTGCCTTTGTGTTATTTTTCTTCCAGATGAAAGCAGGAAGGACCCAACCTCAGTTCCACTGACTTTCTGGGAGATGGATCAGGCTGGAAGGTCTCCAAATGTCAACTAAATAGGTGAATAGAGAAAAAAAATACACCTTGATGAATGTAGTGCTTTCTGACCTTGAAATTCATGGTGCAATGGACATTCCATGCAGCAGCAGGCCAGGTTGATTGGCATGGGAAAAACACACTGACTTTCCTTCCTCACCCATCTTTGGGAATGCACTTCCCCAGTGCTGTGGTGATGTGATGGAGCTGTTCCTTTAGCCAGTCCTGTGGCATTGTGACCTCTGTGCTTGATGTGGCCCATTCCAAGGGTATACAAAGCTTCCCCAAGCACAAAATTTGCTGTCTGCTCTGGGCTCTGAAGTATGAGACCTTGGTCAAGAGATCCCTCAGCAAGAGTGGAATATCCAGGAACAAATCTTCTACTGCCTTGATACACTTCTCAAAATGTAATAATTCTCCATTCCCACCTCATCTACTCATGAGAAATAAAGGTATCAAAAGAGACAGAAATGTTCTTTCCTTTGCCCAAAGCTGAGGAACCTGTATTTCATGTCCTGCAGGAAAGCCAACAGCAGACTCTGGGAGCTACTGTGATTTGCAGCTGGCAGCCAGGCTTGAGAAAGAAACAGTGAGGGAGCAAGAGAATTATTTCCCCAAGCCCCCAAAGCTCTAATTCCTACAGATCCCTGGGCTCAGTTGCATTGTCAAAGCTAAGTGGATGGAAGCAGGACCATTTCCCTTCAGCAGTCATTAAGGAAAACTTCAGGTTTTTCAGGGTTTCAAATCTATTGCTGCAGCAGCCTAATGGAGCGATAACCAGTTAGATGTTCCTGGACAGCAGACACAACCTGAGTCTGTAAAACACCAGAGGTATCAGTTCTCCTCCAAACTGCAAATGGAATAGCCCCAGAATAGAGTAAATCTGTGCAAACCATCTTTGGTGCCAAATGTAAATGTAATTTGCAGGCATGTCTCAGCAGAGAAAGTCCTTTCCTACAGCAGAAGAAATTCAAGCAGCCACATGGAAATACTTTAATTTCAGCATTAACCATCAGAGGAGATGACTGCAGCAGATAATGGAAGCCAGGCAATTCAGTTCTGTACTTTGAATACATGCAGCACCAAGAAATATCAGGAGATGTGGAATGTTTAATGCAGCCCTGCACTGTCAATGCTGCAGAGTCAGGAGGGGAACAAGAGCAAAGCTTGTAGTGAGCTGATTGATACCTTCATGGAGCCACAACACAATATTCCAGCTGGGAGCTGGCTTTGAAAAACCTGAGCTTTGCTGTTTGCCCCTTAGTCATGAGATATAAAATGAGCCTGGATGTTGCCACCTTCTCCATGGTGTGATTCCAACAGCCAGCAGCCTGTGCCTGCCAGGGGGTGAGGAATGGAGCTGGTGCCCCTGCCCAGTCTCCAGCCCTCCCTCCTTCTCTCCAACTTCCCTCCCTCCAAACCTGTGAATTCAAATAGCTCCAGGGTAGGTGTATTTTTCCACCCTGTTCCAGGTCTAATTTCTCTTTCAAACTAGTACCCTATATCTTTCCCCACCTCCCACTTGTCACTTTATGGCTTGCTGGATCTGTTTCCTTTAATGCCTGAAAATATACAGTTAAAATCACTTTAAAATTTACTAATATTCCTTTTTATTTGAAAGGCTTATTTCCCTGAAAGGCTTTCCCAGTCTTATATGAGGGCATGCTCTCTAATATTAAACATTTTTTGTTAAAAATGAGTGCACATATGTTTGATATTTAACTCGAAACAAATGGTGAGAGTGGAGAACATAAGCAAAATTACGCTTTAGATAGCTATAAAAGGTCATTTTTGCTTTAAACTACAAAGGATGAATAGGGGCATATGACACACATAATAAAGGCAGAGGTAGGTTTAAAATGCCCTCAGGCTACTCTGAGGTCAGCTGCTAGCACACAAGAAAAGACCCATTTTACCCCACTCTTTTTTTGCCACCCAAAATTGTGGTGTAGCAAGCTGGGATCTGTGTGCAAGGAAGATCACTCTATCTTAAAACCCATCATATTTTTCTCTGTCCCTTATGAAAATAAGGGATACTGAACTCTCAAGCTTAATAATTAAATAATTGACTCCAAACTAATCCCCCTCCTTCCTGGCTGAAAATTGGAGAAGAGAATAGTTTGTCATGCTGAAGAAACTACTGCTTGTGCTCTGCTATGTGATGAGAAATTTCTCATTATCAGGCATGCAGATGATCAGCAGAAATGTGTGTTTCTCTCTGGTGTGGGCAGAAGGGTTTCAGATAGTGAAAACAAGCAAAACTTGCTTTCCCTGCAGTGGTGCCAGTGCAGCAGCACTGGGCTGAGTAATTTGGTTTCCTTTGGGTTGAGGATTTAGCCTGTGCCTGGGTTTTTGGTCAGGGCTTGGTTTGAAGACTGCCAAGCACTCCCCATGAATATTGAAGGGGAAATGAAGTGGGAAATGGGCCATTTCTCATTTAGAGCTGGCACAGGACCAAACCAATGGGATCAGATGAGATTTCCAATAAAACCTTCCTGAAAGGCAAAGGAAGGTAGAGACAAGATGCTGGTTGTAATCCAGCTCCAGCCATCTGCTCCAGAAGTGCTGGGAATGCAGGGCAGGGGATGACTAGCACCTTGTTGATAAAAGTGACATGAAAACTTCGGCTCAAATTTGGTCATCAGGTGGCTTTTGCATCTGCCAGAACATCTTTGCTGTCTCTATTAGAGACAGATTAGGGAAGAAATATGGAACAAGAAGGTCAAAACCTTACCTGTAGCTCCATCCCTCTAAGGTTTATTTGAAGCCTTGTACTTATTTCTGTATTGAGGGGGCAAAGTTGGAGTCTCACTGTTTCTTTGCAAAGTAATTCAAATTTTAGTTGTTTTTTTTCCTTCTTTTCAAAGCACAAGTAGGTCATTTATCTTGGTGAGAGTTGTTTAAAGTTTATTAAATTCTATCAGCAAATCTAAATTTTAGACATGAGATATGTATGCACATTTAAAGCATTTGGAGCAGAAACTCAAGGCATTTTCTGATTATTCCTGAGCTTTGTACTCCAATCTGTAATCACTAGAAAGCAAATTGTCCATAGCTCCATCCCATAATATAGAGGTTATTAATGGAAACCAGGTACCTTCCTTCAAAGGAACAGGACTATCAAGGCTCATATCTGTTTCTCATGTTCTAGAAAACATTTCACAGGTTTAATGATTACTCAAAGCGGGGGGAAAAAAAAATCTGGACAATAAATTCAGGAGCTAGCTCAGTTAGAGGTACAAACACATTCCCTGGCAGAAATTCCTCTTACTGAAGCCTGATAGTCTGTGCTTTGTCATACCAGGCACACGAGCTTCCAGCTGCCAACATGAGGGCACGCTGGCAAACAGCCGACCCAGCTGCTGCGGTGACAGTGCCATTGTAAACTTTGATTTTTTATGTTCAGCGTGTATTGAGAGTGATCCCTTTGTTCCATATGGCTTCCATATAGTGACACCGCATCCTGTGTAGGAGAGGTCAAGGAGTGGATTATCAGCAAGTGTTTCAAGTCAAGAATGAAGGGAGCTGGCAGGGCAAATCCTCACAAAGCCTGTTCTGTGCTTCCCATCGCTGCGGTGACCTCTGGGTTTCGGTGTCTGTGTGTTCCCCCCTGCTCCCTCCCTGTGCCGAGCGCAGCACCGGCCGGCGTGCTAGCACAGCATTTCCCTGGAAGGGTTTTAGAGGCAGAAAGAGAACAAAAGCAACCCTGAAAGGCTGGCTGAAATGTTTAGTTGTAAGTGGGGAGGCCAGGAGCAGGGAGGGAGCAGTGCAGGGGAGGGTATCCACCCACACCCCCATCAGCCAGGCGTTGTGGCTGGGTGTCACATTTGCTCACTTACAGTCAGCTGGGCCTCCCCAGTCAGCCAGGACTGGTGATAAATGGTGGAAAGTGGCTCTGTACCCTTGGGTGGCTCCCACTGGGCCCCACAGACCCGAGTGTGTCTCGGTGGTGTAGGAGGTCACTGCCCATTTCCTAGGTTGGTAGGTATGCAAAATTCATAACTTCATTTAATAACTCCTGACCTGCAAGACCCAAGTGATTGTAAACCTCACAGAATTATTACCGGCCAAGTAAAAATTGTATTCCATTTGAACATTACTCATATAATATCCCCACTGCAGTCAGCACTGAAAGAAAAACAGTGTTGCCACGGCTGTTTCTCTGGTACCTAATGAGTTAGCTTTGGCTGGGGATCAGGAGCTTTTGGCTGCTGTAGGTTACATTGACCACTCAAAGGCTTTAAATATTCTGGCCCTTGTTGTTTTATAATATAAAATTAAATTGAGGCTGAGGGGAGGGTAGTCAGCTGGTTACAGTACTGTTGGGGAAAGTGCATGCAAACCCTGTGCTCAGCCAGCCTCAGCAGGAGCAGTGCCAGAGGGGAGCTGGGCTGGGGTAGGGCTGGGGAGAGAGGACAGCAACCAAGGGACAAGGACAGAGCCTCTGGGATGGCCCAGGGTGATGGGAGCATCAGGGATCCTTGTGGGGAAATGCATGTTGACCCTCTTCAGCCTCACATCATTTATGGACAGGGAAAAGAATTTCTCCTTCATTCTGAAATTCCTCTGAAGTTTGTAAAGGAGAATTTATCACCTCTTGCATGGGAAACTGAGGGGAATGGGTGAGGAGGGGCTGTTGAACCCCTCCTGCTTGAGCAGTACTCAGGGGTGGAGGCTGGTAACTCCTCTTAAAGGAGACATTTCAGACTGGGAATAGTCTGGGAGTGATCCAGAGAACAGGGAACATGTAATCAGTGCCATAAAAAGAGAGGCTAAACACAAACACAGGATTGGTAAAACTGTATGTGGGCACATTGAGTAAGGAGTAATTTGTCCTTTCTGTCCTCAGACAAAAGGAGGGAAGTGACAGGGCAACCTGTCAACAAAAGGAAGTGTGTAATGATGTCCTGGAAGCAGTCCTGGAGCTTAGCTGGCTGGTGGCAAGCATGCTGCTCCAACCTGGAACCTCAGGTTTGGGAGTCTCTACATGCCAGCATGGAAGAACTGGGAGAATCATCACACTGTATTCATCCTCTTCCTCATTTCTTTTTCACAAGCCTGAGCACCAGCCACTGTCAGCTGGTTCACCTTTGTGTGACCCATTACAGACATTCTTGCATACTTTTGATTTTATTTCTATTTTTCAGTTGTTTCTTTGTTCACCCATGAAAACAGATTATCATTCTCTTTAATTTTATGTGTCAGAAGGAACAGATGCCAGCAGTGAAAACAAATCCAAAATGTTCTTCCCTTATGCTCTATTTACACTGGATTGTCTTCTGTCTGATTTGATTTCAACATCAATATTTTTCCTTTTTTACCCTTCTGCCATGCAAAAAAACCAGAGATAGTAAAAGGGATGGCATGATTATGTTCCTGTAAATAATATTATGTTGACTTTTCTGTGTAGAACGAATAATTTATTTGAGTTAAAAAGGAATATTATTGAGCATTTTTGCCTGGCAAGTCTAAAGCTCATTTAGAATAATAAAACCCACTTTTCAGCTGAATACCCTGAAGTGTTTAATATTTCAGTTTTAATAGTGTGGCAAATGGATCTAGAAACTGTGGATATTTGGTGCCCAGGTGCAATAGAAAATCCTGCTAGAGGACTGTGCCTTTCCAAGAGCCTGAGTGCCCAGGTGGCTTACACAGCATCCAGCTTGGCAAGCAAATTAAGAGTAGAGAAAAAATGTCTTTCTCCCTTCCTGTACCTTCTTTGTTAGATTCTTTTTAAAGAATTATGGAAAAATACTTCACAGCTGGCATTTCACTCTGTTGCTAAAATGTATCTAGTTCTTCTACTCCTGCAGTGTCAGCTCCTTTCCTGAGGACAGTGACATGCTGAGCTGCCTGAGGTCTGTCCTCTGTCAGAATACACAGAACCAGCTCATCCCAGTAAATTAAAAGGAAAGGTTGGGAACTTTACCCTGCATGGGAGATTTGTGCCTTATCACCATGCAAATGCATGAATGCAAACACTTAGGAGACATCAGTCCTGTACAAAGTATTTGATTTGCCTAATTTAAGTGAAGACATTAGAGATTTGATTTAGACTTCCTGGGTGAGACTCTTCATGGATTATTCTTGGGAGATTCATGGCACTGGAAGCTGGAAGCACATTAGATGAGGTACCACTCATCTATCACTGGCCAATAAATGTTGCCCAGCTCATTTCTGTTTGCAACCTCATAACTTCTGTTTTGCCAAAGCACATCTTCCAGGAAGACATCCTGCCTTCATCTGAAGACCTCAAGAGATAGAAAATCCAATTGTGCTTTGATAATGTGTAATCACCCCCATCACTCAGCCCGAGTGCTGAGGTTCCATTTAGCTCCATTTAGCTGACATGCAAACAGCCATTAGGGCTTGTTAGAGTGTTAGAACTCTGGGAGTTTGCTCTGGACTCCATTGGAGTAGACTCACATTTTCATGAGAGCACTGCCAGTATTTTTGCATCTACCATTTGTGATTTTTATCTGTGTGACCCTGAAATGTTTACAAATTTCCAAAGAATGGTGAAGATCTGCTGTTTGATCTGGGAATGCAGGATCAGTTACTTCAGTTCAGACATGCACCTTTTTTCTGGGTCATGATGTAATAAAACCATTCAAATTTCCATTTTTTTTGCATCAGCATATTAGAACATGCATGATCTGAAGCATTCATTTCTTATTATTATGGCTGCTTATTGTTTAACCTAAAAATGCCATGAGGATTCTGGTAATATTCTCACTTGTTGATTCCAAAAGAACTTTATGCTTGTTTGCTATCTAAACCTGTGATTGTAAAATATTAGAATAAAATGGGAGCAATTTATTGTGGAGATCAAATTTTCTCTCAGCAGGATTAAAACTGCCACAGCAGTAAAGAGTTTACAAACTCACTAAAGAACTGTAATAACTTCCCTTCCCACTGCCGGGTCAAGGAAAGGTAATACATGTTTCTAATCAGCTTTGAATTGAACTCAAACTGTAGAGTTTATTTCACTTTAATCCATATGTGAGTTCACGTTAAAGGTAAGAGAAATCACAGGACAGAAAACGTGGAGTAGAGTTAATTAAATTCTGCAGCTCCTTTTGGAAGAAGCCCTGGCTCTGTTTATGAGTGAAGGTTTCCAGGGTGCTCCTGAGGGCAAAACCATCCAGGGAGTGGCTCAAAGGGTGCAGCAAGGACAGCAGCACACAAATTTACAGGGAAATAGTACATTGAAAAAAACCCTGCAAGATTTGGGAAATATTTATTTTTGCTGACCTCCCACCCCAAATAAAAAAAGCTCTCTTCTTTCCCCTTTTCCTCCCTGCCCCAGAAAAAAGCAGCTGTAGTTCCTCAGGCACTGGGGACTCAGAAACACGGCACGTTGTCAGCTCAGACCCAGATGAGATCTTTCTCCAATCCAGTCACCACTGCAAATGCTGCTTTTAGAAATGATAAACATTTATTAGTCCTCATTCTCTGCT
This sequence comes from Parus major, assembly GCF_001522545.3. Classification (NCBI taxonomy): domain Eukaryota; kingdom Metazoa; phylum Chordata; class Aves; order Passeriformes; family Paridae; genus Parus; species Parus major. The sequence goes on along the minus strand of NC_031782.1, from coordinate 8,955,526 downwards.
TCCCACTTACTGTGGGAATTGAGCTTGGTCTTTTTTTTTTATTTTTTTATTATTTTATTTCTAGTTTTCTGTCCAATTTATTTTTTAATGTGTTCTGGAGAAGAGCTTCAACAAAGTGGGAGAGACTATTCATGTGCTTACAGTTAAGTCTTCATTTCACTGCCTGGCAGAACTGGGGCCTGAGCTCTGGCCACTTTTCAGAATCAGGTGCACTAAGCCCTTGCTTATCCTTAATGGCAGGTCTTGTTCAGAGACGCTGCAAACCTCAGCCCCTGGCTGCATGCACCTGGGAGGAGATTCAGCTTGAAGCCATAAATGCTTATTTAATGTTCCTTTTTCCCTTTTCTTCCACATCTGAGATGAACTCTTGGAACATCTCAGTGTTTGGTGCAAGTCAAAATGGAACAGTTTGCCCAGGGAGATGACAGATGCCACATACCTGGGAACATTCAAGGACAGTTTGGATGGGGCTGTGAGACACCTGATGTAGTTGAAGGCTCTTTGAGGGACATCTGGACTAGATGACCTTTGAAGATCCCTTCAAACCCAAACTATTTTATGAGTCTTTGATTCCATGACAGTTGTGGCTCACTCAAAATCTCCATATCACTGGGGACACGTTAGATGTGGGACCTGGGGAGGAGAGATGGCTGATTACTGCAGGGAGGGGACACATTGCTGGTTCTGCATGTGGGCATGAAACCATGTCCTTATCATTGTGCCAGGCTGACCAGCAAGGGACAAACCTCAGGAGAACATGTTTTGTATGTATTCTGTTGAATGGTAGATTTGAGTCATTGTGAATGGTTTGGAAAGTTGAATGTTCACCAGCCCACCCAGCAGAAAAGATCTCTCTCAATGCTCTGGGATCTGGTTGCTGATGCTTGTCTGGAGTCCCTGCATCCAGGGAAACAAAATTTTCTTCCCATGTGAATCTGACAGTGAAAGGGTTTTCTGTCTAAAAATGAATCGTGTTTCACAACGAATTGCATGACATGTGTGAGGTTCTGCAAAAACAAGCCTTTCTCAAGAACTAAAATGTGACATTTTAAAAATATGAATTTAAAAATATTGCACCATGCATTCATTTTAATTCATGCAATAAGATAGAATTCTCCCTTAAACAATTTTATTATCCTAAACTTCCCACAGAATATCAGTGAAAATGCAAGTCATTTAAACATCAAATGCCATATTTAGTGCCTCCTGAAGGATTTCTTCATGGCTTTAACAGGCCTTGGATTGGGGTCTGTAAGATCATCTACTGAGATGCCAATGCTACTTTCCTAGGCAGGCTTGGAGCTTCACCTCCTGCAAAAACTCATCCAGTCAACAAAGAAGTACTTTAGACTTTGCTGAGAAGAGCTGGGTTTGTGCCAAGGAGTTCTCTAGTTTGTCATAACCATTTTAATCGTTCTCATTTTCCTGTGTTTCAAATTCTCACTTTCCTGTATTCCTCTGCAAGAGTACTTGAAAGTTACTCATGCTCAAGGGCACACATCTATGAAGAGGCTGTTTTCATAGGCATGCCCAAGAGCCTTTCCCATTTCTCGTCCTAGCTACTTAATTTCCCCTCTATGGAGAAATGTCCTTGGCTACTCCAAGCTTCTGTTTCTGAAGTTTCCTTGTTTGCCAACTCAGAGGCTCAAGTGCCTAGTTCTTGGTGCTTAGAGGTGATTTCAAAGCAGTTCACTGTGATTCTTCTTCTTATATAAACACTTCAAAATTACTTCAGCAAACTGAAATACTTGTACATCAGCAAAACAGCTTGTGATGATGATGATGATCTTGTGTTCTGTGCATCCAAGTACCTTTGACTCAAATTGTGTTCTTTTATATAACAAACTTTTCTCTTAGTAACTTCCTGATTGCAAATTCGAGTTCTCTTTTGGGCAAATTTGGAGATAGGAGCATAGTCCTCTTTTCTCTGTTACCACTTAAATGTTTTAAAACAATCCTTTTCTTATAAATTCCCATCTCAGACCTAGTGAGTTTTTTTATATTACTTTGGTTTGTAGCATTCTCCACTCATGGAAACAAAGCTAGTTCAGTTCTTGCTAGTCTACCTTTTATCATCACATACAATTTTCGGTTTTTCATGTCAGTTACCTTTCTTTAGCTGCATTGATCTATCAGCCTAGCATTGAGAAAAATCAGTTCCAGGTTTGAAGCAAGAAGATTCTTTTGTGATGACATCCATAACTACATCTATTCTACCTGGACTCCACAAACGTGCAGTTCACACCTCGTTGCAATCCCAGTCTCTCTCTTTATGCTGGTCACTTTCCTTGGTTAGATTTCTGAGGTCAAATACCAGGAAAAAGTTAATATCAAAAGATACAAGGCAAGAAGACTGACTCCATATCACTCAGCCTGAACCTGTGTGTGCTCTTGCAATGAACAGATCATTAACTTTTGCAATGCAGCTGCTGAGAGATGTCTTGAAATACTTCAGCTCTCCAGTCAGGGTGATAGCAGCTCATTAAAGCACAGTATCTGAGCCCTCTGTTCAAAGAGGGTTTGGAGATCACTGCTGTTTCCCCCTTCTGTTACCACAGAACCAGGAAGGATATAGAGCTCTGCTGATGTTTTATGTCCTTGTGCAGAATGTGGTGACCTCAGAGTTGAGACTCTTGCACAGACATCCCTGTCCTGTAAAAAAACAATCAAGGGTTCATTACCCAAGGCAGGAACCTCAGTGCCCATTGGGGTAAACTGGGAATAGACTTTTTTTCTGGGAGCTGCATTAGTAAGATAAATCTGTCAGAGATATTTGATATTCTGTAACAAACTGAGACTTACATTTAAACAAGAAAAACCCATCCTTTTTCTTCCTTCTGCCCCCCCCCATTTCTGCACCTGAGGCACTGCTCTTGAACTTCTCTGATGCTCATTTTGTATCAGTCTCACATCCAACAAAACCACATGAAGAGCTGATGAAAGTCCACTTTATGAGCTGATTATAAGTTTTGTCATTACTCTGAGCTGAAGATGTTCATATTTGTGGCACATGTTTAATCCAAGGATCTTTAGAGATGAGAGTTAGATGCTGATGTCTGCAGTGCTTTTTCCTGAGCTGCTCTATTGCTCTCATCAGTGGTCCCACATTTGTGCATGCAGTGGCTTTTCCCTGTTACTGGGTATGAGCAATATGCAGATGGTAGTTTTATAGGAGATTTGCCTAATGATTATGATGAGCTCCTGGAGGCAAATCTAAGAGGAAAATCTGGCTATTCCATGAAGAAATATGTGAGGACTCTGTATGTGTCCAGTGAGTCAAATAAAGAAAGTGAACATGTTTCCCTGGGGCATCTTCAGGAGAGGAATTCAGCCTTCTTCCTTCTCAAGAGTGTGTGAATTATCTGGGATGCAGCAGGTACATCTTGGACACAGCTCCCATTTGCCAATACACAGGGATGTGAGTGTGTTCCTTTGTCTCCAAGGTGTCCATGCTGCAGTTCCTGGGGAATGAACAGCTCAGGGAACCCTCACAGCCTGCAGCTGCCCCCTCCTTAAGCTGAATTTCATGCAGAGCTCTGCGATCAGCACAGCTGCCATTAGGTTTCTGGGTGAAATTCCAGGTCTGGAGCAGAGCTTGCAAAGCCTGAACCATTTTGTGACCTGGGTAATAAAGAGAGGGAGGGGAAGAGGGAGCTCCTCCCCCCAGGGACCTGTATAGCGGCAGAGGGCATTGGAGGGGCTCAGGTCAAAATCCGTGGTGACTGGGGGAGTAGGTGAGAGGGCATCCTGATCACAGCCCTGCCTTCTGAAACATGCTTCCTCTCATTTGGTCCATCAGGTTTATAAAACTCACAGGCAAGCAGCAAGCACCATCTGTTTTCCAGGGACTTCAGGGACAAGTGGAGCAGGGAGGAGGAGGAGGAGGTGGCTTACAGGGTAATTGAAGGTCTTGCAAGTGCATCTGGTTTTCTTTGAGGGAAGAGTGGGTTTAGACAGGCTCTTTGTCTACAGCTACAGAATTTAAGTGATGTGATATATTTTAAGGCATTGTGGGGTGGTCAGATGACTCGGTAAGACCTGATGAGGCTCATTTCACAGCCCATGCAAAGATGTGCTGCTGCTGCTGCAGCTGTGACACAGGTCTGTCAGAAACAAGGAGAGAGAGAATAGCCAGAATAGCACAAGGCTTGGCTGGGCACCAGGGAACTTGCCTTGAGTTGGACTTTTGCCTTAAACAGGGTTTTTTTTCTGACTTAGATTCCCTCCCTTTCATGCCTTGCAGCCCTTCTGGCATCCTGCTGGAGTGTGGGGAAATGCTGTCAGTAGGGCCTGGAGCCTCTGAACCCCAACCTTGTGCTTGTGCTGCTTGTTCTTCATGTCCTGCAGTACCTCCCATGTCTGGGACACCAAATGGAGATGACAATGGAGATGAGGCTGATTGAAGAAGATCACAGCTAATGAAGCAAACTGGGGGTCAGCTGAGGAGATCCAGCCTGCAAAGAAAACATCACATATGTGGTTCTCACTGGTTTTATTTGACTGCACTGGGCAGAGGGAGGGCAAATCTGCTCTTAAGGAAGCTAGAGCAGCTCCTCTGAAGTCTGCTCATTCCAAATTTGCCTTGATGGATTTGAGAGCCAAAACTGACCTGAAGTATCTATTAAAACTTATTAAGGCTTTTGGACAGATTGTGCTTTTCTTGAATATGTGGAGGAGAGGGAGTAGGAATTTTCCTTCTTTAAACATAATATTGGGAGACAAAAAAAGACAAGGTGATGGTGATGGAGATGACAAATAACTCCTGTGCAGCTGCCTGGCCTTTTGACTGATCTTTGCTTTACCAATGTCCTGACAGTAAAATCACAGCAGCTCTGCACTCCTCGTTCCCTGCTCCCAGTGGAGACACCCTGGGGACAATCATGGCTTTATCTAAACCAGTGTGTTAAATACTTGTGTTCTCTGTGTCCTGTCTGGAGGCTCCTGCATGAGGAGGTGGGAGGTGTCACCATGGGATGCACTTGGCTCCACAAATGCTTCAGTCAACAGGAGCTCCATTTCTGTGTGGTGAGTTTTGAAATCCCTGAGAATAAGCTGAGCTGTAAGACAGCAAGACTACAAGAAAGTAAGACTGCAAGAAAACAAACTATCCACACAGGAAAGCCACAGAGGGGCCTGCACACTCTGCTTGGAGCTGGGGCACAGTTTGATTAAAAATAGAGACTGAGTTAGTTTTGCTAAGAGATTTTACATCTTCTGTACATTGCTGATTTAATTCCTGAGAAGTAAGTAACATAACACATGCTACTCTTCTATTTCATGGTAATCATCACCATTTGTTGTTAGAATACAAGCCAAAGGTGCATATTTTTCAAGGAATTGTTTGAATTACTTTCCTCATCCTGATTACTTTTCTTCACTTTTTCCTTCATCAACCATCCTTTGGGTATTAACCTTGTATTTATGCTCACATTAACCAGGGTCAGCATCAGAAAATGCTCTTGCTCTTGCTTTTGCTCAGCCACCTGGAGAAACAGAGAAGGGAGACAGTACCAGACACACACTAATTTCTAACATGTGTTTCCTGCCAGCACTGGCCTCGGCAGCTCAACCACATAAGTCACCCTGGGAATAATTGCTGTTTGAGTACAGTCTGTGGATGTGCATGAACCTGAGAAAGCCCTGTCATGGAGTGAGTGTCCTGTTGAACCTCAGCGGGCTGAGGGCAGGGAAGCAGACCTGGTACAGATGTCACAGTTAATTGGTGATGTGCAAAAGATTCAGTTTGGCTTCATCTGAGCTACTTACATAAGCTGGTTGAATAATAAAAGGAAACAGCTGTAAATTGGGATGAATATTTCTATGTGGGATAACCTCTCCTCTCTGAATATTAAAAGTGATGCCTGGCAGGCTGGGGTTCTGCTGTCCACGCTGCTTCCAAAAGCTCCAGCAGCATCAGAAAGGGTTTGGGTTGCTTTTGTGGTTTTTCTGGACACATGAGGTTGGACTTTTGTTTTATGCTGTGCCCTGGGATAGGCTGAGGCTGTGGATTGGGGTGGACATGACTTTTGATGCCAATAGCCTCATTCAGCTCAAGTGGGGAAGGCACCTGACCCTCAGTAGCTGCACAGAGTGCCTGGGGTTTGGTGACCTGGAAAAGAGGCTGTTAAGGAATGAGATGATTTTGTGACTATTTATTTACATTTTGTCTGCAAGTGGATAAATTAAATTATATCTCTAAGAAAACCACTTATGTCTGACACCTTCTCTACATGTCTGTAATTTTCATTGCTATATGGCATAACCCCAACACTTAGGTGGAGTGGGATTTTTCCCAACTGTTTTGCTTTGGCCCATCTTTCTCCCTCACTGGAGCAGATGGGAATTTTGCTGTTGATTTCAGTGTGAAGAGAGTTTCAGTCTGGAAAACCCAGGAGTCTCATGTGGCAGTTGGGTCATGGCATGTGTTTTGTTTCTGCTTAGGGAAGGACATATTTAAGGATGAGCCCAGTTCAAACTCACTGCAAGTCCCAGTGACTTCAGAGCTGAACCTGGCCAGGAGCACTGCTCACAGCTGAGACCATATTCCTTATAATTTTGCAAAGGATAATGCTGTGGAAACTTTTTGCTATTTGGAAATTAAGACAGAGCAGCCCCAGTCAGCCCCTGATTTCTCATGGAAGTGAGTTTCCTGATGCTTGTGTCCCTCCCTGTGCCTACCTTCTCCTACTTCTCTTGCCCTCCTGTAACTTGTGAATCTATTGAGCAATTTTGTATGAATTGAGCAAATGATAAGAAAGCTCTGAGATACTGAAAAAAAAGTTTGTGAGGTCTGTTTATAATGACTGAGAAACAGAACAGCACCAGCTTGTGCAGATGATACTCTGGAGTCCCCATATGTGATCAGCCCCAGAAAAGACTGAAGCACCTGCTTCACCTTTAAAATCAATCACCAGAGAAAAAGTGGAGAGATCCAGGCTTTACTAGTTTTGCTATTTGATTTGCTGTTCATAGTCTGTGTCAAAACTCATGGAGAAGTTAATATTCTCATTTCCAGCTTTCTACAGGCATGGGGGGAAGGTGTTTAGCAGTGAGAATCTGGTTTCTTCTAAAGGCTCTGCCAGATTCCTTGTCTGTAGTGCCAGAACCTTTTCCTATGCCAAGCTAGGAACCTGATGCTTTTGGATGCATCCTTTGCATCAACAGCAACTCCCATGCAAAGGATACAGCTCCTGGTGAGCCCCTGCCTGCCCCCAGAGTTCTCTTCATACTCATGGTTTCATCTGGAAACTTACTGTGAGGACAAGGAAAACCAAGGGCTGAACTTCTGGAGCTCTCCAGGGGGAACCAGCCTTGCCAGCTTTTCCATTATGCTTACATTATGTTACATCGTCTCTTACTTCAGTAGATGTGAAACCTAAAAGGTAAAAGGATACTGCTGGAAACGTGGTATTGGAGGGAAGCCCTTCCCCACCCAGCTCTGCTTACCAGGCCTGGGAGCAGAAAGGATCACAATTCACTTCTGACTCTGTTTTTTCCATGCAGTAATTCCCAAAGAAGTGTCCCTTCTTTAAGCTGTCTTTCTTGCTTTTGGAATTTCACTCCTCCTTCCCTTACTGCAGGGACTATGAAACCAGTTTGTGGCTTTTCATTTTCCTAAGCTGAGTTTCAGCCAATGCTGCTCATGGGGCTTTCCAAAGGTAGCCGAGGTGTGAGTTCTGCTGTGGCTCCATCCCAGCTGCCATAACACCATTCCTTCTCCTGTCACTCCCTTTTCCTGGAGCTGGGTGTTTGGAGGACTGAAGAACCAGAGACGTAGATTGGGAGGAGACCTCAAGCCCATCAGGGATGGAAAGTTCACACTTTCCATCAGTTTGCTGGGCTTGCCCAGCCAGTCTGGCTCCCAGAACAGCTTTTTCTCCCCTTGTTTCCATAAGCTGGGAGCTGCAGCCATTTCCTTTGGTTCTATTAGAATTATTGTATGTGCTATGTGCCTCACAGGTGTGTAACAATCCTTAAAGGCCAATTCTTGTGCAGTTGCCTTCACCAGCAGATCTCCACATGCTTTCCAAAAAGGGTTGACATTGCTGCTTTGGTTCTCAGTGGGGAAGCTGAGGCACAAGAGCAGGTGTCTGTTCAAAACACATGTGGAGGTGGCACCTGGGGACATGCTTTAGTGGTGGGCTTGGGAGTGCTGGTTAAAGGCTGGACTCAATGATCTCAGAGGTCTCTTCCAACCTAGATGATTTTGTGATTCTAGGCGGAGGCTGACCTGGGAAGGGAAGCATGGTCTCCTGCTGATGGCAAACATCCCTCAAGCCATGCTGCCTGAAATGTATGAATGCCCCGTGCTGGAATTCACAAGCCTCTTCTGTGTGGGGACATGGAGCTGGCAAGGCTGGCTCCTGATTCACCTTGTGCCCACGGCTTGCTGCTCCCTGGAATCCTCAGCCACTTTTTAAATGCTGTCCATCAGTTACTCTTTGTGGGCCACCAGGCAGGGGTTTCTTATGTTGGGTCAATTCTTAATTACTAAGGTTTAACAGAACCTGGGTTGTCAGCCAGAAATAAGGGTTTGCTCTAGCAGAGCTATGCTAGACTACACCATGACTGCAGTGACAGGGACACACAGGACTGGTGCAGGATGCCCGTGGGAATGGGAGGCCAGGCAAAGGCAGCAAAAGACAAATTCCTTGCTCTTCTCACCTGCAGAACTATCAAGGCACAGTCTGAGCACAGGCTGTGCTGCTCACTGACCCAGGGAAGGGCTGATTCCACCACACAGCTGCACTTTCCTCTCATGGGGTTAAGTCAGGATTTTAAAGCACTCATTTTGAGCCATATTCAAATCTAGTTACTCTTTTATATCCCAGACACTATCTGTGATATGGAAACATTGTTTATTACTTCCACAGTGCTCTGGTTCTGCATAAACCCCGCAGCACTTCAGCGGAGCCTGTTTCTGAGGAAAAAGCCAGTGCAGGCTGTCCCTGGAGCTGTGATGGCTCCTGGGGCAGCCCCAGCTCTGCGTGCCTCCAGCTCTCCAGCACTGGGGTTTGATCCTTTTGCATTCCTCCTCCCACTCAGCCTTTAAAAGTCTTCCTCGCTGCTGCACTGTGAATGGGTGGATGATTGCATTTTACTCTAGCTCTCTTTTCATGTTGCAGCTTGTTTTCATAACCAAATAAAGTATCTGCTGACATGAGAATCTTCTTTGGGGACACCGTGCGTGTCCCAGCGGTGATACCCATGTGCCTTTCTCTGGGTGTGGACATACAGCTTTGTTGTCCTGGCTTTTGTCTCACCTCCTCAGGCTGACCCAGTAATGAGGAGTTAATTATTCCCGGAGGTAAAATGTGGGGTCAAAAGCTGCTGCTCCCCCCAGGTGTGACATGGCCATGTCTGTCACCTCACAGGCACCGTGGGGCAATGCCAGATCTGTGCTGGTGCTGCTGGGGCTGCTGTCACTCCTAAAAGAAATGTGTGTATAGGTATATATATTTATATTGCTCCGTGTTTACCCAGGAGCAAGGAGATTTCCACTGCCGGAAATTCAACTCACGCATTCCCCACTGCAGCAACCCAGCGCCGCTCATAGAAGAGCTGGGAGAGGAATGCTTCTTGCTAAAAATAAACACAGGAAGGCTGGCTTTCAAGACCTTTTTCTGCCTTTCATTGCCAGCTTAAAAGGCTCCAGCTCACACGAGCCTTTTCCCCCAGGTGCTGGCAGCTGAGGGATGCTGTCCTCTCCCGTGCGGTGCCACCTTCTCTCCGCGGTGCTCCCTGCCACGGGGGATGGATATAAACTGCACACAAACTGCTCTGCCGCTGCTGCTGCTGCTGCTGCTGGCTTCCTTGGGGGAATGGAGCCACAGGAGTGTGTGTCTGAGCTTTGTGCTGCCCCGCAGGAGCGCTGAAGTGATGACACAAAACTGGCAGCTGAAACGTCCTCGCTCCGGAGGATCTGTGCTGTCTTTCTGCACAGCCCAGGGATTTTCCTTTCATTTTTTACTTCTATGGTCCATAAACTGTATTGTTTTCATTTAATTCTGGGAACATAATGAATTTCTGCGGGCTTGTTTCCTGTTCAATGTAATATCTTTGCTAGATGTGAGGTTTATTCCACAAGCTAGTTATAAATTCGTTCAGACTCGCAATTGTTTCATCTTGGGAGCAATCAATAAAAAGAAACATGAGGGAGATTTTAGACCCTTCACATCCACTGAAATTCAGGGATGTAAATCTGTCGTCTGACTTTTTTTTTTTTCCCTGAATGCTGAGTAATGCTGGAAAAATGTTAAACCTCATACTAGTACCTCAGTGTGCCTGTGGAATGGCCAGAGTGTGAAATTCTCCCTTCTTTACCCCCAAAAGAGTCTTCAGCATATAAAAGCTCATTGGGTGTTATGCAGAGGCAATGGAAAACTACCAGAAATGGAGGGTGTAACAATGTCAGGGTCTGTTCCTTGGACAGCTATCCTTCATGTCATGCCCTTACTTCAGTCTACTCCACCTTATCACACTATCAAGTGGATAATATCTATTTTTTCCTCAGTTTCCTGCCAATTTAGGATAAAAGCTAACCTCCCTGGAGCTAATCTGCAGCTGGCCCTTCTGTGCCTCCTAGCAGAAATACCCAAACTAAAGCTAACATCTGGATATCAGCAAATAGATTTAGAACAGCAGATAAATATTTAATTTTCTAGATTTATCCCCTTTAATTTTTTGCCAATAGTGAGAACCTGAGGAGCTGCTGATGACTCTTTTGAAAAGCTTGCCAAAAAAAATGCCTAATTTCTCACTTGTGCAGGCCAGTTGCAGATTGCTGGTGGTGTCAGTCTGGCATAAATAAAAGTAAAATCAGTCACAGGCCCTCGAGGTCACCAAGAGTCCCCTGGGAGACTCCCTGGCATCCTGATGTTTTTAGACTCAGCCTGGGGATACTGCTTGTGCCATCAGGTGCTGCTCAAGGGGAAATAAAATTGTGGTCATCCAGCCCACTTATCTTATGGCCATTTCTCCTCAGGATTGTTTCTAAAACAGGTCACAGCCCTTTTATCCATTCAAATGTGTCTTATGTGCCAGTGAGCTGGGCTTGTGCTCGGGTACAACCATCTGGAGGCAGGAGCTCAGGGCAGGAGCCCAGGGGCACAGAAGCAGCCCCACAAATTCCCTGCAGACTTGCAGCACCCCACTCACTGCCCATAGGCTCTCCTTGCTGCCATGGATCCACTCTGGTGCTGAGAGTTCCATTTATCTTGTTGCATTCACACAGGTATGCTAATGGATCAGAAATGCATTGACTGAATTTTATTTTGTTTGAAGGCCAGACCGCAGAAAGCTTTATTTTTTCCCCTGGAGGTTGTTTTGCTCTGGATTTGAGAAAAGCATGGAGCATGAAACAGCAACAACAGCTTGAGAAGTTCCTGCTCCTACTGTCTTGAGATGTTGTGATGGCTGTTTGAGTGCTTTTCATCCATCCCAGTGCAGACTGAACTAAACTCACACAGACCATTATTGCTGCAGACGATTAAGAGGGTGACAAATTAATTTATGAGAGCAAATTCTACATCTAGTGTATTGCCAGCCCTAAGATGCTTTAATAATAAGCCAGATCTTGCCATTGAATTTAGGGATAATTTAGGACCTGGTGTCATTAATTAAAAGTAGAAGTCTTTTAGCAGCAGATGAATGAATTTGTATTGCTTTGTATGTTTTTTGTATGTTTTTGCTGTGTACTTCTCAGCTCAGTTTCAACCTCCCAGCCCTAAGGCTCAGTGATGGAGCAGCAATGTGAAGTCACAAGCACCAGGTGAAATGTGGACATTCAGGGTCTCTAAAATTTCCCAGCTTTGTGTGGACAGCTTTAAGGGGGTTAGCTGAAACACAAAAAGAAAGGCCAGAGGTATTAAAACCCAACATTTCCCACTGGCCTTCCAGCTGAATCCTTTTCCCCTGCAGGGAGGTGTTAGGTGGGCTGAGGCAGGACAAGGCCCAGCGTGACCCCAGTGCTGAGCGTGGGGCTCTGAGAGGGTGGAATGGTGCCAGGGGAAGATGAACATGGATCTTGAGGCACAGGGTTTAATTCTCCTTTGCCTACAGCTCTGTCTCCTGCTCTGCTCTGCTCCCCTGGTGGAAGGAGGGATGGGCCGGGCTGCTCCTGTGTGTGCAAACACAGGATTTACACCTCGCGCCTGGGGAGCTGTGGAGCAGACAGCCCCACTGAATGGAGATCCAGAACAACTGGAGTGGGCCTGGGTGTGAGCACAGATGTGGAATTTACTTATTTCTTTTTGTTTGAAGAATCTGTGATCTCAAGGGGAGGGAAAAACCGACAAGAGGCTCATTCCTGATTTTATTTTTGTTGAGGAGATGTCCCAGCACACAAGGTGTCACGGAAACTCGGAGGAGCATGAAGCAGAGCTGGCTGCTGGGCTGCATCCCAACATCATCCCTGTGGTCACCAGGGGCTCCTGCTGGGGACCTGTCCTGCTGTGGATGGGCAGGTGAAGGGCTGCAGCTCCTCTCATCCCACCCAGCTGGTGAAAAGGGGCCTCGTACAGCTGCACACCCTCCCCTCGGTGCTGCTCCTGCCTGACGGATTTGCTGGTGTGCCTAAAAATCCCTGATTAACTGAGGCAATGGGAATCTCATGTGCCAGGTCCACACGGGAGAATTTGTTCCATAGTAATTTGTGCTCAAATTAAAATCATCAAATACACAAACTCGTTCCTTATGGGGAGGACAAAGAACCCAAAAATCAGTACGGAAGCACGTTTGGAGGACAATTCAAACCCACCTTTGTGCTCAGCTCTGGCTGTGCTGGCTCACTGCACTCCATCTGCCAAAAAGGGTTAGAAATGCAGTGTGGATCCCAGGGCTTTGTTCTTCCCAGAAGTAGAGGAAAGTCCATGAAATAGGTTTTCACCTGGTGTTTTTCTGCTTCCATTTCCAGATCTGTTCAAGACACACAGAAGAGGGAAGGTACATGACAAAATCACTGTGGTAACAGACCTGAGGCAGCTGGATGTTTCAGTGGAAATCTGGGCTCGAATCCTTGTTTCCCAGTCTGATGTAAGCTTGTCTTCTGGCTGAGTTTTCTTCAGCATTTGCAGCTTTTTATTTTTTTAATTTATTTTTGGCATGTTTTGAGAAGGATTCCTTGTAACCTGAAATCCAAATCCTAGCCCTCTGCTCTGTGAAGAGGCTCACAATTTGCAGTCCAGGGGAGCTGCTGCTCTGCATCACATCTCCTACCCCGGGCCACACATGGGCTGCTCCTCCATGAGCATTTAGAAAGAGTTTACTCACGGAAAAAGTTTTCCCTATAGGTAATAATTAGAGCTCAATTAATGCCCAGAATTGCAATGATGAGCACTTTGCCTTGCTATGCCAGTGATGGGCCCTATCCTGTCCCACACACCAGGGTCATGTCTGGCCCTACTGACACCATGGCAAAATCCTCATCCCCTGGGTGTACTTCATCCCCACTTTCATTTCTCACTATTTCTCATCCAATACATTAATTAACTAATCTTCTTTATTCCCACTTCTCTTCTGTCCCCCAGTATGTCTGTTTAATGCATTGATGTCCCTGATCTGGTTGTTCAAATGACTCCTCTGTTGATAGCAGGTCCACAGTAAATCAAACCTGCAGGTGAGGACATGGAAGCTTTGTGTGTCAGCAGGGAATTCAGCTCCTTTCTCCCTCTCAGTGTCTGCCTCATTTACATCTCCAAATTTGTGATCTTGCCTTGAAGAAATCTTCAAGTAATGATTTATTGCCTCTCCTGGATCTACTGTCAATAACACAGTTAGTTATAACCAGTTAATTAACTGTAAAGTCTAATTACTTAAAATTCAGTCTTTTCTTGTGATTTTGCTGTTGCAGGAGAATGCCAAATAATAACTATGCTTTTCAATATACCCTCATTTTATTTTTCTTGGGGAACATACAAAAGTTATGTGTAAATATTTCTTTCTCCAGCAAGCTCACTTTATTATCCCTTTTCCTTTAGCTTTCATTAAAAACTGCTCCCACCCCTTCTTTAGTTTGAACATATAAATAAATAATGCTTGATTCAAACAACCTCAGCCGTAAAAACCTGCTTGAAAAGAAACTCAGGCAACTACCACATCTGGAATAATAGTCAACATATTTTAGAAAGAGACTTCATTTTTCTCACACAGGATACTAAATCATGATGGCTACATGTGCCAGAAATAACACCGTGGGATATGACTATGGGAGGACGTGAACCTATAATGAGGTTCAATATAGTACTAATCTTATGGGGTAATGCAATCTGGTTTGCTTTTGCTTAAAGAAAAGCCTGTGTGAGAGTGTGTGTGTGTTCATACATACTGCTGTGCCCACAGCACTGCTGCCTCAACACCTTTCAGATTAGGGCCATGGGGATGGGCACTTCAGTGGCAGCCCCAAGCTTGCTGGAAGCTTGGTGTTGGGGTTTCAGGGAGCCCCAGAGATCCAGGGACAATGGAGATGGAAAAGGCTTTGCAAGGGCATGGTGGCAGGGCCTCAGCATTGCTGACAGTACCCTGTGGTAATGTGGGCCTTCTCTGGAGATGGGGATCTCAGCAATAGCACAAGATGCCAGGAGGGTTAGGGTTGGGGTTGAGAGTCAAAGAGCCTACAGCTCCAGGAACACTGGGGCTGGAAAAGGCATCCCAAGGTGATCCCAGCAGGGCCCCAACATTGCTGCTCCTACATCCTTCTGATCTGCACCATGGTGTTGGGGACCTGAGCCCCAATGTCAAGCTGCCATTAGGCTTAGGGTTAGGTTTGAGAGTGTTTAATCCAGATTCTGGTGTATTATTTCAAACTCTTTTCACTGTTTTTCAATGCAAATAAATCTTTCAAAGCTGATTAGCTTTTTCCCAAATTAGCCCCATTCCAAGAAGGATGATGTATTCTGCCTGCCCAGTCATCTCAGTGGAAAGAAATCCAATGGGACAATATACTGTTGTGAGAGAGCAAGAGCTTTACCACCTACTGAGCATCTCCAGTGGTGCCCAGTAGTTCAGCACGCTTTCTTCAGGTTTGTAATTTTCCCTTTTCCTCCAGTTCATCTCCTCTTAGAAGGGGATCCCCTAATTTCAGGACTGGATTTTAAAATAATCCCTGATCTTGAGGACATAACCCTTTTTACACCTTGGAAATGGGACACAGATGAAGATGACAACAGAAATGAGAAATATGGGGGAAAGCTAACCAAAGAACTCTGAATTGAAGAAAACTCTTTCTAATGCTGAAAACCCATAGCCTGAAGTTGCTAAAGGAAAATGGAAGAATTCCTATTCAGATATTTTTTCTCTCTGTACAGGAGGATGACTGGCAGGAGTGGTTGTGTGCCCACTAAGAGGAGACAGGGTTTTTCCCATTTTTTTTCCTGGAAACCCCATTTTCCTAATTATATCCTCCACCAGCTTCATCTCCACCATCCAGAGTCCAGCTGTGCAGTGGGCAGCATCTCTGGCCTGGAAGGATGGTGCCAAGGTGGTTGCACACAAATCCAGGATAAAGGATCCTGCCTTCCTCTTCTTCCCCATCCCTTGCTGTTCTGGCGATCCTAGTGGAGGAGACTCTTTGCTTCTTTACTTCCAGCTGATGAGAAAACAGTAAAATAGCTTGGCCAGGGCCCCAAATCTCTGGAGCCTCATTTAATGCATTAGTGGACATTTTAATCCCACAGCATTCTTCCTTCCCTTCTCCAGCTTTATCTGCAGGAGACTGGTACAAGTATATTCAGCACTTGGGTTTCTTGTGACACAAGAAAAGCATAAGACATGGATACTTTGGCTCAGGGAATGCTGTCCCGGGTGGCTTTAATCAAACATAACATTTCCCCAGACATCCTGATTGCCAATACAGTACCAGCCCCTCTGCGCACACAATTTACTATGCTGTAAATAAATCTAACTTCAACCGATAGATTTTTTGCCATGTAATCAGTCTGCTTTCATAAAAATTCCCTTCTCTTGGCATTCATTCACATGTGCCTTACAAATGTGCACACTGTGTTGAATCAGATCTGTGGGAAATATATATTTTTTCCATATGGATCACAATATGCCATAAAAGGTTTTCCCCTGCCCCCCTCTCCCCTCCTCGCAGTCTCTTGAGGGCATATATCATAACAATTGGAATCTGATGAGAAAATGAAAAAATGCTTGGTGTTCATATCTTCCAAGTAGTTTTCCAGAGTCCTGCTGCTGAAAGGGACATAAATCATCAGCAGCACTCAAACAATGTTGTTACCTGAATATACAAAATAAACCACAACTTTTTTCTTGCTACTGGAAAGAGGAAAGTACTGCGGCCAAAAAAAATACCTTCAAATTGTCAGTCAGGCTATATTTAGCTGGAGAAGCTTAGCTGGAGAAGTTATGTGTGCTAGAAGGGACAGTAGCCAAAAAAAGGGGTGCAGCCCACTGCAGGCATTTACCTGGCATGAGGAAGGAAAGCTGGAACGTTTCAGTGCTTTTCTACCCTGGGTGATGTCCAAACTGGTGCTCACCCGAGTCAGCATCACTCAACCCTGGGTGGACTTCCAGAAAAGCTGGTGCATGGGCAGCATCCCGTAGATTATCCTGTAGATACAGTGGATTTTCCACAGGAGAGAGCCCTGTTGGCAGCTGCAAAGGGCACACGAGGTGCTCGGTGCCTCCTCCTGTCAGATTCTCTGTGAAACTGGCACTGAGGAGAAGGGGACAGAGCAGCCAGCAGGACCCTTCTTCTTCAGACTC
Source organism: Parus major (assembly GCF_001522545.3). Taxonomy (NCBI): domain Eukaryota; kingdom Metazoa; phylum Chordata; class Aves; order Passeriformes; family Paridae; genus Parus; species Parus major. Next base: position 8,938,801 of record NC_031782.1, on the reverse strand, counting down.
ATCAAACCTCCAAGGTGACAGCACTGAAATCTTCCTGCAAGATGCTCCTAGCACAGGTGTGGTCTAACCTGTCCTCTTGCCAAAATGAAACTAGTGAACCCAAAAGAAATAAACCAGTAAGAAGTCTTTCACATAGATGTCACTTTTTTAAAATGTTATCTTTGTGTTTGAAACATCTGAACATGAAAAACTCTCTGGATAGATCTGCAGACAGAAAAAAAATAGGTGTTAACTGTTATGAAAACATCATCCAAATCATTCACTTCCTGCCCCAAATTTTGAAGTCATGCTATGAATCAAAAACCAAAATGCCTTGAAAATATCCATGAGGTTACTGATGATGGAATTCCTCCACAATGTCTGAGGAATACTTTGCCAGAAACTACACTCTGATCCAGGATATGCTGTCAGCTGGAAAAAGAGGATAAAACCTGGCATTGAGTTCCAGTTTGTGAGTGACAGCAGCGTGCTCTGTGCAGCACCTCTGCTTTCCATCACAGGCAGGTTTAGCACCCCTTGCTCCTGAATCTGTCCCCTCAGCAAACACAGGGACACTGACTGGTTCAGGGTGTGTTGGACACGATGTAAAGTGTGGATTCTATGCAGCACACCAGAACGAGTTGCTGGGAAGGGTCTTTATTCTCTGAACTTTTCAGACTTTTATGTGGTATTATGCTAGAGGTTTAACATGATTGGTAAAGGGAACACCACTTCTTGTCCCATTGGTGGGATAAGAGAAAACACACTAACCACAGCTGTACAGAACTGTTTTGAGAAAATGAAATTGTTTACAAAGCTAGACCTTGAGCGAGAGCTGCTTTCAAGAGACTTTCCCTTGGGAACAGATCAGCCACTGACAGGGCTGTAATTCTCTCAGACTCAGAAAAATCAGGTCCACGAGGGTCTTGTTCTGGTTTGGACAAAATCAGCAACAGGACTGCAAATAAAACTCGTGTCTCCTGATCCAGTCCTGCTAACTAGCTGCATGTTCTTCCTCTGACAGGATGCAGAGGACTGTGCAGCAGAAATGAGGAAAATCAGTCTCCTTCCAGAAACCCAGGGCATCTCCTCTCCCCACTGTGAGCCACCTGCATCACCTCAGGGTGGCTCTTGAGCAGGGTTTGTACGTGAGCAGTAGGATAAGGTGGCTTTCCCACGCTGCAGCAGCTACTCCCAGCTTTCTGGCTCCATCTTCTGGAAATGAGACAAAGTAGAGATTTCTCAAAGCCTGAGATTGTACAATCAGTTTATAACAATGCCCTGCAAATGTGGGCCCTGCAATACGTCTGGCACAAAAAACCCCCTTTCTTAATGTATGAAACTTGTAATTAATCTCTGTAAAACACCTCTGCAAGAAAACGAAAATATGAAAGGGGGACATGCAGTGTTTAAGTGAAACCCAAGCTGCAGGTAAGGAGCAGGAGATGAAGCATTTCAGGGCTAAACCATGCAGGGTGGCTATGTTTTTTTGGGATGTATCTGACAAGTCCAACAGAGAAACAGCATTTTCTGTCTCCTTTTTAAGTCATTCCCCAATTGGTAGGGGATGACAGGGGATGCAAAGAATAGAATCACTGCTGTCACTCAGTGGCCTTTCAGTTAGGAAAAAAGGAAAATAAATAGCTAAGAGATTATTTCAGAACTTTGCTGAGTGGCCTCAGCATGTGCAGAGTGGGACATCCCAAGTGCACAAATCATCAGCCCAGGTCTTGACATTTCCCCACCCAGTGTCAGGATTACTGCCTGAGTGATACAGAATGCTTCCATTCCAATGCTTTCCATTTAAGATACAGTAGATTTTCCACAGCCTTATGCTCAGTGTCTGCCAAACAGACTCTCCCTCCACTAGTTGCATTTTGGTTTATGCTGCCAAATTGAGATTTCTGTGCTTGGGCTCCCTTTGGCTGTGGGTGCTGCTGCTGGGGTTGTGCCTGGCAGACACTTGCCCTGGATGCTGCAGGTTTGGAGTGTGCTGAGGCAGTCAAGCACAGGCCCCAGGAGCACGTGTCTAGAAGTTCCATGTTGCTCTTTTGTTCTGTATGGGCATTTTGCCCATTTGCAAATTCTAAGTCCTACAGATTCTCTTAGAGGTACAAATTAATTTCCTGTAACTACTGGAATTGCACAGGAGCATCTTTGCCCCTCTCAGAGCTGCAGTGCCATACCCAACTTGCCTCAGCAAAAAGGAGTCTTTGTAGAATCTCAGAATGCTTTGGGTTGGAAGGCACCTTAAAGATCATCTTGTTCCAACCCCCTGCCATGGGCAGGGACAGCTTCCACTATCCCAGGTTGCTCCAAGCAACCAGCCTGGCCTTGAACGCTTCCAGGGATCCAGAGGCAGCCTCAGCTTCTCTGGGCAACCTGTGCCAGGGCCTCATCACCCTCACAGGGAAGCATTTCCTTCTAATATCCGAACTAAATCTACTCTCTTTCTGTTTAATGCCATTCCCCCATGTCCTATCACTATCTGCCTGTGTAAAAAGTCACTCTCCATCGTTTTGGTAAGCTCCCTTTATGTCTCCCTGGCACTGCCTCTGCTCCATGTGAATGCCCCCAGCTCTCTCAGTCTGTGTCCAGAGCAGAAGGGCTCCAGCCCTCGGAGCATCTCCAGGAGCATCTCTGGACCAGCCCCACGTCCTTCTCGTGCTGAGGACCCCAGGCCTGGGTGCCGCACTCTGAACTTTTATTTATCCTCACGGACGGAAGCTGTTTCTCCTCCGGGCTCCAGTTTCGCTCTGTACCAGAGGGTGGTGCTCCATGCAAGCTCTGCCTCCCTCCTCCCGCTGCCCTCCGGACCGCGGCTCCGCCAGGATGCTCCTGCTCCTCCCTGGGCACCACAAACTGCTCGGGAGGAGCCACTCGGGGAATATCCCACCTAAACTCACCCTGAACCGAGATCTCTGAGTCTGGTCTGTAAAGCGTTTCTAAAGTTTTTGCCTTCTACACGTTGCTTGTCATGATCTTCTGTCTCATACTAATCAAATTTAAGGATATATTATGTATTAAATATGTTTAGAATTATTGTTTCAGGTTTGTAAACCCTTAAGTGTTTATTATTATGTCTTTATTTATTTTTTAAAAATAAATAACACAGAACCACGGAATGGTTTGGGCTGGAAGGGAACTTAAATTTCACCTCAGTCCAACCCCAGGTGTCCCCAGATAGGGACACCTGTCATAAGACCAGGTTGCTCAAAGCCCCATCCTGCTGCTGCAGGATCAAAGCCTTGAGCAAACCAGAATAAATTCAAATGCAGAAACAATTTCCCAGATTTCTGTCGAGAGAAAGATGGGCAGAGGGTCTGACTTTTGGGGCCAGCTACCCATTATTTCCCTTACCAGCAGTATTTCAGTGTTTCCAAGGACATCCCCATGATGTTCCAGCACAGGCAAAAACTTCCTCATGGTCATGCATCCTCATTATACCCATCAGTGTAATTAAGTAGATTATAAATTGTTATCCTATTTAAAAAGCAATATTTACAGTGGAAAAAATTGATGCCCTGAACAAGCAGCAAAAGACTTCCATAGCTACACTGCTGTTGCTTTAACTACACATCAGTTCTGAGCCACCAGAGGAGAGTGAAGTGAAGCAAATGAGCACTTATGCTCACTGGAAAAGCTGCAGAATTTAATTCTGAAATTCTTAGAGATTCACTAAAAATGTGGATAATGAATTCCCAACCGTTTCAAAAGGCTGAGGATATCTAATCCCACAGGCATCTTGTGTGTCTCACCTCCTTTCCCTACTTCATTGCCTCTCCACATATAAATCTGTGCTTCTGATGTGGGAGTTACGATTTTTAAATGCTTGTTTTGGCAATGTGTGATGGTGGGATGTTCCAGCATTGCCTGGAGGCCAGAGAGGGTCTCTCTCCTTGGAGATAGGTATAAACATGAGAGACTTGGCCAAGAACTTCCTGGAAGAAATCACTATTCTCTCAAGCAGAACTCTTTAAAGGAAAAAGCCAGGAAGCCAATTTGGACATCTGTATGGTTTTTGACTGAGATAATTGTAACCACGGGACAGTGACCTGAGCAAACAGCAAAGCAAACCACAGATGATCTGATTAGTTTTCTGCCGTGGACATTTTATCTGTATGTTCAACACAGAATGAAAGACCATGCTTCAAAGCCCTCAGCGTCTTTGGGGAAATCTTCTGTCATTAGTCCCCATGGTGATGTCAGTCAAGCCCTACCCTGGCTCCCAGGCAGGGAAATCCACACCTTCTCCCAGCCAGCCTCCTGCCTTGGCCAGGGTGAGTGGTTTCTGCAGGATGCTTACAGCAGATATGATTATACTGCTAAGCAGCATTCCCTTGCTGCTGGAAGGCACTTTGAAAGTCTCCAGCCTCTTCTTATCTCTTTCCTTCCTTAGGGATAGACAGGAGAGCTTCCTTCTTCTTCTAATGGCATTCCTAGGCAGATCTGGGAGTCTCATAATCATGGAGGGACATAACTTTGTTGCTATTAAAATGCAAATAAATTGCATTTATTTTGGTCATTATAAATAATAAAAAAATACAAAAAAACACATTTATTTTGGTCATTATGAATAATAAAATGAGGTGATAATGTATGAATACTTTTGTATATGTATATATTTATACTTTTTTATGTGTCTTTTCAGGACTTAGAAATCTGAGTTTGATTATAGCAAAGAGTTTTTAGTATCTCTTAGGCTGGCAATGTAACCTGACCCAATGGGACGTGGTCTGACTCCAGAAAGGTATCCATGTCCCATGGATACAGAGATTGAAGGCAACACTCTTCCAGCTCATCATGGGATGGTAATGACTCCATTAAGCATTTAGTAAATTTAAATAGCTTGCTAAATTTCCAGCAACCCTTTGGCCAAGTAATATATTTTATATTTAACATAGGCAGCAGTTGCAACATTTAAATGCTTTCAACATGCAGGATCTGAAAGTGCTGTGGGATTATTTTTGCTTCCATGTCCTGCTTTTAACGTGCAAACTGTCAATGATGCACAAGAGAGAGGGAAAAGCCTGGGTTTTATGGGCTGGCAGTCACAGACTACCTGGAATTCTTGGAGAATTGGCAGGTCCTTCCCTAAAGAGCCTCACTCTCCCTTGAAGGTTATTATTTGGCTCTTTATCAACACCAGCTTCACCTTTTCACTTCTACTTTGCCTTCAGAGGCAGTTATTACTAAATATTCAGGTTGGTGTATTTACCAGCTTGTTGCACAATATCGGCCTCAAGACAGCAGCTTATTTCCAGCAATTTTCCACTTTAACTTTGCTCCTTTTATGTCCTCCATAGTGAATTACAGCTTTGGTCACCCATTTTTCCTAGCCTAGGAAAAAGTTGGGTGAGAAATGAATTATAGGCTCAAATTTCAGTGCCTTGAGAAGTCATTTGGTTCTGACTCATCTCCAAAACCACGAGCACATCTCCTTTGTGTGTGAGGGCAGGCTGGAGTTTGGTGTGGCCCGGGAAGATCCCATTCTGACGGGTGCCATGACAATAAACATGTTAATTAAACTAATTAATTTAAAGGGGCAAAGGTTCAGTGGGCGGGTGGTGCTTTTGTATTTCCAAACCAGTTAACTCAGCTCAAATTCAAAGCTGACCAAGACAGATCTGCTTTGACTGGCAAACCCCAGCACTCTGCGGAGCCACAACCGTGCTCTTTGTACGAGCCTGGCCCCTGCCAGGCCTCCGTGGCTGGGATGAGGCATGGCCTTAGGTTAGCAGAAATGCAATAAGATATCAAATTAGTTGGGGCTCTGTGTCCTTTTTGAAATCACTGGGAGACTTGTGATGCGCCAGGGTGCAGAGTGCTATTCTTCCTATCTCTTAGCGCCATTGTGCGGGGCTGAACAAAGCCAAGAGGTGTAATTTAAAGGTGCTGTGACCTCCCATGAGCAGCTCTCCCCATTGTGAGCCCGGTTTTGTTTTCTCTATGTGTTTTTTTTCTCCACTGAGATCTCCTGATCATAAATATGCATGAATAAAAGAGCCAGGGGAGAGGAGGGGAGGGGGAAGGGGGCTCATAACCAGCTTGGATAAAGTCCTTTTCTAAATTTTCCACTCTCGGCTTCCTGACGTCGAATGAAATAAGGGACCACACTGCCGGATTAGCTCAGCCGGAGTTCCTATTTCCAATTGTAAAAGCAGAACCCTGGCATCATAACAATCATTATAATTATCACTTGCAGAGGGGTCTTATCATATAACAGCTCCTTTTTATTCGGGATGGAGTGGGACCAAAGGGGGCTGGGGGAGATAATTCCAGCCACGGGGGTTTGCGTCTTCATTCATCACTTTCCAAACAAGCCAGTGGAAAATTGAGGTCCCTGAGCAATTTACAGATTACAGCTCTGTCCTGGTACAGGGACATGTGTGCACACACACACACACACACATATACACATGCCTGCTCCACACATCTGACATAGACCAGGTACGCTGTGGGTGACCATCAAAAAAAGGATAAAAAACTCCCCCCGCCCTGCTTTTCTGCTCCAAACTCAGGCAGAAACGGACGTAACCTTCCCTTTTAAGCCTAGCAACTCCAGCCTGGCCGCACAGCTCCTCCTGGATTAATCTTTCTTTTTTTTGGCTCAGTGAATTGTGGTCAAGGCCATTGTAACGTGAGTGCTGCCGGGGCGCGGATTGGCTGGAGGAGGCTCAGAGAGGCCCCTTTTCACAGGGGACTAATTGCTTTAGACCACCAGTATTTGGGAGCTACAGATGTCTTCCTTAATTTGCCTAGAGAGCACAATCGGCCCCATCTGTTGCATTTTTTTCCCCCCTCTGTCTCTCAAGTCGCCTTCTTCCCCCTGTCTGCAAAGGCCTAAATTGAAAACTCATCAAAAAGTAATACAAGAGCAGTTTGGCTGGGAAGCTGCTGCCGTGGGGCTTTGCCTTTAATAAAGGCCCCCCTGCTACTTTTACACATGGGTTGGGGAGCAGAGAAAGGAGGAGGAGGAAAGCAGAAACAACCTAGAAGGAGAAAAAAAAAAGCTAAAAACTAACAGCCAGATGGGATATTTGGAGGCTGGATAATTTGATGTGTCATGGCTGGAGGAGAACAAGGGGCAGCCCCTTGTTTTCTGTGTGTACACACAACAAAATAGATGACTTTTAGAGATGGGAAGGGAGAGGAGCTGGGGGCTGGCCGGGGGATCTGCACATCCCAGTATTGCTGGCCCGGGGCAGTGGTCAGTGCCCTGCAGTCCAAGACTTTCCCAGTGCACACCTCCAGGAACAGAGGGAGATGGAGAAGGGTCAGAAGAAGGGATAGGGGAAGAGATGTGATGAGCCTTTTCTTTCCTGCAGAAGCCTTTGCCCTTCTGCAGAGACAGAAATTTGTCTTGGCCTGGAGTTGCCTTGGGGTATTTGTAGGCTGTGGACTGGGGATGCTGCTCTGCACCCACCCATACCCAGGAAATCAGAAGAGGGTGTTGCTCTCTTCTTACTTGGTCAGTTCCTCATCTCAAATTCAGCTGTGGAAAGAAAGAGACGACAAGCCTAAAAATAATTTAAAATATTAATAGGAGAGGTTGTGGGGGAAAATATATCTCACGTTTCTTCAAAATTCCCATTTTGGCTAGCTCAGGATGCACAATTTATGAGAGTATCATAAATCCCCACACTCCTTAATGAAAGTAGAAATGGTGTTTCCTTCTGGCAAATTTGGAGCTGGTGCTCTGTGGGGACATGGTGAAGTCAGCAGCCAGCCCTGGCCTGCTGTGTGCTTGGTCTCTACCCCTGCACAGAGCAGTGGATTTGCTCACAGCCTATCTGGGGCAGAGTAAATGTTACCCCATCAGTGACACGAGTCAGGTGGGAATTTAAATCTCCTAGTCCCAGCCTGACAGTATTGCCACAGGGACACCTAAAAGCAACTGCCTGGGCTTGAAGGAACACCCCATTTCCTCACCTGTGATTTATTTCATGGAAACATTGAACCACAGAAGGGTTTGGGCTGGAAGGGATGTTAAAGATCATCTAGTCCACCACCCCTCCCTTGGGCAAATGCTACACCATTTAGGACTGAAGATTTTTCTCTACTTTCCTCTCTTGCCTTAAAAAAAACCTTTTTGGTGAAATAAGTCTAAGAGAGTGTGGCAGGCTGGTTGTTTGCTCACCTGTATGCTGAGAGAGAAATCCTCCAGTGATGGAGAAAGCCCCACACCTCCTGCTTCCAGCCAGGCAGTGCCTGTGTGGCTGTCCCAGTGCCTGCTTTGCCAGGGATGGCTGCTGCAGGGGCAGCAAACATTCTGGTCACCCTCTGCAGAGGAAGGCAGGGATGATGCAAGCAGCCCAGTGTGGCAGCTGTGCAGGTGAGAGGGGATTCCTTACTGGGCTCTGTCCTGAAACCTGACCCCGGGTGCCAGTGCTGTGGCCATCAGCACTTGATCAATCATTCCCATTTCCTGTCTGCTCATCAGACATCTCTCCCCCCGAGTCCTCGGAAAGGTTTTCTTTAGAAATCCAGTTAGGGAAGAAAAAAAAATGTCCATTTATCTTGAAGGACCCTCTGGAAACAATGCAAAAGAAATCACCAGTGAAGTTTGTGGTACTGTTGGGAGTCCTGCAAGGAGCAGCCTGTGATCTTGAGACCAGCAGGATGGAGCCAGCAGCTCCCATTCTGCTGTAGGATAGCTCCCAGACAGTGCCACCACCTATTCCCAGTTTGCTTACAGCATCAGTAGCTTCTTTGTAGCAGAGGTTTCCTAAAAAGGAGGGAAAACAGTGTTAAACTTGCACCTGTGAGTGGAGGCAGGGGAAAAGATGCTTTCACTGCTGGCTAGTGGGAACCACAAAGCACCCCACAGCCCCTGGGCTGGGCAGAGATGGGGAATGGGAGAGCTGCAAGGGCACTAATAGCTGGTTTTCATGTTCCATGCAAGGCCTTTCTGCTTGGGAGTGTGGAAATTCTACCCCCTGAGGAATAATGAAGGTTTATCTGTCTCAGTCAGGCTGAAGGAGGTCCCAGGTCCCCTTCAGTGCTGAGGAGTTCTTGGAGAAATATCACCACAAGCAGCCTTTATTGCTGTCCTCACTTTTTTTCCCCTTATTGCTTTGTTTATTGTTTTTTGCTTTTCCTTGGATATCCCTGTTTAAAAACCATGTAAGGAAGGTTTTCCTAAGGGAAAAAAAAAAGTCAGTTTATCAAACTGGGAAAGCCTTGAAGCATTGGTGAAGAACAAAGGCTGAAGTACTGGGACTTCAGAGCCCAGGCTGTGTCCCAGGAGTGGAACCTCAGATGAAAAACCCACAAGCATGTCTCTGTGCTGGGGCTGATCACTTCGCAGGGCAGCCCTGTCCTTGGGGAGAAGATGTGAATGGCTTCCTTGAATAAGTCACTGGATAGCCTTGGCCGGTCTCAGGCTGGCTGCTGCTTCCTGCAGCTTGCTGTCTCACTACTCAAAAACTGGATACTCTGTTGTGACATTTGTTTTTCCTCTGATGCATGTCAGAAAATAAAACAGCTGTGTGCAGGCCAGCTGTGCTGGTGGGAGCAATGATGCTGCAGGCTGTGGGGTGAGAGCAGAGAGAGCCAGGCTGATGGGCACCTTTCTTGTCTGTCTGTGTTTCCTGTAAGGCTTAACATAAGGGTCTGCAGTTTAAAACTCTCAGAAGGAATATGACAATGATAAAAGGGAGCTCTGGTTCTTGTTGTCGAGGCAGCCCAGAAACTGTTGAAGAGGCACTGGAAAAGCCATTGAGCTTTTGTCTAATAACTCCTGTGATAATAATTAGCTCAGCCAAAGCAGATTTTAAAGGGGCTTTAAAGTTCTTGTTCAGTGGCTTGAAAGAAAAAAGGCAACCACAGTCTCTTCTCATCTGAACATCAATGTGAATCCCACAAAATCCCATTATTCCTCTTTTATATCAGCAGTTTGATTAATTCAGCCTTTTCCCTCCCCAAGGCAACAACTTTCCCCCTTTGTGCACTTTTTTTCCCCTCAAAATCTGAGCACCTCACCATGTACACACACCATGTACACACACCAGACTCTGGTCCCCTTCTCCCCTGAACCCTTGCAATTGGCACTGACTTCTTGTCCCCATCATGCCAGAAAATGAACAGGTGGAAGTAGAGGAGGGAAATCTGCCTGCAAGAGCATCCACATTCACCAGGATATTTTTCTTAAAAGAAGAAAGAGTTTGATACATTTAAAAGCGAAATACTCTCAGACTTTGCTTTGGCACATGATTGGAGACAAAACCAGATGGTCTAAAACTCACATCTTCATTCAGAGCTAAGTGTTTGCAATGGAAGATAAAATTCTGTTAAAAATCAATTATTTGGGTGATTTTTAAAGGGAGCCAGCTATGGAGGAATGGAAGAAGAAATGCTGACACCAGCCCAGATCTGTTGAGCAGAGACCTGTCAGTGATTTGCATCTACTGGAGACCTTCTAGACACCCCCCTTCCCAGGCTGACTGAGATTTAGAGCAGCTCCTGGGCATCTCTAACCTGTGCTCACCAGGATGAGGCAGGCAGCTCTGGCCACAGGGCTCCTCCATCCTCGTGGCTGATGCTCTGGAGAAGGCACCTCCCTGGGACCTGTATCTACTGGGAACATGCCAGGTTGGCTGCACTTAAAGACAGGGACTTAGAGACAACCTGCTGCTCTTTGAATGCTGGGGGACACTAAGGCACCTTCCTCAGGAAAAATCTATAAATACAGAAAGATTCACAACCACCAAAAGATCTACCAGTACAAGCAGGGGTGTGGGGTATTTCAGCAAGACTTGATGCAAGAGAAGGGGTGGGGATGGAGGCTGAACTCCAGCTGGTGTATGGAAGCACATCCCCACGGCAGCTCTTTGCCCTTGTGACTGAATATGAGCTGAATATGTTCCTCCTGTGCAGGTTTTACACCAGACCCTCATTCCAGTTTGGCACAGCTTTAGACAGAAAGATGGAATCTAAAGAGGTCATGAGAGGGGCTGACAGTCTTACATCACGTGCCACGGTGCCCAAGAAGTTTTGCCAGACTCGGAATGGATGCTCTGTGTTCCCCAGTGTCTGTAGAGCCTGAGAAAAGCTGCAGTCCTGATGGCCAAGTAACCTTCTTAGGTTTAATACCAATGCAAAGCACAGCAGTTTGGAGCTGAGGAATAACCCCTCCAGCATGGAATACAAACTCTCCCCAGGCTGGAGCAGCTCAGGTTGCAATGCCTCAAGAAACAGCGAGTTCTAATACAAACAAACCCCATTTTCTTTGCAAAATTTTCTCTTTTGAGTGGACTAGAAACAGCATTGAACTGAAGGTGAGTTTTGCTAGTAAAATACACTAATAAAGTGCTTTGGAGACTCATAAACTGTGTTGTGTTTTTAAAGGCAAATAATAAAGGAGCCTAATAAAATGTTGGCTTTTTAACGGCAATTTTTTAAGCGGCCGGAGCAGAGATCAGGAGTTCAGCCTCTTTCCTTGTTCTGTTTGTGGTATATTTATCTTCATGAAGAGAATGGTAGCAGGGGGATTTATTTTTCTGAATGAATGTCTCTAAGCCCCTCATACCTCCAGGGCTTATAGTAAGGTTGGATCCAATGACAGGAGAGTCAACATTATAAGCCCTTAGAGAGGGCTGAGTGCCTTGTAGATAGTCTCAAGTGGATGCGCTTTCAGCGTGCCGTTACCCCGGCTTACATTAGCGGCTGAAGAGACTTTGTCTGTCCCCGATGCCCTCGGGTGACCCGCGACCCCTGAGACTTTGCTCTGCCGAGATCTGACGCTCGCGCGAGCCCCCGGCCAAGGAAATGGAGAGGTGCATTGTGCCGCGGAGAAAGAGCAACACAAACACAGGGTGTTCTCAAAGGAAACAAAAACCCAGTGGAAAAAACCCTCCCCAAACTGGCAGCGAGGGGCAGCCGGGGAGAAAGCGCAGGCACACGCGCTCTGGGCAAAGCCTCCCCAGAAAACTCACTGCTGGGGGGTTCTGCAGCCAAGATGGGCCCTTCTGTCCTGGGCTCGCTGCTGGATTTTGGAGTGGGTGAGCAAGCTGAAGTGGGGTAATGGAAAATGGGTTGCCCTGTGCGTTCTGCATTTCTAAATATAAAAATAAAATAAGCTGGGTTTGCGCTTGGGGAGTGCTCTGGGGACAGAGATACAGTGTGCAAATTATGTGCCATATCCAGATGTCCCAAAGGAAAACAGCAAAGCTCAGCCCTGCTTGTGTCTCAACAAAACATGCTGAAACTTCATTTTGAGTTTCAAATGTCAAAAAGGGACTGGAGCAGCCCAAGCCCCTGTGCTGTGGAGGATGGCAAGCCCTCACCTGATTTCTTAGAGGGTGAGATGACCAACAGGTGGATCAGCCAGCCAGGGTGGCACTGTCACTGGGTCTGGCGCTGTCCCAGGGACAGGGGATGGCAGTGGGGGCAAGCAGGATGGCTCAGGGGTCTGTAAACTGTTGTGCACAGCCAATGCTTCACTTTGGACCATTTTTAATGCCCAAGAGAGGCCGCCCTGCCCCAAGCAGTGGCTCCCTGCAGGGAGGGATGCTTGTGCAAACAGCCACATCCCTCCAGGACCTCTGTGCCATTTGGGGTGTTGAGGGTCACCACCCTGCCTGGCCCCAAACCCATGCCCAGCTGCTGCTTTCTGCCTCACTGAGACAGAGATGTCCTCATGCAGCCTCTGGCTGCTGCACAGAGAATGTCAGATCTGTCATAAATCAGAAACCAGCAGTGGTGGCATCATGTTCCTGTCTCCTCTCTTGAAATCTGGGCTTCCTCCACCTGTGCCGTCCATCCTGACTGCCTCCAGCCGCTGCTCGGATTCTGCACTTTGCAGCATCAATGAGAGACGCAATGTGCTCCATGTACTGCCTCTGTGGCACCGACAGGGACAGGGATGGGGAGGAGGTGACAATGCAACACCTTTTCATCACCTTAGAGAGGTGGAACCTGTCCCCTCCCGGCCCACCCAGCGCATCTGAGCCTGGTCCATGCATGAGAGCATTTTCCAGATGCCAGTGTGTGTTTAAAGTTTAAAAAGATGAGTGGAAAAGCCCATGTCATGGGTGCCCAAGCTAGAAGAAGAATTTCACTGTCATGAGGGAGTGCATTGTCCCCAGAGTTGGCCAAGTGGATTTGCATGCTTAATTCCCGCTAAGCATTTTTGAAGGAGTAATCTGATAAAATCTTCAACCTGCTGGTAGCATAAATTTAATCGGATGTCCCTCAGGAAAGGGCAGTGGGACTTCCAGCTCCCAAAGGTGCAGCCCAGGAGCTGTGGTGCCTGCCGTGACCCGGCTGGGTCCATCCCAGGCCAGAAGCCAGCGATTCCCATGTGCCGGTGGGGAAAGATCAGCGCGGCTGGGCACAGACGGAGGAGAAGACTTTTATCCCATTGTTTTTCCCTGTGATTAATCCATCTAAAGTGCTCCTCTGAGCGTAGCCAAGGGCAGTGTAAGAAAGAAGCAGTTTGAGCTTTGTGGGGCTTTTCTCTTCTCCTTTTCTCCCCTCTTTCCAAGTGTGCTTTACAAACATCCTCCCCGCTCGCCCTCTGTATTTGCAAAAACCGTCTCCTTCTGCCCATGGCTCCTGATGAAGTCCTTGCAGAGTTCCTTGTCCACCTCCAGTCTTTTCAGCACGTATTCAAATTAACCCTTTTGTCCCATTCACACCCCCTTTCTTTGGCGGATATTGTGGCTTTGCCAGCAGCGATCCAGCAGCGGCTATTCTAATGTAATTGCATTCTGGCAATGCCTTGAGAACCTGATCAAGATCATCCCGCAAGTTTAATCCCTCCAAATTACAAAATGTTTACTATCAATCACCTTTATGCAGCTTTATTTCGTGGGCTTTTTTCAAGGAGCGAGCGGGACGTGTGTGTTGCCAGAGATGCCCCTTCACGTCTCCAGCTGATCACCTCAATGGGACCAGAGTCAAATGGTCAAGGCCATATGCGTATGAAAGCCTGGGCTGTGCTGCCAGCTATTCTCTCTAGCTCTGCATGGATTTCACACTTTCTATCCTGTTAGGATGCCTACCATTTACTTTAGCGTTGATTTTTTATTCCATTTCTAGGTCCTGTGTCATCTGGATTTAATCTAGTTAGCAGATTTTATGCCTAAAATTGCATTGTTAAAGGGAATTGTTTAAATGGGGACCGGTGGAGAACCCTGAAACCCTTGTGTCCCCCCGCCCAGCGCCGGCCACACATACCTCGACTGCTGCGGCCCTTGGCTTGGTGCGAGGGGCTAGGAGGTGGCTTTGCTTTCTTGAAAGCATCCATTGCTATTTTCAGAAGCACAAACAGATGCAAATGTCTCTGCAAACATTGCACAATGAGATGCAGGGAGAGGACAGCCTTTCAAAATCTCTGAATAGCCCTTCAAAGCAAGTCTAATTAGGGTAAGTAGAGGTAATAGGCCCACTTGCGTTTTTTACACTCGAATTTTTCTTCCCCCAAAGCCTGCAAGGCTCTTTTTCCCCTGTGGCTGGGGGGTGGTGGTGGTATATACCCTCTCCCATTTGTTTGTGCTAACAAATGTAGAGATGAAAAGAAGGGGGAGAGGTAGGAAGGGGGGGGGTGGTGGTGTAGAAAAATCAATCATTTGAAAAGTCTCCTCTGTTAGTTTTTTTGGTGGCTTTTCCTGGTGAGATAGAGAGTGGCAGAGCACGCAGCATCCTGGCTGGGGCTGGGTGTGGGGCAGGCACCAAAGCAGAGCTTGCAGCTCGTGTCATGTGGAACTTCAGTAAGTGAAAAAGAAAAGCAGAAGGTATGGGCTGAATACTTGGGTAAATCAGTAATAGAGCTAAAGGGCATATGCCTGTAGGGAATATGTTGGCATAAAAGAGCTTTAAGAGGGGCCATTCATACTGACAAAGGGAGATTTGAATTGCTGCCTTCACAATAGCATGAAAGGATGGGCTTGGGGTGTTCTGAAACAAAGTGGAAATCATACTGCCCTGAACGGCTCTAATAAGCTTTTAACTATTTTACATTATGGCATTACCTCTTTTTTTTTTTTTTTTTCTTCTTCTTGTGAGCCGAGTGCCAGCCCCACTTAGAAGTGTGATTTATACTTTTTTCTTCATGGTAACTTTGGAGGAAAATAGATGGGAACTGAAAGGCAGTAATTCAGCTTTTTCAAGACAAGGAGGGGGAAATGCCATCATTTCTGAATGTCCCAGAAATCACAGCAGTGCGCTGAGCTCCCTGGCTGCCGCCGGCCGCACCTCCGAGCGTCTGGGCCAGGGATGCCGGCTCATGACACCAACCACCCGTCTAATTGTGCACATTAGAGCCCTGCAATCAGCCAGACAGCGCTGTGCTCTCGGTTACTGCACTGTGCAACTTAGGTGGGCTTCAGCGTGCACTCCGAAAAACGCAGGAATTGCTTGGCAACCACCCCAGCTTCCGCCGCCAGCAGAGGTTCAGCATCTCAGCCGATATTTGGGGACACTCGGGAGGCTGCAGCTCCCACCTCTGGCCTGGGAAGGAGGCATTTGCCTGGCCTGTGTGTCGGGAACTGCTTTGTGTGCGCTGGGGCTCCCTCCCCAAGCTCCCCCCAGATGGTGCGATCGCACGACTGCACTGTTAAAATAGAGCTCGTATAGACAATTAGCCAATTACTCACTCTGTCATTGCACTTTCTTCTTGTAACTGAGATGCAAACTGGACTATGTCTTCTTTGGTAGCTTCATTCATTGGCAGCATTATTTAATGACACTTTTGTCAGCTTTGGGTCTGCCCAAAGATTTCTGAACGTAGCTTTATGAACCCAGAAAGGGTGCCCCGCGGAGTGAAAGCAGACTTTGAGCCTACAGACGATGCTAAAGACAATGAATTTCCCAAAGTCAGGGAAAGAAATCCAGAGCATGGCCACCACAGGGCATGTGGCTCAGTCCCTCATTGTCAGCAGCAGTGGCTGTGGGGAGAATAGCCCAGTAGCCAGAGGGGCTTGAGCATATGGATGTATGGGCCACTTTCTCTGCTTAGGTATCTGCTTAGATATCTCAGAAAAAATATCACTGCAAGTGCTTCTAGACCTAAAAAATGTCTTTTTAAAGATGTGAAGGTTGGGCAGGTGGAAGAGATCCTTTGGACCAGATCACTCATGATCCTCTCTAAGACTGGCCAATATTAAGTATTTGTTCTTTAACAGGTGTTTGTCTCAGCCCAGCTTAGCTTCAGCACAGCTGTGCAAAGCCACAGCCACAGAACTAACACAGTGGAAATGGTAAGAGAGAGAGGTTTGCTTCTGGCATTTTTCATGAAAGAATAAATAGTTACCTACTGCCTAATGAAGAAAACTCCATAGTTCTACATATGTTTCTTTAAAACAGGACAATGCTTTTATTCTCCATAACTTTTTGGCAACAAGCATAATTAGTGGCTCTTACCTCTGAAGTTCAAGCCCATACAGATGCAGGGAAGGCTCCTGGATTATATCTAAGGAAGGAAGGAGGGAGAGAG
>NC_031782.1:8908038-8921714 GCF_001522545.3 Parus major | reverse complement strand
TGTGAGATTTATCTGTGAATCCTCCAAGCTGGATCAGAGCGAGGCATGCACTGGACATACAGACTCACAGTCCAGTTCGGGGTGTACACAGTCACCATCACCTTCCCTCAGCTGCTAATTCCCTTCCCTGTATCCCATATGGCTCCCTGCATCTCCCAGCAGCCCGGGAGAGCAGTGCAGGTGACAGCCCTGCTGGTGACAGGTAGCCCAGACCTTCCTTCCCTGGGACCACAGACCTCATTAGCTGCCACTTGATTTATCAAGAGGGCATTATGGCTTTGGAAGCTGACATCTTTTTGGATTGCAAATAGGAAAGGAGGAAACGGTACCCTGTGAAAAGATTGCTTAAATACTAATTAACCTCTTTTCTTAGATAATGAAAGCACTTCAGTGAGCTGGATAAACACGATGCGCATCAGTTGCTCTCCTGGTGAAGCAAGGGGTAATTTAGAGAGCAATATCCATTACTGGTGTTGTGACAGGAAGGGTTTTCCTTTCAGATTACAAAAGACTTGTTGCAGAGGAGATGGTACTCAAATAGGAAGGAAAAAAATACCATATTCTTTTATCTCAGGAGTTAAATACCTTTGGTTTGAATACTACTACAAATGAAGTAGTAAAACTGCATTTATATCTAGGGATTGGCAAGTGAAAAAGTGAGAAAGTAAATCAAGGTCTTAGGCTTTGAAGGGAGGGATTGGTTCCCTTGGGGAGCTGCTTGTAGTTGCTGGTCTTCACTGGAAAGGTCTCTAGCTCTTCTAGGGTCTGAGCAAAATAATGTATAGATAAATATCACCTATTTTCTGTGACTCCCAGAGACCAAACTGGGAAAGCTACAGGGGAAGAGATGCTTCTTCTGTTCCATGTTAAATTTACATCTGATGGCCACTTCCCATCTTCCACACAGATAACAGCCCTACCTAGAAGGACATTGCTTCCGCTAATGTGAATATTTTAAAGGAGAAATCCAGGTGGGAAAGGACTGTTTAGTGTAGTTTGATCAACTTTTACTTGCAACTAGTGATTTGCATTATTTCTGAGCCTGTCTTTGAGACTCTCTTATCTGTGCATTATCTTGAAGGCCAGCATGGGGAATCCAACATGAAAATGACCACGCTGGGAATTTTGTCCTCCTCCATTTAATTTGTAACATTTGCCTTCTCTGTTTGGCCTCATTTATCTAGACTGAAGCATTCATTGAGATCTCTTGGTCTCTACAACAGGGACAGGAACAAACTTCTAATTCCACATTGTCCCTTGGCTATGTATCTCTTCTGACACCTCCAAAAGTGAACTAACAGCACCTTAGATTTGGGAGTTTGTATTTTCATATTTGAAAATGTTGTCTTTCTTCAGGCTTGACATCTCAATGGAAACTGCAAGTTGGAAAAGCACAATGTTCTGCCAGGTTTGTGCTGGGCTGTAGATGCCAGGTCTAGGGCACACATTCCTGCTGGAGGTACTGCTGGGTATGATTTTATAAAGATTCCTGACATCTGCCTTATAGAGAGGAGAAGAGCAAGTGGTTTGTTTGTAAAAATAAGTCAAATTAACTCCTACAGAAGGAACATAATCCATTATTTGTGCAACAAACCATTAAGGCCTGTAATCACCCTGGATTGCCATTAGGCAGCTTTAAATGCTTTCCTAGAAGGCAATTTTGTGAAATCTTCAGGTTAAAGTAAAAGATTAACCTGGAATGTGCAGAATGTAATAATCCAAGAAAGAGACAGTGAAGTCCTGAGGACTCTGCCAAATCCCTGTTTGGGAAATAGAGGCATCATTCCCCTCACATGCCTCTATTTGTAATTAAGTATGTCTCACAGGCATGAAGGAAGAGTGGGGAACCATGCCCTGCACAGGCTGCTCCTTCCCTGAAGCACAATGGATCTCTTGGATTGAAAGCAAGGGATCAGGGGGCTGAATAGTGCAAGCAAATGAATGAACTAGAGCAGGGGTGCTAGTGAGACACTCAAAGCATTTTCTTTCCAATTTCTGTGCTAGGATGCCAAATTTCTGGACTTGATTTCCACACTTACATTTGGGAGAGTGCATACAAGTCTGTGTCTGTGGACCCTTGCTCATGATTACTCAAAGAATAAAGTTAATCTCTTCTCTAAAAATCTTGCTTCCACAAGCTTTTACCCTCTGCAGAGCTATGCTGTGTGCTCCATCCTACTGACATTTGCCAAAGTCCCACTGACTTTTGCCAAAGTCCTTCTGGCAGACAATGAGTAAAACAAGTGGGGTAGGAGCTGAGCGAGAGTTTCTTGTACTTGTGGAATTGTACACGTGGTGTGGAGAAGGGTGGCATCTGTCCCAGCCTCTCTAATGTGATATTTCATTTTTCTTTTCAAATAATCAGTTTCATAAGATTTTCTAGCAGTAAGATGGGAGGTTCTAACAGATGCTCTGCACAGTCAAATAGAGGCAAAAGTGGGAGAAGTGAATAACAACGAGTGCCGTGCCATCAGCATTTCCACGCTGGCAGAGAAGAGCATTATCCATTGGGAAGAGTCTTTTCACTCTTGTCTAGTGGATCTTAAACTGGAAGACTGACAAGTGACAAATAATAGTGATGATAATGGAGGAGCACTGCTCGGCATGGGGAGCCTTGGTCTGTACCAGCGGTGCCTCACGTGAACCCTTTGCCATCTCTCTTGAGAGAACAGTAACCTCAGCATGGGGGGAAAGCTCCTGTTTCCAGGGGCATGGCTATTCCAGCCCCCAGCTCAGCCTCACACTCCTCATTACCCTGGGGATTAATAACAGGGCTGGGTCCCACAGGGCTTTTAAAGAGATCTGTACTCCACCATGGCCCTGTGACATCTGTGAGGTCTTCAGCAGTTCTTCACATTGACCATTAGGCCTTTTGGTTGAGGAAGAAGAGAGAACAGGGATTAGTTGTTCATGGACACTGCTACTGGGCTGCTGGGCATGAACCCTGTTCTAACAAGTCATTTAATTTGTTAATCTAGACTTAAAAAGCTTCTAGCAGTGTTATTTGAAATGTGTGAAGTGTGTGAAGTCTTAGTTGAACTTCTGTCTTATTTGAAGACTATGCAAGTAAGAGGCAAAGCATCAGCTGAAAGTATTTATGCAGTATTTTTTCATCTCTGTTCTGCTCACATACAGTACAGACTGTAAATCTGCTTGGTCCTTAGCAACTCTGCTCCTCCAGATGACTTCTTTTAATTGCACGTGCCACCAACAAAAAAACCCCTGAAAATTAATTCTCACCTGCTTCTGCTTTGATAATCTCTACCTACTACACAAATCAGTCTTAATGGAGCATTTGAGCCTCAGAGATCTATAATTATAATATTAAGTTTCATGTGCTCAGAGTTGGTAGCACAGACTGTATTTTACAGATCATGTACAGATTGAGGCCCAATAATGAAAATCCAATAATGAATGAGGATCCTCTTGTTCATAACTTAACTCTAAGCATCATTTGAGCCTCACCACAGCAAGAACGATAGTAAGTAGGGCACCACATGGCATTGAAAATACAGAAAAACACTTGTTATCTAAAACCTGCACAGAATTTTTGATTTGCAGTTATTTTCTCACCTGTTGAGCACAGGTAATTCACAGAGAATCTCCAGAGCTTCACATGAGTTGGAAAAGGCTGAAGCAGAGTAGTTACAGCTGCTGTGGGCCCTTCTCATCCCAGCACACAAGCATCTTGTAGCTGGTAGGGGGCTGTTTCCTCACAGTAAATCCCAGCAGAGAGAAAGTGAGATAATCCCAGCTGTGTTTCGAGAAACTGAGCTGGATGTCTCCCAGCCAGCAGGGATTCCCTATCAATGGAGCCATCTCAGACTTTCTCTCCTAACTGAAAGGGAATTAAGAGAGACATAAGGACTTGCAGAACCTCCTGGCAGAGCAGGTCCCTAATGCTTGCATGCCCTAGAGGTGGTTGAATGGATCCAACAGGGCTAAAGTGTTACCAACACCTATCAGCAGACATATGAAAAAATGCATGTACATACGTGCAATGTGGTTCCAAGATTAAAAATCAAGACTCAATTTTAGTTATTTCTGAAGTCAATAAGGATCTTGCCACTGGTGTCAGTGGGACTGAGATTGCTGCCTGTTAATACAAATTTTTTGCCACAGAACAAACTGGTATTTCCAAAAAAATTGCTAATGCTTTCATCAGCCCTAGTATTTAAGTCACGTATTTTTTCCCCCTGTACTTATGCAAGGAGATTATTTTAGTGCAATTAAAAATAGCCGCCTGTTTCCAGCCGGGGAAGCCTGTTCCAATTCACCAAACTATTCTTTTGATAAAAATAAATACAAACCCCCTTGTTGTAAACGGGAGTGCAGGTTGGTCCTGCAGCCTCTGAATATGGGCATTCCATCTGTCCCGTCGGCAGATTTGTTCAACTATGTCTGAACCTATCACCGCTCCGGGGAAAAACTGTTCTCTGACTCATGTTAATGTATGAATCTAATTGTGTCCTCACGCAGTTTGCAGCTTTCATTGCCCATTAGGAACATTACCATCATACACTGAGTCCTGCTAGATGTATGGTCTTTATATACTGCATAATGTCCACAGATCTCTGCTGGCAGCTAAGAAAACAAAAGAATAGAGGATATTTTGAAGTTCTGTGGAGATTTTTTTTTTTCTTCTTTGAGATTGAAGTCCAGTGTCTTGGGACCCAGTGACTTTAGATGACCTTCCGCCTCCATGGACTGTACTAAATTTCAGCCCCTGGAGGCTCCTGCATACAAAACCTCCTGGCTTTCAAGGGCAGGTGCAAGCAAAGCTTCACTGCGTCACAGATCAAGACCTGTTACTGCCAGAATTAGATTTCACAAATCTCTTTTATTTAACAGATCATTAAGGAACTGCCGTATACTGGTTGATGGTGTCTTTAATTAATTTATGTATTATGCTGCTATTAAGATTTCAAAAAAGTAACACTTTTCAGCATTTATAGTTACTGAGAAGCAGAGGTGGATGTGTGTCTGTATAGACATGCATATAAAAACTCTGTTAAAAAGTATTTATCTATATTGCAGGCTCAGGCACTCAAAAAGGAGGAAATGCTGATACTGAACTATCTGTGCAAACTTAATTTGGTTCTTCTCCTTCTAATTTTTGTGACAATTATATGATCCCAAAAGACATTTTTAATAATATCTCCACCTTCTTCCCACAGGAGGGTTAATTTCAGGCAGAGCTTTTGCCTGTGCGATGAACAGCTTCTCAGTGTTCTGTCTGATGCTTTCAGTGTTTGCCCTCTGCCTTTTTCCCCACACCATGTATGATCATGTCCTAAAGAATTCCTTCCTGTGCTTTTACTGCAGCCCTGAGCATCTGAGTGCTGTGAAAGCTCTGCATAATTAAATCCTCAAATTCACTGATGAGGGGATGGTGGAACCCCAGTTTTACAGATGGGAAACTGAGGCACAGAAAAATGAAAGTCAATTCATTCCGTAATCCTTTGCAGTCCCATCAGAGATCTGATTTATTTGGGCTTGTACCACGTCTTTGTCTTTCCCCACAAACTCCCTGCTAACTGCACCCACAGCTCCAGCTCACCCATGTTTTGGAGATGGCTGTTGAGACATGTCTGAGCTGCCTCGTTTTTGCCCCATAAAACAAGGCAAGGAGGGTAAACCTTGTTTTTAAGGGTCTGTGTGCCCAGTGCAATATGGGAGCATTGAGCAATGCTAAAGAGAGGGAGGATGGAGTCAGGAAGAGTAGAAGGTAGGATTTGGGGGATCAGAGGGCTCCCCCATTATACACAATTGCAGGAGAAAGGAAAGTTTGGGATTTTGCAACAGTGGAGCAGACTTCCTGGAGACAAGGGTACTCCTGACACCCTCAGTCTCTAGCTGAGAGCCAGAACTGTGCCACAGCTGGTGCTGAGACCATGAGACAGCATCTTTGGCCACTCTTTTTCTTCTCCCTGCCAGTGCATGAACTGGGAGAGCCTCCATCCCACCTTGTGACTTGAGGAAAAGAGGGAGCTCATGCCTGTCAAGTTCTGCCAGTGTTACAGGTGCAGGGAAAGTTACAATCTCTGTACAGTTTGGGACTGGAGCTCCTTCACCTCTCCCCAAAGCTCCTGGCACCTTGCAGCTCCTGCTGTGAACCACGGCAAGGACAGCCTGAAGCACCAGCACTGCTCCTCACCACTCTGCTCCTGTTCTCTGCCTGCACCTCCTGAACAGGGCTGGAATTGCCTCTCCAGGAGACCTGGGGGCCAGCAGATGTTTGCAGGTAGCCGCATGTGTCTGTGGCCAGTGGGGTGTCAGAAGTGCTGGCTGCTGTCTTTTGGATCCCTTCCCTTCCACCCCATCCTCCTTCTGAGGAGTGAACCCCTCGAGTTCAAGAAACAAAACTCCAGAGGCGCTGCCAAAATTCAGTACAAACGTTAAAAATTTTATTTACAGGGTAAAGTACGATTTCTTAAAAAAAAAACCAAACAAACCAAAACAAAACCCCCACTTTGATAAGAGGTATAATAATAGAATAAAGCTCTTTATGTACAAAAATACAATTTTCATATGAATGAACATCTTGAATAAATTAAACTGCTCTCTGGTCCAGTCACTGAATACCCCGTGTCTGCTCCCACTCTAAAGCAGGCCGGCCTCGCTGGGGGTCAGCATCTATAATGCATGAGCCTCTCCGCTGTCCGCCGGGTGCGGGGTCCCATCGGGGCCGGTGCTGGGACCCCCGGGAGGGGCTGAGCCGCCCCGGGGCAGGGCCGGGGAGCCGCGCTGAGCCCCGCGCTGCGCCCCGGGCCGCATCGGTCCTTAAGCCTTTTCATGGCATTGTCAGGGCGTTCAAACCAAATTTTCATGCTCGTTTTTCTTCGCTGGAGAGCTACAAATTGTAAAATTGACTTTTCACCTCGTCTGCGGCAGCAAATCTGTCGCTTTTCTTCTTCCCAGATTTTCGGAGTGGAGCGGGAGGCGAGGTGGGGGTCGGGGGTAAGGGCCGGGGGGAAGGAAAGTGATGAAAAGTGCAACGGGACGAGGCCCCCCCCTCACCCCCCTCTCCGCCGCGGGCTCCGGGCCGAGCGCGGGCGGTGCGGGATGTGCCGCGGGATGTGCGGGATGTGCTCGGGGCCGTGGGAAGTGCGGGATGTGCCGCGGGATGTGCGGGATGTGCGCGCTAGCGGAGCGGAGCGCCCGGGCCGGCGGGCAGCCCGCGGAAGCCCCTTAGGCTGTCGGCGGGCGCGTAAGCGCAGTCCTCGGAGGTGGCGGGGCTGCTGGGGCCGGAGGCGGAGGCGCAGAGCGAAGGGGCGGACGGGGAGGCGCTGGACAGCCAAGACCCCGCGTCGCTTCCGGGGCTGGGGGGCGCGGCGGCCCCGCGGAAGGCGGGGGGCGGCGGGAGGCACTGCTCGGCCAGGCGGAGGGTCTCGGAGAGGGCCCAGATGTAGTTGTAGGCGAAGCGCAGGGTCTCGATCTTGGTGAGCTTGGTGTCGTCGGGGAAGGTGGGCAGGACGCTGCGGAGCTCGTCCAGGGCGGCGTTGAGGTGGTGCATGCGGTTCCGCTCCCGGTCGTTGGCCTTGACCCGCCGGCTGCGCTTCAGCGTGTGCAGCAGCGCCTCGGTCCGCGCCCGCGCACGGCCGCGCCGTCTCCGCCGCTCCCGCGGAGCGCCGGGCTCGGCGGCATCGCCGCTGCTGGGCGCCTCAGCGGGCATCCTGCGGGAGAGAACCGGAGCCCCGTCACTGCCTCGCGGGGCAGAGGTGGATGGAGGGAGAAGCGGAGGGGAAGGTGCGAAGCTGCCGGGGAAGGGGTGGGGGGAAGGAAAAAAAAAAATAAATGTAAGGAAGAGGGTGGAGGTGCGGGTGCTTGGCAGGTGCCGGCGCTCCCGTACTCACATGGAAAGGCACTCCCGGGGATGCGGTTAAGCAATAACGGTATAAAAACACAGAGAGAAAAAAGCCGAGCCAGCCGCTATAGGGGAAAGCACGGAGCTCAGCGCCGTAAAAAAAAAAAGAAAAAAAAAAAAAAAAAACGAAAAAAAAAAAGGCAAAGCCCGGGGAAAGGCGGGGCGGGGGGGACACGCGACCGCGCGTGGCTTTGAAGTGCTGCGGGCTGCGATCCGCTCGTGTGAGCGGCGGCTTTGGCACACGACGGCGCGGCCGCCCGTTCTTATAGCGGCGGGCGGACAATGGCCCCGTGGCCGCCCCGCGGGGCCGCGCCGAGGCGGCAGGTCGGCCCCGTGCGCCGCGCCCTCCGGAGCGTGCCCGCAATTACCGCGGGCGGCCGCGCATCTGCCGCGCCCCCGGGGGACGGGGGAGAGAGGGGGGGTCCCCCCGCTTTGTCCCCCCCGGGTGCGGGCAGGACAAAGCGGGGCAGGGGGGTCGCGGCTCAGCGCGGGGGTGGAGGGGTCACCGTCCCGCTCCGGCCGGAGGGGCTCCAGTGTGAGTTTAAACCGCTGCGAGCAGGGGGTTTGGGGAAAGAAAAAGGTTAATCTGGATTTCCAGAGGATGAGCCGTGGATTATTCCCCCGCCAGATGCGGGCAGAAGATTTTTATCAGGTTTTCCGTGCACCTTGCGGTTCTTCTACCGCCAAAGTAAAAATACTTACAAATGATAAAACTCAAAGCAGGTATTTCCCTCCTGCTTTTCTGAGGTGAATATCAACACACGCTTTAGCTTTCACGTGCTTCGCTATGGAAAGGGTTTTGCAGGTGTTCAGAAAGTTAAAAGTTCCAAAGGACATAAAATAATAAGCTTCGGTGGTTGTAATCACAATATATACACACTGTATATACATATATACATATTGTATATACAATGTACAGATACATGCTTCTTTGGGTAAAAACAAAAAATTGTGCTGTTTTGATTGTAAAGTTTTTGCTGCTTCTGCTAGTCCCCATTCAGTGACAGGGTATCACTTGCTCACATTTTGGGAAGCTACAGTTTTGTAAGTGGCTAAAAAGTTTCCTAATTGTGACATCTGGCTCTTTGCATCCTGCTCTTCCTGCTTGGAAGAAGTCCCATTGTCAGCACTCAGGTACTTGCCTCCCTGGAAGGTTTTCAGTTTCACTTCCCATCAAAAGCCATTTTCAGGTGCCTATGCCTAAACTCACATGTTTACTTACCTGATTTCCCCATACACAAAATGTAGATGGATTCCCCTCCTTTGATTTTCTCCAATGCCTTTGATCTTTGATAAACAGGGAAAACTGACAGCATGAATTATTGCGTATCTCTGCATTTTAAGTTCTTAGCAGCGATTCTTTACTTGAACCTGAGCAAGGAATTTGCTATGAGAGTTATCCCTGCTTTCCACCCTCCTCGCTTTGTGATGACCCACGACACCTGCAAACTGCCACAACCAACCTTCTTTGTGCCAAGAAGATCACGCACAGAAGTGAGCAATCCAAAAAGCCCTGGGTCATGAATATTAACGAATCTCAAACTAGAAGTAGTTTGGCAGCGGCCGAGCTTGCAGGATCAGCTCTCTTTCTACTTTTTTACATCTTTATACGCTTGCAGACCAGGGCGATGCAATATAGCCAGGTGTGGCAGGCGATGGGGGCCTGGCTGCTCCCGGGAGGGGCTGCGCTCTCAATCACCGGACCTGCAATCAGGATGATGTTTTTAGGGCCCCTGCATACATAAGTGACTTTCTGCACTAAGCAGTTCCACTTCACCGAGTTACTCATGTCCTTAAGTGACGGAACAATTAGAGAACTCTGTCAGCAGGCAGAGACCGGAGTTTCCAGCACTTACCAGAGAGCCAGAAGGGACCAAAATTTAAAGGTTATGGAAGCATATGGCAAAAAGTGTTCAACTTTTGTTACTGTGCATTTTATATATAGTGATATAAACTCCAGTGTTGTCTGCAACACTTTTATTGTCTTTTGTTTAGTTGTCTTTGAGCAGTCAATAGTTTATTCATTAAAATGTTTATGATTCCCTAGAGTTCCACAGACTTTGGCACAACCGATCACTTGTCTGAAAGTTTGCAGTGAAAGCGCATTATTCATTAGTCCTTATCCATCATTTGCAGTTTGTCATTTGTTATTCTCTTGTTTTAAAAGTTTGTGCTCCAATCAAGGAGGGGAGAGAGCACCATGTGTCTCTGTGATCAGTCACAGCCATGAATAGCCAGGGCTGAAGTGAATGTTCCACAAACAACCCATAGGCTGAAATTTGTTTGCATAATCTATTCACTGCGTACTTATGAATAACGAATGCATTCACAGAACCAGAATTGTTTCAGGAAGCCTTCGCAAACAGAAAGAAGTGCTAAATATCTTGGATAATTTATTCCCGATGAATAATTCAACCAGTTCTATCACAGGCAGTCTACTAATTTTGCAGATAAATTATTCAGCCAACACAGATAATAGCTCTTACACCTTATGGGCCTGCTCCTATGGAAGTCGGCTGCTGAACTTTTGTGAAGTTTTCTGGGATAGGAAAAGAAAAATATTCCAAAATGAAACAGGACCAGTGATTTCAAGAAACACACAGTGTGTTGCTAGCATCTCACTGATGTGATGGTCTTAATCCCGAGTTTTAGTGTTTGATATTAATTTTTCCACCTTAATGTAAATGTTGCTGGGCTCAGCTGCACTCATGGATGCTATTAATTTCATATTTTGAACTCTAAGGAAGTTTTCAGAAATACTTCATCATTTGCTTTGAGAGACAGCACTTTTTAAAAGCGAGAGGCAAAAAAATTCAAATGGTATTTTTTACTAAGAAAACCGCAAAAGCACGGCTGAACCAGCTCATCCTTCCTTACAAGTGATGGCAAACTGCTCATCCAGAATTCAAATTGTTGTGGGTGCATTTCTGTGCAGCACATTTATCGCTTGTAAGCAGGAAGCTCGTTCCTCTGCCCTCATGTTGGGACATCATGCATGGGGTCACACTCATGGCTGGACTCCAGAAAAAGAAGGAATTGGTGAATAAAGCTGGAGGAAGGGCTTTTGGAGAAAATGTGCCACAAGGCTCCCTGCAGCTCTTGAGATGCACTGTTTCCTTCAAGGAAAAAGCCTGTCCATGAGAAGATGCCATTCCCTGGTAAGTGTTTGTTGTACCTTGCAAAAGTAAATAAAGCTCCATGTTATTCAACTACATATTTCAAACCAAACCAGAATTATTGTCATTAGAGCAGTGTTAGCATCACTCTTCAAGCATGGAAATGGGCAGTTCACAGTAAAACTGCTCCTACAATTGGAATGCTTCAGAGAAGTCAGAGGTACATAATTTTTTTTCAGGTCTTAAGATGCACATCATTACAACAACTCAGCAAACTTTGTCTTTTGTCACATTATTACAAGAGGGCTTGAACTAATGATGAGTTCTTGGGATGAGTGTCAAAATAACAAATCAACCAGGAGAATACTGCTTTTTTGCTCCCTCATTGTTTGAAAGCATGGCCAGAAAGAGAAAGCAGAGCTGCCTGTGGAGAATGCTTGAACTAAATTTGGAGAGCTGACATGGCTGACAGCAAGGCCATCACCCAGAGCAGAAAGCTGGACGCTGTTGCCTTGCAGGAGTAAAGGAAGGATCATGCCCCCTCGCCCCTGGAGATGCCTGGGTGGATGCAGTAGGAATTTTAAAAGCAGGTAGAAAAGCAGGAGATGGTTCAGTGGAGCAGCTGTCCAGCCTGGTCTGGGGACAGACGTGGGGGATTGCTGCGAGGGTAGGGATGGACATAGGGTGCTGTGCTCCTGGGACCCTTCACCTGGCTGGAGTCACCTCACAGCCTCCAGCCCGAGGCTCACAGGGGGTTCAGAGATTGATGCTGTGGCTGCTGGCTAATGGACAGCCCTGGAAGTCAAATATTTGAAAGGGATCTCAGCCTGCAGGGTGGCAGCATTAACCCCTTTTGGAGCAGGAACCAGTTCTGCCAGAGAAACACCTTGGGAGCAGCTCAAGGGCTTTGTCTGTAAAGGATTTGTCCCCTCTCCTACCTGCCTGTGGCCAGTGTGAGGCCTCGGGCCATGTGCCAGGGGCTGCTTGGGGTGGGGAGCACGGGGGCATCACAGGGAGTGTCCCCATGTACCAGTGGGGTCCTGGCCTGGCAAAACAAATCCTCTCTGAAATCCTGTGCAAGTGCCTGGGAGTTGCAGTCAGGGCTCAACCCCTCCTGGGGGATCTGCAGAAATAGTGGGAATGCTTTATTTTCAGGTTTTAAATGTGTGATGTAACATTTTGCTTCTCTTTTGAAGGGGGGGTTGAGTTGGTAAACGATTGTTCCCTGCAAGCACAAATGTATTTTGTTTGTTGTAATTAAAATGTTTTAATGAGACAACCATAAAATCAACCATTAATTATTTTTTTTCAAACAGTTCTGCTTCCTTTTAAGCTAGGTCTATTTAGAAATAGTTTAGAGAGTAGCCTGCAGTTTTATTCTTTCTGTGGTATTATACACAGGAGTGGAGAAGTCATTTATAAATAATTACACAATGTTTTGGGTCTTTGGGTTTGTATAATATATCAAAGCGATTAGTACATGCATTGTTCCATTGTAAATGGTTTTTTTTCCTTCCTTTCAGTTTCACTTGCCTTGTCTTCTATCTAAACCTTTTTCGTGAAATCCTTTGTCTTCCTCATTCTTTTAGCTTGTTACAGTGCAGGGACATTCTTCTTATTCAAACACTCACAGCATGAGCAAAGAAAGCTACTTCTGTCGCATCTTAAGTTTTACCATAACTTTCTGGCATTTTCTTTTCTTCCAATTTTCCCAGACTACTGATAGGGTAATGAAGAATTATAACATACATCAATTATTGGTGCTCACGGTGTATTATGCTCTGAATTCAGGGGGAGATAAAGAGAAAAAAAAAAAGTGCCACTTTCTGTGGTTTTGAGGCACATGAGAGAGGACTCGGTGCAGATTATTTATAACATCTTTCTGAGCATCAATTATGTTTGACTCCTACAGCCACTTCCTTGTCCCACTGGTTTTATGGCCAGAAGGAGTCATTTTTGTGTGTGGTAGCTGTGGCATTTAACTTGTTTCTTTTATGAGGAGCCCAAACAATGCATCTTCAGGCCAAACAATCTATCTCCTCGAATAATAGTCCAAATGTCACTCAAGCACTCAGGGCTGGGAAATGTGTGATCATGGTAAAGTGCCCCGAGAAGAAAGTGGAGATGGAGGGGCATGTGGGGTCCCTGTGGGGCTCCTCAGCATGGGCACCCCGAGGAGATGGGCTGCAGCCAGTGTGGGGTGCAGGTGCTTGGGGATGCAACTGGCTGCCCAAGGTTTCAGCAGCCCTAATCCAAGCTGTCCAGGGAAAAGGGCTAAACCCTCCTGGTGCAGTCATGTTGCTGGGCCACACTCCCTGCCTGGCCCTTCCCCAGCCTCCTGGCTACCACATTAACTGAGAAAAATGAGATTAGGGTGTCACCTCTGAGAAATGAGCCCTTTCCCCCCTCACCTATATTGTGTGGGAGCTTTTTCTTCTCTTTTTTCCCCTCCCTCCCAAAATTCTCCCTCGTTTGTTGGTTTGTATTTTCTTAATTGAAGCTAGAATATTTAATCTAAAAGAAAGGTACAAAATTTACTGACTGCCCTGCAGAAGAAATCCCCCAACAACATCTGAAACAGGAAGCTTAACTACATGCTGAGACACTCAGGTTTTCTTTTATACCTTTTATATCAATAATTCTGCTTAGGAGGGGCAAAGATAACCTGAAAAGATTTGAGCACCATAATGTGG